>NW_004443962.1:9239736-9260533 GCF_000243295.1 Trichechus manatus latirostris | reverse complement strand
CACCACCACCACCACCCCCACCACCACCACCACCACCCACTGCCGTCGAGTCGATTCCAACTCATAGCGATCCCAGCGGGTTTCCAAGGCTATAAATCGCTACGAAAGCAGACAGTCACATCTTTCTCCCCAGAACCAATGGTGGTTTCGAACTGTTGATCTTTGGTTTGCAGCTGATCGCTTTAACCACTGAGCCACCAGGGCTCCTTGATAATGGGTATATAAATACATAAATACAGAGAGAGTAGACAATGAAGCAAATGCAATAAAATGTCAATGGTTGGGGAATCTGAGTAGAGAAATATGGGAGTTCTTTGTACTGTTCTGGCAACTTTTTTGTAAGTTTCAAATTATTTCAAAATAAGTTATTTAAAAAAAAATCATTCACCCAAGTATTAACCACTCTTGGGACACAACCAGAAGCAAATACAACCATCATCTGGTTTCAAGACACATTTGCTTCTGATATGAAGCCTCAGAATCTGCTGTAAGAAACAGGCTATATAACCATAAAAAAGACATAAGAATATTTACAAAAAGACTAAGGGCACACTAATACAGGATAACTTGAAAAGGAATAATAGATTTAATGCTGACCCTCAATTTGTATAAGCATTATTATTATCTTAGATTGTAAGTACCTTGAGGGCAGGGATCAGGTCCACAAACTAACTTTGAAGAGGGCTAATGTAGTTATAAGACAAAGCCAAATTCTTAATAAATGCTTTAGATTGGGATAATAATGATGATTAAGATAATAACAGCTCCCATTAGCAAGGCTAATTATTCCATAAGTATGATAAAAGTAATTATGTATAAATTTTCATCAGTTAACTGTGAAACTATTTTAATAAGTATAAAGAACATCTTCATTTCTATGTGAAAACTCAATTATATAGCTCTGTTATAAACCTTGGGGGCACAGAAAAGAATTCAAAACAGTTGTATAGAAATTTGTCACTAAAATTTTGGGATAAGATTAGGTTAATCCATTGCTGTCAAGTCAATTCCAGCTCCTAGCAATTCTATAGGACACAGAACTGCCCCCATAGGGTTTCCAAGGCTGTAAATCTTTACAGACCTAAGATTAGGTTACATTACAGCTAATATGTAGCTGACATTTATTGAGCACTTACTAAGTACCAAGCACTGCTTTAGTGCCTTATACATATTAACTCATTAAATCCTCAAGACCACTCAATAAGGGGAAACAACTGGGTCTGGGAGACTGGAACAGGCGAGTGCAGCCCCTCAATTGGGGTAACCGAGGTGTGACACCTGGTCACAGCACCCTGTCCTTCCTCTGCCTCATCAGCTATCTAACTACATGGTATTTGCTGTCTGTGTGATCCAGCTCTCATACTAGGCTGGAAGCTCTTTGAGGGCAGCAAACATGTTTCTCCTTTCCCCTTGCATCCTAGTGCTTAGCATAATACCCAGAGCATAGAAAATACTTACTAGACACTTGTTGAATGAATAAGAATGAATAATAAATGGTAACCTATCTTCAGATGGTGCCTGCATGTTCTCTGACTTGGTTGGAACAGCATTTGAGGGGTGGGGTAGAGGTAGAAAGCAGCTCCCCAGTGAGAGCAAGGCCTGGTTGGTGACATCAGCCAACAGCTTAGGCAGGAGAACAAGACAACTCTGATGACAATCCTGGTCCCTTTGCTAACTTTATTAAGCCTTTTGAACAAAAAATGTAACTCATTTTGTTATTTAAAAGGAACTTCATCACTGATAAGAAATTAATTAAATATAATAAATATTGTACTAAATATTGACAAGTGGTGGTTTAAATATAAAGATGTTTGGATTAGTATTAGTCTTTTCACATGGCAATTTCATGTATAAAGTGTTCTTTATGATCTAGTATTTATTAAAAATCCATGATAAACAAGCCAAACAATAGTATTCCTTTCTTATGGACAATGTGAGGTAAATTATAAAGAAATATTAATGTTCTTCCCCTTTAAAGGAGAAAAAAATGTGAATCTACATAGATCTTTAAAAAATGTACAATGATAAAGGATACTGGCTAAATTTTTATCATCCAACACAATAATTAAGGATACTCTTGATGTGAATGACAGCCTAGTTAAATGTTTTGGCCTGGCAAAACAACTCTTGGCCATGAAATCAAATTTCCTGAACATGCGATGAGAAAAATGTATAAGCATGCAGTTAACAAGCAATGATCAACTCTGCATTTATGGCAAAGCTATGCATTCCTACTATCTATGCTAGTCACTGCTGGGACTCAATGAGAATACAACCAGGTAGCTGCCTCTTGGGATTAATCACTGAGGGAAAAAAAAAAATTTTTTTTTTTTTGGTTGTTGCTTTGTTTTTCGTCTTCCGTCATTTGTTGTTTAAGTGAAATACTAGATGCCACTTCTCCCTCTACTTGAAAGTTAATATACTTGAACCAACTCTGGGTGTAGAAGGATCTTACCAGCTGCTAGCCTTTCCCAGTATTTTTCCTTAGTCCTGTTTGATTCTCTCACCTCCAAAGAGCATGTTATTAACGAAAAGCTTCAGTGTAGCTATTACCTTCATCCAACCTAACTTAAACACAGGGACTGAATCAGAATAGGGTCACATTTAGTCCCAACCTTGACCATATACGAGGGTAAGTCAAAAAAGTACTGCTACTAGGGTTCCAGCTCATATATGTATGGGTTTATTCCAAAGGAAACATGTTTAAACATGTCTCTGCGATCAGTGGATTGCTGCAGACAAGTTCTCTCTTTTGTCTTAGTCTTGTTAGGGTGCCTTTGAAAAAAGGATACTTTTTGTGCTGTAGGAAAAAATGATTTTGAGGTCATGACTAATATCAAATTTTTAACAAAACTCAAGTGGACATCTTCCCAAATCATTGAAGCTTTGTAATAAGTTTATGGGAATGCTGCCCCACATAAAACAATAGTTTTCAGATGATCAAGCATTTTAAAGAAGGTCAGGAAGATCTCAAAGATGAGCCAAGAGAGGGAAGACCACTCAGAAAGTAAGGTGACTGTTTTTTGGGATTCCAAAGGGGTGACCCTCTTGAAGGACAGGACACAGGATGATCATAGGGGCTTATTATGAAGAAGTTTTAAGAAAATTGAAAACTACACTGGTGATAAAAAGGCCAGGAAAATTGCACTGAGGAATTTTTTTCCATCACAGCAATGCACCTGCTCATTCTTCGAGGGTAGCCAGGGCTGTCCTAAGATAATTTCATTGGGAAATCTTACCCTATTCAGCCTACAGCCCTGACCTTGCCCCTTCAGACTTCTTTTTGTCCCTAAAACTTAAAGAACATTTAAAAGAAACACGATTTGGGTCCCTTGAGGATGCCAAAATTGCCATTTTGACGTGGTGTAAATCAAAAACCGTGGCATTCTTCGGGGAAGGGTTAGAGAGATAGAAACACCGCCTTCAGAAGTGTATAGACCTAGACGGTGGATATGTCGAGAAACAATAGCTTCACATTTTGATTGTTTTGTTTAATACAGGTTTCTATGATTTTATAGCAATACTTTTTGACTTACCCTCATATATCTAACCCAGACTAAGTATCCATGAAGAAACAGTCCTTAGCTACAGCAATGACAGCCCAGAGAACAATATTCCCAGCAGGGTGTACTGTGGCCCAAAGGAGAGAGCTGGGGCAATTTCACCTCACAGTCTACCTAAACCTCCGAACGCAGTATCCACTGAGCCTAGCCAATATTCCAGAGTGGAGAGGCTTTATCATTGACAGAAATGTAGCTGCACTGTCAAAAGAACATAAAATTGAAAAATAAATTGTGAAATGTCAAGGTTCTATTTGTACTACGATAGTGTAACAACTGCAAAACCTTCAACAAGACAGAAGAAAAATAAAGGCGATGCATACCATCTCCTAGAGCAGAAATATCAAAATGGTGGCCCCTGGACTGGGTCCACAGATGTTCTGTTTGGGCTTGGGCGGTGCTTTAAAAATATTGGAGTCAGTTTTTAAAAATTGGAATTTCATACAGAAATCTGGATTTCTGCCTTTTCTGAAAAAAATTCATATTGCACAACACTGGGTTCACGGGACAATCACTAGCTGAGGTGAGCGCCAGCTAATCTTGTTAGAGGGCATGCACCCTCCAGTCATCATGTTTTTCTTTGACTTTCTTTTAAAACCCACCTATGGGATGGACCTCCTCCCACCTGTGGGACAGACCTCTACCACCAGTATATAGCTTCTACTACAGATGGTGAAGTGCTACACTAATGAAATGCAATGTATTTGAAAAATTTGGGAAGTTTTATAAACTACAGAGTGTTGTATAAAATCTGATCAGTCCTTAGATCTGAGGCTCTGTATATACTTTTCTTTGAGGAATGACCTTGACAAAGATTCCTGAACCTGACCTAACACAACAAGACGAAGCCAATGCAAAAGGCAAAAGAGACACGCATTTTGGAGTTTCTGGTTATTCTGGTAGGAAGCCAGAGCAACGTTAGGTAAAGGGGGGGAGATGCCAAGACTTGTCCTGTGAAAAACAAACATTTATGGTGGCAATCTGAAGAAAACAAAATTTACAACTCTTTAATGCATTAAACCTAATAATTAGTGCCCCCCTTCCCTAAAATGCAAAGCATACTCTTGGCATGCACACACACACACCCACATTTGTATCAAGTCATGGCTTACAAATTCCAGAAGTGCACCAGGGTTTCACTTCAGACTTGAAAAGGGTCCTCTCTCTGGAAAATGCAGACAACTTAGTAATATGCTTTATTTTTTCCGGGATACATCACAGCTTGTAGTGAGAGCTTCCTGACTATAGAACTCCTTCATGTGGGTAAGTAAAATCACTGAACTCCCTTCCCCAAGGAAACTGAAATATACTACATATATACTTCATAGGTGCCTGAGGACGTGGGTGATTTCTTCAGGCTCCCCTGTGGTCTTTAAAGATTCCCAAGGAGACCAGTTACCTGGCTGCTTTCACTGTGGGGGACAACAATCAGGAGCTTGAATGTGCTGGTATTCTTGTCAAGTTTACATACTACATATTTTCATAAATATCACGCCCACACATATAACGCACAGAAATGATGAAATGAAGTAAAACAGCTCTGGCATAACGCGTGTGTTATTTGTGTAAAAATGCGGTTTTTAATGAAAGTATCTCAAAGCCTATACCCATACTTCAAGATAAAGTTATATTGAAAAAGCTACTGTATATAAAGGATTGCTTTTGCAAAGGAGCAGGTAATTTGAGAGATAGTTCCTCCTCCCACATAGTAAAAGTTTTCAAATGAATATTAATCAATGTTAAAAAAAATGCCACTCATTGTACTGTGGAGCAACTTTTTAAAAGAAGTTTATAGGTAATAATTTTAAACTTTCCTTGGCTTTGCTGAAATATTTTAGCAATGCTCATGATGCATGACAATCATCACATTTTTACAGATGAAATGAGAATCTTTGAGCTCACTGGGGTAACAATGTTGACATTCCTATGGTATCTTTTAACTTGAATAGGAGAGAGAAAAGGCATAAAATGGTTTTCAACAAGGGCAACCCTAGGACACATGATCACAGTGAGTCCATTGCAGAGGCCAAGCTGCAACCCCCTCACACGTGAGGTCCGTTTGGCCTCCAGATCACCGAATCAACTTCTACCTCTGCAACCCTAAGTAAAATGCTATCACAACATGGTTTCCCACACCCTCAGTTAGGATTTTCATGACAATCTAATCTAGAGTACTAAAAAAAATTATGATTTAAAGCGCATAGCATATGAAATATACCTTACAAATTTTCTTCGTTTCTTTTTTAAAAAGTTATACAGTCACGTGCACACACATGAGATAAAATACGTGAAAATCTGAAGGAAATCAAGAGAATGGGAAATAATGTTACACTGATTATTTAGAGCTATGCTGTCCATGAAGAGAAGGAGCATCTGCCAGGATGGTCTGGAATGGGGTAGGCTGGGGCGGGTCTGGCTCTGGGTCCTGGAAGACCCTGGTGACAGTGGGATGCTTTCCTTTAGGGCTGGCAGGGCAGGCCCTGACCCCTCCCCCCGAATAAGACACACAAAAATGAAGCTAACTGCAGTGCTCTGGGGAATTTGCCTGGTGGAACTGCCCCCTCTTATGCCTGAGTTGACAGCTGGGAATGTGAATGTCAGATTTTAGCCCTGGGGGTGACAGAGCAAAAGGAAAGGCCCTGAGAAGCTTCAAGTGCCAGGGTGCATGGGAGCAGGCTCATCCTGGGGAGGAGGTGCAGGGTACTGGACAGTCCAGATGAGAAGAAGATTAACATTAAGGACAAATTAAACCCATATCCTGATTTTGCTGAGCTTGAAACCTATTCAACTATTAACTGACAGAGAGAGGCTATGTTCTGTAGGAAGTGGTAGTAATGACAGCTCACATGGTTTAAGATGTTTTATTGTGTGTGTGTTTACATTGCTGACTGAATTATCAAAGCACTGTATCATCAGAAGAAAGTCCAGTGGAGTTTTTCAAGGGCTAAAAAAGAGGTAAGACAATGAGATAAAGATGCAACATGAGATGTCAGAAGTGAGCCTAAATTGGTAAGGATATAAATACTTCGGAATAAAAATTTTAAACACAGTGTAAGAAAATGCTGGGAAGGAAGAGGCAGAATAACATTGAGGGAAAAACAGATATTCTGATTTTGCCAAAATCACCTATGCTAAAGTAGGTAATAGCAAAATGAACCATCTAGCTATGAGATAAGTAACACAGCCTTTAAGTGTCCATAATTAACAGGTACGGAAAGTGGCATTAAGGTACTACTGCATTTGTCTAGGAGTTGTCTAAAGTTTAACAGTGTTTGATTAACACTCAAATCAGGTTCTTCTAACTTTAGAAGTGATACTAATTTTAAAAATGAAGGTGATGCAAATCCACCTACAGCAATATTTAAAATAGAAAGTAAGGTAACAGATGGAAAAAGGTGAAGACTTTTAGACATTCAGCACCCAAGAGGGCCAAAAATACTGAATGTATCTCACTGGCCTTTGCCAAATGAGATGGAATGGCATTGTGGCAAGGGCACCAGGGCCAGAAGTCAGTGGTATGGCTCCTGGTCCAAGCACAGTGCCCGATAAGAGAACCATGTGCTCCCAGACACAGCATCCTACCTCCTCATCTGAGCAATGGGGATGAGAAGTTTGTCTTTCCTGCCTCATAGAGATGTTTGTAGGTGGTGGATGCTGGGAAGACCACAACATGGCCAGAGGGACAAGAAGGAGTGTGTGCAGCCACAGGAAATGAGCAAATGAGACAAAACCTCAAGAGGTGGGACAGCAGGAACAGAGCATGGGTCCAGCTGGAGGACCCAACAGAGAAGGAAAATCCATAATGCAACCAAAACAGGCGCAGGAATGTGGGAGTTAGGATAGTAGTTTATCTAGTATTTTGCTCTCCACAAGAGTGAAAAAGAGGGAAAGAAAAGAAAAAGAACCCTGGGTTGCACCGACGAAAGCAGTAGACTGCTTCTGAAGTGAAGAATCCCAGTGCACACCTGCTTCATAAGGGACTGCAGCAGCTGCTCAGGAAAAACTGCAGGCTAGAGTCCTTGATTTCTAAATACTGCCACCTTGTTTTCATACGTTCTTCTTACTTAATCTTCACAAAGACTCTGTGACGTAGGCAGGACAGCTATTAGTACTACCTTTTTATACATGAGAAAAACAAGGCTCAGAAAGTTGATGTGATTTGTCCTAGGCCACAAGGTAAGCCGCAGAGTCAACACTCACCAACTCTCATGTTATGGCTGTTAATCCTCCAAGTTCTAGAGTACTGAGTTCTAATTACCTAGAAAATAATAAAAGTGTCCCGGGAAGGTAGCATTTCTAGAGAAACCCAAGGAAGAGAGACGTTTGCATAGCATTTTCTTAGGTGGAAATGACCACCTAAACAATTTCCGTGGTGACTTTGGCCAGGCAACATGAAGCGCGTGCTTATGACAGAGCTCTTCCTGGCAACTCCACCCCAGCGTGAAGCAGCTGGATTCCTTATAGAAAAAGTTAGTATTTGCTTTTTCAGTGAAGTGATTTCAGATCTCTCTCTGCCTTAAATGTGGACTCCTCAGGCTACCTCTCACATGGACATGAGCCTTATCTCAGCAAAGAAACTAGACTTTTGAGAAGGTACCAGAGAAGAAGGAAGAAGGGCTGCTAGCAAAACACCAACAGTAACTTTACTTAGTTCAAGAGAACTCATTCCTCAAGTATAAACCAGTAGTGGCTCTTGAACTTGGAAAGAGATGCTGAGATTTGGTTAGGGTTCAGTAAAATGAGCTGAGAGAAATGTGAAGTAAAATGAAGAAAACAAACAAAAATCACAGCACAATATATAGTTATCTTACGGCAGTTCTCAAACCTTGGAATTCATAAAATTATCTGAGCTTAACAAAAATGCAGGTTCTGTGGAAACACTCCCAGAGATTTTGTATCAAGTGGGTGGGACTTGGAATATGCATTTTTAATAAGCTCTTGGGTAATTCTGGTCCAAATATTTCAGAACTCCGATCTGAAAAATAATCTTCGAACATTTAAGAATAAAGGCCAGCTAATTGGAGGAATTCATCACAGAGCAGTTGAGCAGTAAAAAACAGAAGCAAATGGACAAAGCGTTACAGACAAACACCCAGGTCCCAGAATGGATGCATTTATTTGATATGTAAATGACTTGACCAGAAATATCATATCTCATATATGTGTGACATGATGGAAATGCTGAAGAGGAAAAGTCTGAGGTGGGAGTTTTCAATTCCATTTAAGAGAAAGAAAGCATGCTCACCACAACTGAATCAAATTTTTAAACGGTAAGAAGGCAGCTCTGATGCAGTAGAAAGACCTTGGATTCAGAAGTCCATTCCCAACTCTGCTGTCTGTTGGGTGGGTGGGTGACAGTTACTTTACCTCTCTAGCTTCCACTTTCTCAACTCTAAGTGGAAGCTACAACCTACCGCAAGCGATGGTGGTTAAGAGTAAATGATAATATATTTTAACAAAGCCCTCTATAAACTATAAAGCATCAAACAAACAAAAAGCCAGTACAATGATAAGAAACTGGAGTTTAATAACTTTCTTAAATACCAGTGATAAGATTTTTGTAAGCGTCTTGTTGAAAAGTTGGCAAGAATGGCAGAGCAAGTACCACAGAGCATAGGAGCACGCCAGAAGGAAGCAGGAAACAGCTGGCTGGTGAAATTACGAGAACTCACAGAACATCCCAGAGGAATGTGGGAAAACATCCCTTTCAGGAATGTGGCAAAGGGTGAGGAGAGGAGAGAAGGCTCAGTCCTCCCAGGTGTAGCTCTATTTTATGCAAATTATCTTAGTAAAGTGTGGCAGGTTTTCAATGCATTTGGGCTAAAGCCACAGTGAGAGCCTAGGAGCTTCCTCATCAACTGTCCCCCACCCAGGGAGGTGACTTCTGCTCCATGAGCACAGTGATCTTACACAGAAACTTAGAAGAAGATCTGAGGTGGCTTCTTCAGAGAGGGCTGAGCCAGGAAAAGGAGCAGCAGCCTGTTTGTGTGTCCAGGAATCCGGGGCCAACCTTAGCTAATTTTGGATAGGGAAGAATATATGCCCTATGAGCTTGTCTGATTTTGAACACAGGGTGGGGGAGGTGGCATTTGCCAGTGAAGTTCATTTTGAAAACTGCCAATTTCGTCTCACTTCATTGAGGAGACAAAGACACTGACCCAAATGGAGGGTAATGGGAGCAAATGCCCTTAGACAGCAGAGACGGGGCCAGCCCAGCCAAGGCACAGGAAGGAGCCAGTTCAGGTCTGAGAGTCAGGTGGGGAAATAGGTAAGTTAGAATGACTGATTCCCTCCTATATTCTCTCTCTCTCTCTTTTTTTTTTTGTCAGTAGCTTTTCTTTGCTCATATACATAGTCTCTTTAAAAGGAAAAAGGTAGGAAGGTTATTTGCTGCATTAGGTCAAGAAGAGGCTTTTAAGCCTATAGACTACAATTTTCCTTTAATATCTGGCCAATAACGGTGTCAGACAAGCTGCTGGGTGGATTCTTACATGTCATAAAAGAAAAACATCTGATCATCTTTTAGTTCCACAAGGTACATGATAACACTTATGCCATTAGCTACGATGGGGTAGAATTAAAAGGACAAGGCAAAATGTGTGTCCTACAGGGTGTCTTAAAAGTAAATATACTTCAAATATGAAAAAAGTAGAGCGTGGTCATAAGAAGGCAATCTCTTCACCCATCGTGTACAACTACCGAAAAACAAGGGGGCTAAGCAGAGAAAGTATGAGCAGGACTAGAGGGTGGAGCGAGAGTCCAAATGCAACCATAATGCTGGGAATGAAGAATTCTTGCTGTCCACTCTACAGAGGAATACATTGCACAAAGAAACAGAAATGAAAGTACAGTAGTATGAAAAGAATTTGTACACTGTGATGAGAAAATGAAATATATTTTATTAAGTAGTTATTTATGAGGTCTATTTCCTTACTCACTAGCTACATAGTTCCCAACATTAAAGTAAGCAGAGTTGAATATATGGAAAATAAAGATATTTTTAAGATGCTTCAGGAAACAGAAGAGGTATAGCAGAGAATTCATGTGTCATGTTGTACAGAACAAGCTGAATTATAGCTAATATGAAACTCTAAAGCAGGCAAATCAGCATTTGGCCAAGAGAAGGGGCTGAGGAACAGGCGACAGACAGCAGACTGGTCTCTGGAATGCCAGAGCAACAGGCTTTTCAAGTTAGCTGTCAAAGACTTGGGGCTGGGCAGGCAGGGAATCTACTGCTACAAACAAAATGATCACTGGGGAGTTCTGTTCAAAAAAAAGGGGAATGAGGAGAAAAGAACTGTGATCCTATTTATGTGAGAAAAGAGAACGTGAACTAATTAATAGGGTATATAACACAATACAGGTATCCCCTGCTTTTCAAAAGTTTGCTTTATGCCACTTTGCTTTTATGAAAGACCTACATTAGTACCTGTCTTTGCTCACCAAAAGAAATCCAAAGAGGATTTTCACTTCTGTGAAAAAAGGTGAAAAGCAGAAATAGCATCCAGCGTTTGTTTTGCATGGAACCGTTAAAGAGGCAGCGTGTACCCCTAGCAGCAAGAGTGGTATCACTAAGCTCTTTCCCTGGGAACTATACTCAGCATTTCTGCTTTTACTATATGCTAGTGTTATTTTAGGTTTTATGTGTTATTTGGTATGATTTGGCAGGTTATTTTTTGGGTCTGGGAATGCGCAAAAGATTTTCCTATATAAATTAATGGTAACTGTTTCTTTGCTTTATGTCATTTCCGCTTACAAAAGGTTTCACAGGAATGCTTTACTTTTGGATAGCGGGGGAAACCTGTATATAAAAAGAAGAGGATCAAAGAGGTGACAGAAAGACAATAAAAAATTTACTGTTACTACCTTAAGGAAATGATGTTGGTGTTAGCAGAAATTGGATGTTTGACAGCAGAGAAACAATTCTGAATATGCAAATGTAATGAGGATATCACTTAAAGTATGGTAAAGCTCAAATATGATACTGTATGTGAAACCCATCTGTTAAATGTCAAGTCTACACATGTGCCAGGCAGTATGGTTATTGAGGGCTGGCCAGGTCCTGTAATCCACAGACATGTAATAGCTGTTTTAGCCAATCAGCCTTAATGATGTCTTCCCAGGAAATACTGGCAAATGTTGCTAACAGTAATTGGTAGCAAAATTGCTTCATTTGGATTTTAAGCATTTTTTATTTACCTGTCTACCCCGTTTGGCAGAAGTGGTAATAAGCCAAGGAATGGTCACTGAAGCAGAAGAGTAAAAAAGAAGCAGAGGCCATTGAATAATCCATCAGCTGGAGCACCAGCAACCAGACAATTAATACCTGACTCTATCAGCAAAGTGATTAGACACACCACAGATCACAATACTTTGTCTGCATGTACCTAGCACTTAATTATTGAAAGTATACAATTACCTATTTAAGAGTGCAAATGAGTTACTATGAAGTTGTTTTAGGTCACTCGAGACTACTGGGAGATACAACTGTGAGTTGTTGGTTAAAATCAAAAGGAAAGAGTATATATACTTGTATACAAAAGTAAGGGAGGAAGAAACATAGGTTAAAAATGATTGATAAAAAGGACTCTGAATGAATGGGGAGGCGACATGGTATCATAAATTAAGTAACTTCCCTAACTCCATAGATAGTTCAGTGTGAGTACAAAGGCCAAAATGCTTTATCAGGATTGATTTGCTGGTTTTTCCTTGTATCTTTTTTTTTTTTTTTTTTAAAAAAAAGAAATGTAATCATTCTAAAGACAAAAGTATGCAATTGTTTTACATTCTTCCCGCATATAAAGTTTAGACAGCTTCAAGAGATGAGAAAGCTTAAAAAAAAAAAAGAAAAAGAAAAAGCCTACAGATCTACAAATTCCATATGACTATAACAAAAATAATAAACTCAGCTTAATCAATTCTGGTTAAAAACTCATTAGCTATGTGCATTTTTCTGTATGTATATTATATGTCAATAAAAAGGTTTTAAAAACTCATTAGTTGAAATAAAAATGAAGCTGTCGAAGTAAATCCTGAATAACAAAATATTTTGACAGGCATTTTAGAAGAACAGAGGACAAAGAAAACACCAGAATAATGCTAATGGATAAGCACATTTCCTGAGCCCCAAAGAATCTAATAATGCTGATGATAGGTCACTGGGACTAGAAAACTGCATACTACTTGTGGCTACAGGTACTCTGCATCAAGGTGACATTAGCAAGAGATGACTGACTTTGAAAAAGCAAAAACATACTGGAATAAAAAACTGACCCACATACTGGAAAATGTTGCAAGATAATGGTGGATTTCACCCTTCGTTCTTGCAATGAGTATCCCTGGGCCTGCCTGGGTATCTAACACCCCAGGCCTCAGCAGATCAGTCATCTCCCAGAACCACTGGACTCAGCACATTTGGCAATTCCATTAGCCCTGGTGGGTTGGGTGGAAACAAATTTGTTTCTCCTGGTCCCATAAAGATCAGACTGTTCTGGGGATAAATCAGTGCCCGCCACTGCCCCAGCCAGCACAGTCCCAACTACAAGGATGCAGTTGCCAGAGTCTAGCATTCTGGATACAAATAAGATATGCAACAGAAAAATACAATTGAATTGCAGGCCACACCCACACCATCCAAACCTTCATGGGAACTGAGATTGCAAGACTTTATCATTTAATCAGTCTTTCACAATGTTGCATATTTGGGATGTGTTTCCCACTATTAACTCCTACAGCGAATGTGAACTTTATCTGGGTTATACTGATACAATCCGGAGTTTCATCTTTAGCCATAACACACAAGTGAAAAAGAAAAGTTGATTAGTGTTTGCTAGTGCTGGTATTATTTTATTTTATATACACACTTACCTCTTTGACACTATGTGTTACTGCCCATATTAGAAAAACCCTAGACATCACCTGGAAAGAAGTCAGGACGACAGAAGATGGTACAATTCCTGAAAGATATTTTAGGATAGGTAAATAAATGTGCTGTACTAAATTTCAACATATAATACATTTTCTAAAACATCCACATTTAAATATTGAGAGCCAAAGCCATCTTGAGCAACTGAAAGTTATCTGTGTTGTTATATAGACTAACTTTTTAAGACATAGTCAAGATTAAAACCTTCCCCCTAGAAACAATAATATAGTTAATGGCAATTACAAACCATAGAATCTAGGCAAGCCTTTTAAAACCACTGAACAAGTACAGTACCTTTTACACTTTATCATATAGAGGAAACAAAACCATCATTTAACCTTTGAAATTAGACATTGAATGTTGATTTTACACTATGAGTTTCTGTATAGTAAAGAATTAACCTTGTCCAAAGAGATGTCTGGCCTTTGCCCTCAGTTCCTGGAAGGTGATCTCTAAGTCCTAGGAATGTCCTGCCTGATAAATGTGTCTTTTACCTGGGGAACCTGGGCCATGCCAGACAGTCTAAAAATGTAATTTATGTTAGGGGATACCAGCTTGACATCTGGAGAGACTGGAGCCTGAGGTCAGCCATGTGGCAGCCAACCATGTCTATGTGACGGAGCCCCAAATAAAGACTCTGGGCACCAGAGCTCAGGCGAGCTTCCTTGGTTGGCAATAGTCTGAGTGATTGTCACACATGGTGCTGGGAGGAGTTAACATGACCATGACTCCACTGGGAAAGGACAACTGGAAGCTCTGCATTTGGAACTCTCCTGGACTCTGCCCAAGGCATCTCCTCCCTTGGCTCATTTTAATCTGTATCCTTTTGCCGTAATAAACCGTAACCATGAGTATAACAGCTTCAGCAAATCTGTAAGTCCTTCTAACAAATTATTGAACGGAACTCCCAAACTTCCAACTCGTGTCAGAAGCGAGGGTGGTTTTGTGGACTGTTCCCTAACTTCACATTTTCCAAAATGAATAGGCAACAATGGATGGGAAATCAACCATATCTGTGTCTACTGAATGTTGGAAGCTTCTGGATATCACACTTGATATATACTATCTAATGACTGAGTTGGTATCTTTTATTATCCACATATTTTTTGCCAACAAGCGTAGCAAAATCAAAGTTCATTGTCTTTATGAACAGTTCCTTCTCACCTTCTTCATTATAAGTACTGGTACAATTATCCTCCCAATGCCCTCACGTTATTTATTTTAGATACAGTGAAACCTGTGAGAGCTGGAACTCGACTGGACTGCCTTGTGTTTCTGGGTCTTGTGAGTTTTCCGCCTTTGACAGGGTATAGCTCACCACTTTTCTATCACTCTCTACTAGTGGAAAACATTTGAGTTTTCCTTCTCTGACAGGTTTCCGCCTTAACAGGTTCTGGCTTTCACAGGTATGACTGTAATTACCAAAGTCTGCTAAGTTTACAATCCTTGGGCCTATCCCTATGTGATTGTTTTCCTACAACCACAACCCCTGTCTAGAGATCAGCCATCATCATTATATAGAATTCTTGCCTCCTTTAAAAGAAAAAAACCCAAACCCATTTCTGTTGAGTCGATTCCGACCTGGTGCAAATGGTCTGTGCTCGACCCTGATGGCTCAATGGTTAAGCACTTGGCTGCTAACGGAAAGGTCAGCAGTTCAAACCCACCAGCCACTGTGTGGAGGAAAAGACCTGGCAATCTGCTCCCGTAAAGATTACAGCCTAGGAAACCCTATAGAGTCACATGGGGTCGCTGAGAATCAGAATTGACTCAGCGGCACACAACAACAACTAACCTAAAGGTTGGCAGTTTGAACCCGCCCAGCAATGTCACGGAAAGGCCTGGCGATCTGTTTCTATAAAGACCACAGCCAAGAAAACCCTATGGAACACAGTTCTACTCTGATACACATGTGGTCACTATGAGTTGCCTCCTTTAACCCATCTTAAATTCAGCAACAAGCTATCATCTGTAAACATCATTTTTTTCATTGTAGCTTTACACTGACAAGTAACTGCTACTAAAATAAAATCTCAAAGCATAATGATGTATATCTAATCCATCAGTCCCCAACCATTTCTCTTTGGCCTTACTGCTGTTTTACAACAGCAACTAGAATTACCAACTTCCTGGACCTCTCAAGTTGCACATGCGCCCCTTCACACCTGCCAGGACCCCCCATCACAACTGCAGATCCTTCTTCCACTTTAAAGCTAACTTCATCTCCAACACATGCACTGGATTAGCCCATACCAATTTTTACTCTTTCAAACACTTTAAATTGCCCTCAGACTTTGGAACATTTATATAGTTGGTGTCTTTGTTATCTAGTGCTGCTATAACAGAAATACTACAAATGGGTGGCTTTAACAAACAGAAATTTATTTTCTCACAGTTTAGGAGGCTAGATGTCCAAATTCAGGGTGCCAGCTCTAAGGGAAGACTCGCTCTCTCTGTCCACTCTGGGGGAAGGTCCTTGTATAGTTTCAGCTTCTATTTCTAGGTTCCTTGGCGATCATGTGGCGTGTATCTTCTTTCCATTTGTGTTTTTGCTTACTTGCTTGCTTAATCTGCTCTTTTATATCTCAGAAGAGATTGCTTTAAGACATACTGGACACTAATACTGCCTCATTAACATAACAAAGAAAACTTATCCCCAAATGTGACCGTAACCACAGGTATAGGGGTTAAGATTTACAACACATATTTTTGGGGGACACAATTCAATCCATAACAGTTGGGCAACCTACCACTTGCCAAAAGGCTGTATACAAATCAGATCCAAAATTGCCTCCCTAGGTTTAAATACGAGAGAAAATCACTTCATATATTATTAAGAAAAAGAGATGCTATATCCTGTTAAAATGGGTTTCTTAAAGAAGATTTGGGGAGGAGTGATGGTTTGCTTCCCAAAAAGAAGTAACTTGGATATACCATCCATGATGCCTGTCATCCAGAGGTACTCAATAAATCTTTGTAGAACAAATAAGAGAATGAAAGAAAAATATAAAGGTCTGGACATATAGATCAAAAGAATAGAAATGAGAGCCCAAAAACAAACCCTCAAATTAACTGTCACTTGATTTTTGACAACGGTGCCAAGACAATTCAATGGGGAAAGAACAGTCTTTTTAACAAATGATGCTGTGAACTAGGTAGTGACATGGAAAAGAATAAGGCTGGGTTCTCTTCCTCACACCACATGCAAAAACTAATTCAAAATGGATCACAGCCCTAAATATAAGAGCTGTAACTATGAGATTTGTAGAAGAAAACAAAGGCATGTATCTCGGTAACCTTGGAATATGGAATGGTTTCTTAGATGTGACAGCAAAAGCATAAGCGACAAAAGAAAAAAATAGATAAACTGGACTTCATGAAAACTAAAAACTTTTGTGCTTCAAAGGACATGATCAAGCAAGTGAAAAGACAACCCACAAAATGGGAGAAAATTGTTGCAAATCATATATCTGATAAGGAACTTGTATCCAAAATATATAAAGAACTCTTACAATTCAATAACAGAAAGATAAATAATCCAATTTAAAAATGGGCAAAGGATTTAAATAGGTATTTCTCCAAAACAATATATAGGAACAGCCAATAAGCACATGAAAAGATGCCTGACATCATCAGTCATCAGGAAAATGCGAATCAAAACCACACCCACTTCACACCCACTAGGATGGCTATAATAAAAAAGACACATAATAATGAGTTTTGGCAAAGATCTGGAGAAATTAGAACCCTCATATACTGCTGGCAGGATTGTAAAATAGTTCAGCCATTTCAGTCTGGCAGTTCCTCAAAAGCTTAAATATAGAATTACCAAATAACCCAGCAATTCCACTCTTAGGGGGGTGTGTGTGTGTGTCCGTGTGCATGTGTGTGTATGTATGTATATCCAAGAGAAATGAAAACATTTGTCCACACAAAAGTTGTACATGAATGTTCCTAGCAGTGTTCATAATAGCCAAAAAGTGGAAACAACCAAAATGTCCATCAACAGATGAATGGATAAATAAAATGTGGTGTATCCATATAATGGAATATTATTTGGCAATAAAAAGAAATGAAGTACTGACACATGCTACAATATGGATAAACCTTGAAAATATCATGCTAAGTGAAAGAAGCCAGTATAAAAAGATGGCCTATTATATGATTCTATTTATATGAAATGTCCAGAATAGGCAAATTTATAGACTGAAAGTAGATTCGTGGGTTACTTGGGGCTGGGGTGTTGGGGGTGGAGGGGAGTGATGGCTAATGGGTATAGGGTTCTTTTGGGGGGTAATGACAGTATTCTAAAATTGACTGTGGTGATGGATACACAACTCTGTAAATATACTAAAAACCATTGAACTGTACACTTTAAATGAGTGAATTGTATGGTATGTGAGTAATATCTCAAAAGCTGTTATAGAAAATAAATGTAATGAATGAAGTACAAAGTCAGGTTATATAATAAGAAATACTGCTAAAGGCATTATTTAGTAGTCAAATATTCACACTTCAAATAAGAAAAATTAAAAAAGAGATTAAGAATGAAATCGTTAAGGAAAGACAAGCGCTATTTCTAGTTTTGTTTTGTTTTTTTTCCTTAAAGACTAGCTAATCACATGAAAATATGATTTCCTCCCTTCATTTCTGGTCTTTCTTTTTTGCACTGCAGCAATGGGCTAGACTGCTAATATTCCGAGCAGTGCTCCTGGGTTGCTGCAGTATCTTGGCAGGAACCAAGAAGTCTAGGATCTGGATGACAGATCTGCAAGTTCAGAAATCTGATTTTGCCCCATACACCAACAATAATCAGGCTCTAGGAAACTAACTCATACTAACCAAACCCATAGGAGTCAGGTATAAGCCAGTTTGGCTAGTTTATAAGCCAAAACGACAATTTATTCATTTATAATAGAGGTGTGGCCTTTATAACAGCTGAATGACTGCGATTTTAGAGACTCTCATCTTGGGGTATTTTTTTCTGATGTCAAGATCAGAATGCTAAGTAAGTATGACTTTGAACAAAGGGATCTGGAAGGTATGGGACAATATGTCAGTTCAGCTGAACACAGGTATATTAATTATCCCTTCTCTACCATAAGTTCCCTTTGCTAGGGAATATGAATATGTATTTTGTCTTCCTTTCAAAAATGCTAAACAAAAATTATCAGATTGTTTTTCTAACAAATTTTAGTATCCAAAACTAATTATTTACTCTTTTTTTGGTTGTAAAAACAGCTTTATTGAGACAAAATTCATATACCATACAAATCATCCATTTAAAGTGTATAATCCAGGAGGCCAAGATGGCAGAGTAGTCAGACGCTTCTGGTGTTCCCTCTTACAACAAAGACCCGAAAAAACAAGTGAATCGATTATATATGACACTCTAGAAGCCCTGAACATCAAAGGCAAAGTCAAGGAACCAGACTGAGTGGTAGGATGAGGGAGAGATGGTTCGGAAGCAGCGAGGGGTTGCCAGACCTGACCTGGCAAGAGCCTAAGCCCTTCAGCCCAGATCAGCTCGGGGGTGAGCAGTTAGGCAGGCAAGCTGCGGTGATCAGGAGGCGTTTTCCGCACCGGGAGAGACCCAGCAGCAGAGAGTCTACTCGGCTATCCAGGACCAGTGAGAAGCAGCCCTCGATCGGCGAAAGACAAGTACTTGCATCTGGCCTACCACACAGATCAAAAACAAGCCCCCCTTAGGGAAAAACCCCTCTCCCATTTACCTCCCTGCTCCCTGCTCCCTCTCCCATTTATCTCCCTGCTCCCTGCTCTGCAATGGGTCTCAGAACTGCTTCAGCACCTGCCAAGTCCCCTGGGCTGGAAGTAGGACCTGTCATGTGCCCTGAGCCATTCTCCTGGCCTCGGAGAGTGAACAAATTAACAAACAAGAAAAAATAATCTGCCGGCTCCCCTAAGCCTAGAACTCACGGTAGGCACATCTCCTTTGCCTAGGCACAGGCATAAGGGATCCACGGACTTTGAGTGCCTTTTCCCCTGCATAGACTTGTGTAGGCCCATCTCAACAGCATAGGCCCTCATTACTGCAGTACAACAGTGTATATACCTGACGTCTAACTTCAACTGTTTCAGCTGTAAACTGGCAGGTTTGTGACATTTGACACTGCTCTGCCCATTAGGCAGGGTCTTCACTGACCCACATCAGGTGCCTGAGGACTGGTGGCTCCACCCATGCCACCTAGCCACCTGCTACAGGGGCCCAAGAATAAGAGAAGCCCCCCAGTCCTTACAGCCAACAGCACTGGGTGCTCATAGTCTGGCTGTAAAACCCCACCCATCTATGCACTCTAGGGAACAGGACATGCTTTCCTCCTGGACACTTGGGGGTGGCCAGTGGCCCCTTGCGATGATCAGCCTGTGTCCCCCTGCTGCAGCCAGCTGCCTGTGCCTACATCAATCATCCATGCCTGTCTAGAACTGTAGGTGACAGCCTGCACCACACACTTGGTGGCTGACTACCTGGACACCTGAGCTGAACCCATACAGGAGGAGTGGCCAGACTCCTGGGCTCACATACTTAGTGGCAGGTCTGGCCACCTGGGGGCAGGACAATGGAGCTTCAAGGGTGCTGGTGACTGGGCTAGCTCACAAGCAGCCTATTTGGGCATAACCAAACAAAACAAAACAAAAAGCTAGGACACAGTAAGCAAACTTAAATAAATAAATATAATAACTTATTGATGGCTCGGAGACAACAGTCAATATCAAATCACATAAAGAGGCAGTCCATGATGGCTTCAGCAAGCTCCCAAAATACAGAACCTAGAAATTTTCCAGAAAAAGAAAATTTCTCGGAATTACCAGAGGCAGAATACAAAAGATTAATATACAAAACTCTTCAAGAGATTAGGAAGGAAATTAATCAAAAAGCAGAAGACGCAACAGAAGAAATTAAAAAGATTACAGAAGAGCATAATGACAAATTTAACAGGCTGCAAGAATCCATAGAGAGACAGCAATCAGAAATCTGAAGATTAACAATAAAATTTCAGAATTAGACAACTCAACAGAAAGTCATAGGAGCAGAACTGAGGCAATGGAAGTTGAATTAGTGAGACTGAAGATAAAGCACCTGACACCAACTTATTTGAGGAAAACTCAGATATAAGGATTAAAAAAAAGAAGAATTATGTGGGATTCTATCAAGAGGAATAACCTACGAGTGATTGGAGTACCAGAACGGGGGGGATAACAGAAAATACAGAGAGAATTGTTGAAGATTTGTTGGCAGAAAACTTCCCTGATAACATGAAAGATGAGAAGATATCTATCCAGGATGCTCATC
>NW_004443962.1:9150820-9235749 GCF_000243295.1 Trichechus manatus latirostris | reverse complement strand
ACCTGGAGTAAAGGAGAATGAAGAACACCAAAGACACAAGGAAAGTATTAGCCCAAGAGACAGAAAGGGCCACATAAACCAGAGTCTTTATCAGCGAGAGACCAGAAGAACTAGATGGTGCCTGGCTATCACCAATGACCGCCCTGACAGGGAACAGTCCCCGATGGAGCAGGAGAAAGGTAGAGTTCAGAACTCAAGTTCCAGTAAAAAAACCAGATTTAATGGTCTGACTGAGACTGGAGGAACCCCAGAAAGCATGGCCTCTGGATTCTCTATCAGTCCAGAACTGAAACAATTTCTGAGGCCAACTCTTCAGACAAAGATTGGACTGGACTGTGGGACATAAAATGATACTCGTGAAGAGTGCGCTTCTTAGCTCAAGTAGATACATGAGACTAAACGGGTAGCTTCTGTCCAGAGGTGAGATGAGAAGGCAGAGAAGGTTAGTAGCTGGTTGAATGGATGTGGGAAATCAGAAGTGGAAAGGAGGAGTGTGCTGTCACAGTATAGGGACAGCAAATTAGGGTCACATAACAATGCATGTATAAAATTTTGTATAAGAGACTAACTTCAAATGTAAACTTTCACTTAAACTACAACAATAAGCAAAAAAAAAAAAAAAAATCAATGAATGAATCAGGATACTTCAAATAATAAACTGTATAGTCCAATGGTTTTTAGTGTATTCAGAGTTGTACCACCATCCCAATCAATTTTAGAACATTTTCATTACCCCCAAAAGAAACCCTGTACTCATTAACGGTCACTTTCTGTTTTCCCCCAACCTCTCCCCCAGCCCTAGGCAACCAGTAATCTACGTTCTCTCCCTATAGATTTGCCTATTCCAGACATTTCATGTAAATGGAAGTATATGTGATTTTCTTGTGACTGCTTTTCACTGAACTTAATATTTTCAAGGTCCATCCATGTTACAGATGTATCAGTACCTCATTCCTTTTTATAATTGAATAGTATTCCATTGTACAGATATACCACATTTTATTTGTCCATTTGCCAGCTGATGGACATTTAGGCTGTTTCCGCTTTTTGGCTTTATGAATAATGCTATGAACATTCGAATACAAATTTTCGTGTGGACATATATCTTCATTTCCTTTAGGTATATACCTAGGAGTAGAATTGTTGGGTCAGATGGTAAACTGTTTAACCTTTTGAGAAACTGGCAGACTGTTTTCCAAAACGGCTGCATCATTTTACATTCCCACTAGAAATGCATAAGGGTTCCACTTTCTCCAAATCCTCCTCAACACTTGTTATTGTCTGTCTTTTTTATTACAGTCGCCCTAGTGGGTGTGAATATTTGCTCAGCATACAGATTTAACATGTATGGTGAAAGGATACAACCCTGATGCATATCTTTCCTGATTTTTAACCATGCAGCCATACCCATTCAATCTGTATGCTAAGCAAACAATCCGAGAAGCTGGACTATATGAAGAATATGGCATCAGGACTGGAGGAAGACTCATTAATAACCTGCGGTATGCAGACACAACCTTGGTTGCTGAAAGTGAAGATGACTTGAAGCACTTACTGATGAAGATCAAAGACTATAGCCTTCAGTATGGATTACACCTCAACATAAAGAAAATAAAAATCCTCACAACTGGACCAACAAGCAACATCATGATGAACAGAGAAAATAAAAGTTGTCAAGGATTTCATTTCACTTGGATCCACAATCAACACCCACGGAAGCAGCAGTCATGAAATCAAACAACATACTGCATTGCGCAAATTTACTGCAAAAGGCCCCTTTTAAGTGTTAAAAAGCAAAGATGTCAGTTTGAGGACTAAGATGTGCCTGACCCAAGCCATGGTATTTTCAACCACATCATATACATGCAAAAGCTGGACAATGAATAAGGAAGACGGAAGAAGAACTGATGCCTTTGACTTGTGCTGCTGGAGAAGAATATTGAGTATACTATGGACTGCTCGAAGAATGAACAAATCTGTCTTTGAAGAAGTACAGCCAGAATGCTCCTTAGAAGCGAGGATGGCGAGACTTCGTCTCACTTACTTTGGACATGTTATCAAGAGGGACCAGTTCCTGGAGAAGGACATCATGCTTGGTAAAGTAGAGGGTCAGTGTAAAAGAGGAAGACCCTCAATGAGATGGATTGACACAGTGGCTGCAACAATGGCCTCAAACACAGCAACGATTGTGTGGATGACATAGGATTGGGCAGTATTTCATTCTGTTGTACACAGGGTTGCTATGAGTTAGAGCTGACTCAACGGCACCTAACAACAAAAAACGGGGTGTGAAGTGGTAACTCATTGTGGTTTTGATTTGCATTTTCCTCATGGATAATGATATTCAGCTTTTCATGTGCTTATTGGCCATTTGTATATCTCCTTTGGAGAAACATCTATTCAGATCCTTTACCCATTTTTTGATTAAGTTGCCTTTTTTTAATTTTTTCAAATTCCTTATATATTCTAGATACAAGTCCTTTATCAGGTATATGATTTGTAAATATTTTCTCCCATTCTGTAGGTTATCTTTTCACTTTCTTGATGGTGCTTTATGAGCTTTTTGAATTTTGATATTTATTTTTCTTTTGTTACTTGTGCTTTTGGTGTTATATCTCAGAAATCAGTGCCTAATCGAACATCATGAAGATTTACTCCTACATCTTCTTCTAAGAGTTTTATAATTTTAGCCCTCACATTTAGGTCTTTGATTCATTTTGAGTTAATGCTTGTGTATGGAGTGAGGAAGGGATCCAATGTCATTCTTTTGTATGTGAATATTTAGTTATCCCAGCACCATTTGTTTAAAAGATTATTATTTCCCCATTGAATTGTCTTGGCACTCTTCTCCAAAATCAATTGACAGTAAATGTAAGGTTTATTTTGGGACTCTCAATTCCATTTCACTGATCTACCCCTATGGCAGTACCACATTGTCTTGATTATTGCAGCTTTTCAACTGGGAAGTATGAGTCCTCCAACTTTTTTGTTTTTCAAGATCATTTTGGCTAGTCTGGGTCCCCTGGATTTCTATATGAAATCAGCTTGTCAATTTCTATTAAAAAAAGCCAGCTGGGATTCTGATAGGGATTGTGTTGAATCTACAGATCAACTTGGGGAACTGCTATTGTTTTAAGCAACTCAATTTCAGGGTGGTTTATTGTGCAACAGCAAATGATACACCACTCCTCTGGGGGGAGCATCCATTTTGCTATGGATGAATATAAAGAATGGTGACTTCTTTCTATAAAGAATAAAATATTGTCCATAGGTTATCTGCTGTTAGACAGCAAATGGGACTTTTCTTATTCTTAGAACAAAGAGTCTTTTGGATTTGTGCTTTTGTCTGGATTTCTAGGCTAAGCCCCTTGGATCACTTTGAGACTACTCCAAGGGCTGGCTGCTGTTTGCCCTACCCCTCATTCAGGGCCGGACTGGCTTTGCTACACTGGGAATGGCCAGACAGCAACCACCTGACCCGAGATTTCTCTTCTTCTCCAGCCTTGGGCGCCTCATGCTTGGAGCAGGGATTTGCTGAGGAAAATAAGCACTTGGCTGCCCTTGCCCGACCCTCCCTCCCAACCAAAGAAGGCTCAAAGCCAAGTCTGAGAATCTTAGGAATAGTAAGAAGACAGGAAGCTTTAGCTAAGATAAGAGTAAAACCACTGCTGGAGTTGAGAGTGAATAGAAGAGCTAACAATGTTCTACAGCCTCCTGGGAGATCTGACTGTTCAGATGCCTCTAATTCTTGTCCAGATTGTTTTATCTTTAAGTATTTAGTGAGGGCATTTCTCAATGAGAAAAATCTACCTCAGGCCCCACTGTTGAAAGGTTGGGCTGGATTCAAGACAAGGGACTGAGAGGAGAACCTTGTGAGGGCAGTGTGCCCCTGAGACCCTCTACTACCTTTGCCCTTTGAAGACTCCAGCTCATAGTTCTGCCCCTTTCTCAGCAAGCCCCCAGGCAGCAGAGGAGTCAAGTTACTGGGGTTCACTCCGTGCCTGGGCTACAGCCAGGCCAAGTGCCTCTTTATTCAGACAGGAGGTCTGAGTAGAGTTCAGCCCCAGTCTTTACGCACTATGAAGGCAACAGACAGCAAGGCAAGAATCTAAAAAAATGATGCATGGTTCAAGACCATTAGGAAAAACCACACTAAATCAGCTTAAGGCAAAGACTGGCCAGAATGAAAGAATGGAAGAGGTGACAGAAGAGAAAGAAGCCTTTTGCCAGCTTGAGCCACGGTGGGGCCTAGTGGAAGTAGCTGGGACACTCACAGGCAACCAAATACCAGGCTTGGTTAAAGGCATCCACGACAGCAAGCTCCAGGAGCCTTTCCTCAGTTGCTGCTAAGTTCTGCCCTAGCTGCTCCAGACTGGACGTGCCCAGGACGACTGCACTCCCGAAGCACTCTGGAGCTGAGAGTGGCGGTACACCACAGGGCAGCTGAGGTCATGCTGGAGGCACTGGGGCTGTAAACAGCCTCCTGGACTTTCTCTACCAGGGCAATGGCCTTGAAGTGGTGCTCCGTCCAGAAGCGATTCCTATAGGTCTCAGCCCAGCTATTCCCAAAGAAGCAGCCCGTGGGCTGTTTCCCGTCCTTGTTGTCATCCTTGTACTTGTCATCAGCAGGACCCCTCTGCAGTCACTGCCACACAGCCTGAGCCCCAGGCCGCCCAGGATGTTCTCAGACTGGCCGTCGCAGTACATGAAGGCCACGTCCAGCTTGGTGTGGCCCCACTCCAGGAAGGCGCGCATGGCTGCAGCGCTGGCAGGCACATGCATGCTGTGCCCCATCTCCATGATTCCCAGTACCAGGGCTGGCCAGGCCAGGGCACCCAAGGTGGTAACGGTATGGGCCACAGGCGGCTGGGAGTGACGAGCACAGTGGACGGCAGTGCGAGTTACAGCGCGAGACGCAGTGCTCAGCATCACCAATTATTTACTTTTTGGGTATAGTTCAAATCAGTCTTTTCCCTTAAGCACATTTTTAAGCACAGTTCAACTTGTATTGTTTATACATTGTTTTCTGCTTTTTCTCATTTAACATTTTAAGAATGTTTCTATTTTCTATCTTATAACATACTCTTCAAAGCATTTTAACTTGAGTCATAATATTCCTTTGAATGGAATGTATCATATTTGTTTATCTATTCTCCTCCTGTGGGACGTTTAAATTGTTCCCAATTTCTTGACACTATAAAGGAAGTATTACAAAATAAGATGTTAATTATTCAATTTTTTTTAAAGGATTATATCCTTGGGAGAGTTTCCCAGAAGTATATCTACTAGGTCCAATGATGTATTTTTAAGGCTCTTAAAACATATTGCCAAGTTGTTTCCAAAAAGTTTCTATCACTGAAAGCAGTAGCACAAACACTTGTACACCATTGTTCACCGCAGCACTATTCACAACAGCCAAAAGGTGGAAACAGTCCAAATGTCCATCAACAAGATGAATGGATAAAGAAAACGTGGTACTTACATACAGTGGAATATTACTCAGCCATGAAGAGAAATTAAGTTCTGATGTATGCCACACGGATGAACCTTGAAAACATTCCGCTGAGTGAAATAAGTCAGTCACAAAAGGACAAACATTGTATGAACCCACTTATATAAAATACATAAGTGTACAGGAATACAAGTGCAAGTGAATAGAGACCAAGGTTTACTAGTGGTTACCAGAGGCAGAGTGAGGGAGGGGGAAAGGAGGTCTCTACGCTGAGGGGACACTGAGCTTCTGTTAATGGTGATGGAAAAATCTGGGAATGGATAAGGGTGACGGTTAAACAACATGATGAACCACACTGTACATGTGAAGATTGTTGAACGGCAGATGTTTCGTTACATATATATGTACCACGCACACACAAAAAGAAGCCAACAGCTATGAAAATAACAAACAAAATAGCACTGAGTCTTCAAAAAAAAAGTTTGTATCAATTTACACTCCCACCAGCAACACACAGGAGTGCCTGCTTTAGCACACCCTTGGGCAAGTATTCAGATTTAATGATTTAGTGACTAGGAAGCTGATCTGTGTTTTCTAATTTGATGATGATGCAGAGATGTGTCTGGCCTTGCCTTCAGGGGTTCCTGAAGTCCCCATCCAGAAGAACTGCCTAGTTAAGTACCTTGATTTTCCCCAAATGATGTTGTTTATACCAACTGCTCACTTGGCTGCTACAGCATATGCGTCTACCTCAGCCAGTCTCACAGCAAACAGCGGTTCCGGCCCTCATCTGACAGAACAATTCAAAATGCCTGCTCTACTGGACTCATCAAAGGGCCAGTGAGAGGAAGCGACCCTTATGTAAAAAAGACCATCTGAAGGTCATGCAGTCCTTCTTTCCCAGGAGCTCCAAATCTACCCTTGAATTCAATCCTCACAGATACGGAAGGCCACACAGGTGGACCATATCATCTTAGGCTGGCATCACTAGACTGCGTTTTGCTGTTATTATCAAGTGGGCTTCCTTAAGAAACTGTTTTTTTTAAAAAAAAAATATTACCTTATTTGCTGTAGGAATAATGTCTACCCGACCATTCAATGCCCTTATATAAAGCCCCAGGTAGGAAATCTCTTTAGAACTTAATGTTAAGAAATGTTTGCTCCTTTTCAATGATTAAGAATTATATAACTCAGTCTCTCTTTTCAAGTTGGTAGTCAAGAAAGCTTCAAGTCAAATCTGAAGTGCAGTGTATATTATCGGATTTTGTAAATGTTGTTGTTGTTGTACGCTGTCGAGCCGATTTCGACTCATAGCGACCCTATATTTTGTGTGTATGTTACCACAAACCCTTATGGAATGACGAGGATTGACAGAGACGCCAGACCAGATCCTCTTACTTCTCTGGACTGTACGCAGTCAAGCCCACTGTGTTTGCATTTGTTAAGTCATTATCCCCATTTGAACACAACGGTATAACATGTTAAACTATCCAGAACACAGATTTGTTGTTGTTGATTAAATTGGTTGTTTTCAGATGATAAAGAGTACAATCTTATTAGCAAGCTATCACTAAATCAAAATTTACTCAAAAAAGATTTACTAGGCATCTATTATCCATTAATTTATCCAAAAAATACTTACGGAGGCCTCACTCTGTGCCAGGTACTATTTTATGTGCTGGGGATATAACACTGAACAAGACAATGCCCTTGTCCTCACGAGCTTACGCTCTTAAAACTGACTTGTTTCGGGATAGCTTTTATTTTCAGGACTTTTTCCTAAAGGTAACAAGAGGCTACCCAACATTTGTAAACAAGAGAATGGCATGAACAGATCTTGATTTCAGAAAGATATCTCTGTCGGCAGTACAACTCTTTGGTAAGGCAAGGTTATAACCCGAGAAATAACTAGAAGAATTTATGTTGAAAGGGCAATGAACTTTTGAAGCAAAAAACTGGCATATATAAAAGGCATATAAATGTGTGTGCGTGTGAAGCAAAAGCTGTACAAAGGGTGTCTGGCAGTCACTTGTTTCTCCAGAACTAGGATGCTTTGAGGACTCCCAATACCACTGATTCCTGCAAAGCTGGGCAGCACTGGAACTCTTCCCTGCCCAGGGCAGCCCTCAGATGGGTAGGGTTAGTGGGTTGGGAGACTGGTTACATATGACCAGGCTGGAAGTACTGAAGGTAGATGCAAGGCATAGTGAGGAGTAGAGTGGGGTGGTATTCACATGGAGACAGATGTCACAGCAGAGAAGGAGTCAACCATCGAAGAACACATGGGTGAAAAAAAACCCATTGCTGTTGAGTCGATTCCAACTCATAGTGACCATCTAGGGCAGAGCAGAACTGCCCCATAAGGCTTCCAAGGAGTGGCTGGTGGATTCGAATGGCCAACCTTTTGGTTAGCAGCCGATCTCTTAACCACTACACCACTAGAGCTCCAATACATGGGTAGTGAAGACCAAAGCAAGGCAGGAGACACAAAGTTGGTGCCAGAAATTATACAAAGAAAAGTCTGCCTCACAGTTCCATCCTACTACTTCCCAGGCTCCTTGACCATAGGCAACCAACTAACAGTTCCTTGTCTGTCATTCTGGAGATATATATTTACACATATAAAAGCTAATGTGTGTGTGAATGTATAAAAGTATATTTATACACATTCTTTCTCCAAGTTTTACACAATGGCAGCATTTTATAATGCTGTTCTGTACCCTGCTGTTTTCCCTTAAAAAAAAAATACCCTGAAGGTCTTTCTTCATAAGTATACTATTTTAATTATTGCAGCTTTATAATGTTTCAATATCTAGGTACTCTCCTGAGCCCCACTCTCATGCCCTCAGGGTATAGAAAAGTGTGCAAAACAGGAAAAGCCCAATTCTTAAAACTGTAGCTGAGAAAGGAAAACAACCAAATCATAAGTCTTGTGGATTCAAAGCCAGGAAGAATTCAGTCACACTAATATCAGAGCAATAAAATGGCTGGACAGGGCTACTCACAGTTTAGTAAGTGAAAAAGGTACAGCAACCAAACAAGCATAATACAAAATAAAGAAGAGATTAAACATAAAGCATGCATTGTAGCTAGGGGGAAAACTCAAAGATTAATCCAACTGAGAGGAAGATAATAATTATGGAAGACAAAGACAAGCCAACATACAGATAATTGTTACCCCTGAAGTAAAACCCACTGCTGCTGAGTTCATTCTGACTCATAGCAACCCAGGAGGACTGAGTAGGACTGTCCCATAGGGTTTCCAAAACTGTAATCTTTATGGAAGCAGACTGCTACGTCTTTCTTCTGAGGAGAGGCTGGTGGGCTTGAACCACTGACCTTCTGGTTAGTAGCTGAGCAGTTTAACCACTGTGCCACCAGGGCTCCTTTCCCCAAAGAAGAGAACCCAATAAATGGAACAGAAAAGTAGTCAAGGGTATAATCCAAGAAATGAAAGAACTAAATCTCCACACTGAAAGAATACATGTATTCCAGGAAACAACAACTGATAATGAATGATTAAAACCGAGAAATCTCTTAGTTACAAAAATAATACTTCAGGGATGCAGACATAAAAAGCAAGTCACCTACAAAGTGGAAAGAAAATCAGCCTGGCTTTAGACTTTTCCACAGCAACGTCCAATGTCAGAAGACAGTGAAGCAACACTACAAAGGTCTGAAGGAAAGAATGTTCAAGAATATTATACCTAGCTAAGGTGTCATTCTAATGTAATGGTAAAAGGTAGACATCACTGAATATGAAAGAACTTGGCACATAATGCCTACACGACCTTGAAGAGCACTATGTGCTGTCAAAAATTCAGCCAAACAAGAGAGAAACCAAAATTAAGAACTCAGGAATGGAAAAGCCACGGTAAAAGGGCTCACAGCAGGCACGGAATCCACTGAAATATGATACTATGACTAAACAATTCTGGCAATTATGATTATAGAACATAATGTAATTGTTTATAAAACAGGAGTCAGAGAAGAAGAGATGTAAGGAAGTATGCTCTTTTACAGGATGAAGAAACAAAAAAACGCAAACCTGTTGCTGTCAAGTCAATTCTGACTCATAGCAACCCTATGAAGAAATATTGCCTACAATTGAAATATAGATAAACATAACTCCAATCTATATTTTTCATATCTTTTTCTTAAACTTAGAGGGACCTTTTGATAAATAATATATTCCTTGTGGTGAAAAAATTTCTATAATTTTTAAATTTATTTGTAATAAATTCAATGCTTTTAATTAAAAATAGTATGCATAATATGAGATATCTATTTCCGTTCTTCCACCCATCTACCTTTCTTTCCTCAGTTAATATATATGTGAAGGGAATGCTCTCTGGAATGATGTTTACCTAATATTAATAAAGATTAATTCTATTAGTAAGATTTGGAGTGATTTTTAAACTTTACTCTTTATACTTTTCCACATTACTTGAACTCCTTATAAAGAATATGAATCAAAATTTCAAAATTAATAAAATCATTATTCTTAAAAAGAGATTAAACATTTGGCACCAGCAAAAAGATAATTCTGAAACTGAACCAATTCCAATCTTGAAGGAATTTTCTTAAATACCTTCTCTTAAGAGCAGAAGCTAATCTCAGGGAAAGAAAATACTTCTAGCCAAAATGGAGAGACGGGTAGATTCTAACACTATAGGATTCAAAGAAGAAAATGTCTGGCTTTTTTAAAGACAAAGATTGGCAGAAGTGCAATTTCTTTACTTTTTTTCTCCAGAAAGCACAGTAATTTTCACTATATTTCACACAATGACACGTTATTGAGCTCTGACCAAAAAAAAAAAAGTATCTAAGACTGAAATCAATAGCAAAATTATGGTATTTATATGATAAGCTCTGTAAATATGGACTTTTTCAAGGTTGGCATTTCTAAAATATGCACTAACCTTTACAAGGGCCTTAAATGTTCCTTGTGCTAAAAGGACAATGCTAACTAAGTGCATTCATGCTCATTTTTATGAAAATGAAATGGATATAAAGAGAAATACAAGAAATCAAGTATAAGGATACTTCATTTGTCTAGCACTGGGAAGAAACGTGCAGTTAGAATTCAATCTTATCCCTTTAAGTGACACAGGTTAAGGCACTTCTCAAACTGGGGCACGTATACCCCAAAGATGTGTAGCAGGGTCCAAACCTAGTGACATCCTGCTAGTAGTAAGCTTACTCAAACTCAACTGTATAAACCCTGCCCAAAGAAAATAAGAAAAATAACTTAGCGTGGGCAACTCTACCCAGCATTTCACCATGCAAATGTATGTACCAAGTAAGTGGTGGTCTCCAGTTCCCCGGCCTCTCGCCATGCTGACTGTGATTCGACTGTCCAAAGATAATACAGTTTTCACACAACATGGTTCCTAACAAAAGCCAACTATTTTACCTGACGTCAAATGAAAAAAAGAGTGAACTGTTGCAACACCAAAGGAAAAAGTGGCTGCACTGAATTTACTGACAATTGATACTAAATTGTATTATATGAGCAATTTAAGGTGTTTTCCATGAACAATTTTAACTAAATGCTATTTCTGCTCTACTTGCCAGCTTCTGAATTTACCCCTATAAGAACAATTCTACTGTAGGAGATAAAGCTACAGGATATACATAGAATATTGATTTTCATGGAATAATGATTTTTCCTGAAATTTTGGGGAAAAATCAATTTTAATATTAAAACACACCTGTATTATGAGAAGATAGAACACAGACTTCTAAGCTGTTCCATGCTTATGGCAGGCTATTTCACCTTAACTCTCAAATCCCCTGGGGTGAAACTATACTCTTTACTGCTATTACGGAAACCTGGTGGGGGGAAGCTGGAAAAGCACTAAATACACAATAAAAATATAAGGTAGAATGTTGGGCTTAGGGAAAATGAGGGTCAGAAAAATAACTTGAAGCCAGGGGAAAGATTCATACCTAAATGGATATGTAGAGGGCCTGTGCACTTGCTTGGGGTGGACCACAAATGTGGCTTCAAGCTTCTTTACATCCAATGCAACGAGAGAAAAAAAAGCACTTGTGTAAGTCACGTATCCATGAAAGAAAAACAACAAAGTGCTCAGTTTTTGAGTCATGTCCTAATTAGTAAATTTGACTGATGTCCTTTTTACTTCACTGGATGTTCCTCATACAGTCCCTTTCTTTCTTTTCTTTAACTGTTTCCTTCCTGTTACAGACAGCCTGCTGTCAGTGTCTGCCACTAATACCTTACTCTTCACTCAACTGAGGCTTTTGTCTGTAAAAACTAACAATAAATTCACTTCAAGAGAGCGCCCAGAGGCCTCTGAAGGCCATGAGATTTTTTTGACTTCATCAAATATTCAAAGCTTTTCAGTCATTTGTTTACTTTTGGGGTCTCATTCTTCAAGGGTGACATTATAGAAAGCCTAAACTCTCAACAAGAGTGAAATATGGACAGGAAATAAAAGGCACATTTCCAGCCTTTCTGCAGATAACACAAAAGGGTGATGCTTTTTGAAAAAGATACAAACATAAAAACATTCCAAGCCATTCTCTTGGAGGACTGAATGAGTCAATTATAAGTCATAGAAATTTATTCAGACCTTTGTATTATAGTTAGCATTTCAATACCAAATTGCCATCGATTATTTGTATTATTAATTAAAACTTCAAGTGTTTCAGACCAGACTTTTGATTAGTCTTGAAATATGGATGGATCATATATGTTTCACCAGCAAAACTGTATCATAAGCTTTTCTCTAAAAAAAAAAGGCGGGGAGGTTAGTAAAACTGTCAGGAACAAATAAGATGGATACCTATTACATTTATGGTCTCTTGGTCTCCTTTTGCTAACTTATGCTAACAATTCCATAAGCACGAGGGTAAAACCGTTTTACTAGTGTCTCTGTTTTAAAACCTTATTAAATTTTGCTTCAACATGTTTCTGAAAATTCTTTTATGTAAAGCTTTTTCAAAAGGCTGAATCCAATCCAATGGCCAATTACTTGAAATAACACAATATCTAACTACAAGGCTGAGAGAGCAGAATTACTCCCTTTTGATTTGGGGGAAAAAAAAAAAAACCCGCAAGATTTCATGTGAGCAAAACAAGAAATACACTTCTATTGGCACTGTTTGTTCAGAGTTCTACTGAACCATGTGGGAGGGGAAGGAAGACAGAAGGAAATGAAGTCTAACCTTATGAGGAATCACTTTAATAGAAGGTTGTGAAAGAGGACATCCATGAGAAAAATTCTCTATTTAAGAGAGCAAGAACTGCAAGTCTTATTTAAATATAGTCATTTCTAGCTGGGACTATCTTGGCTGTCAGAGCTGGAAAGGATCTAAGAGTTCAAGTTCAACCCAGTCACTTGATAGATAAGGAAAGCAAAGTCTAGAGAGGTGAAGGAACTTGCCAAACTTACAGAGTTGAAAATAACCAGTTAATACTTCTGTTTAAAGTTTGGTGGTTATTCTCTAAGGAGGTTAATTACTGGTCCCTATATAAGTGAAATATTAAAAGTGTCGTTGAATGCAAGACGAGCCGAAAGCAATTTGTAATACCAGAAAGCAAGGAAGGTATCAAAGGCCACTGGGGTCCTGTCACAAAGAGCTCAGGAGACAGTCTGAAGATGCTCCCACTGGCCAATGTGATTATCAAACAAGAGTAACTGCAATGGGCCAAATCACACTAAGCTTGTTAAAATCATGAGTTCGTGATGGTAAAATAAAAAACAAAAACAAAACCTCCATTGGTCTTATTTGGAGAATTCTGGGAAACCAACACATTGTCCTGAAAACTGGTAAACAACAACAACAACAAAAAAGAATATTGCTGTATCACCAGAAACTGGTGAAAGCAGTTACCTCTGAGGAAGGGAACTACATGGTTGAGAGATTACAGTGGAAGAGAGACTTATATTTCACTATATACTCTTTTATATCTTTCGAACTTTATATCAATGTGAACGAATTACCTATTCAAAAAATAAACTCATTTAAATATCACTACGAAGACTATGTAACAACATGGAAAAATGATTATATTAAAGAAAAAAACTCAGAATTCAAGTGATAGGCACTCTGATGATAATGATATAAAAACTATGGATGTGTACAGACTATGTAGGGAGGAGACACAAAAATAAAAGTTGAGTAGAATTGCAGAATTTAGGGGCATTTTTTCTTTTCATTAAAATGAATTTCACTGTTATATTTATAATATTATTTGTCCAATAAATAATGTTAAAGTGACATTTAAATGGAAAACACAGTACTTTCACTGTTCCCCACACTCACAGGAAAGCCTAGCTATTTGAACCATGAGCTCATAATCAAGTCACCAAGAAGGAACTGGGGGTGTGAAAATGGTCTGCAGATGGCATCTGACCTCCTCTAACTTCATGGGGGGAAGAGAGAATCATCATCAACATCAGCCCAAGATTGATTCCTATTAAGCGGAGGTCAGACATACCTCCTTTTCTCCAACCTTTTTACCCATTCTGGCACCATCCCTTCCAGGGTACTCTCCTCCGCTGAGTTCGATAATTTATTACAATGGTCACACAGAACTCACAGAAAATGCTCACAATTAAGGGGTTTATTAGGGAAGTACCCATGAAATCAGCAGTCAAGAAATCAAATGACGCATTGCACTGGGCAAATCTGCTCTAAAGACCTCTTTAAAGTGTTAAAAAACAAGGATGTTACTGTAGGGACTAAGATACACCTGAGCCAAGCCATGGGGTTTTCAATTGCCTCATATGCATGTGAAAGTGGGACAAATGAATAAGGAAGACTGAAAAAGAATTGATACCTCTGAGTTGTGGTGTTGGCAAAGAATATTGAATATACCATGGACTGCCAAAAGAACGAACAAATCTGTCTTGGAAGAAGTACAGCCAGAATGCTCCTTAGAAACGAGGATGACAAAACTTTGTCTCAATACTTTGGACATATTATCAGGAGGGACCAGTCCCTGGAGAAGGACATCATGCTTGGTAAAGTAAAGGGTCAGCAAAAAAGAGGAAGACCCTCAACAAGATGCACTGACACAGTGGCTGCAACAATGGGCTCACGCATAACAATGATCATGAGGATGGTGCAGGACCGGGCACAGTGTTTTGTTCCATTGTACATAGGGTCACTATGAGTCAGAATCGACTCAATGGCACCTAACAACAACAACATTAGGGAAGTAACAGGTTACAATTCAGGATCAGAGACAACTCAGGATACAATTCTTTGATCAGGACAGCCTCTTCTCAGCTGTACCACAGGCAGGCCTCTCTGGCTTTGGCCTCTCGACCCCTCAGCCCGGCTTCTGCCCTGCTCAGGCAAGTGTTAGAAAGCTCTTTAGCTCTGCCAATAAATGCCCGAGAGTACCCCACTCCTCTAGGACGCCTTGGCCTGAAGGCACTGAGCTTTCTTGCGTTACGGGTCGGAAAGTCTAGCTCTGCTAACAAGTGCTCAGAGGGACTCCACTCTGCCAGGAAGCCTCCTGCCCAAAGGCGCTCAGCTCTCTTGCTTCGTGAGTTGGCACACCCACTGTAACCACCTTACTCAGTGGGCCTGGAAACTCACTACGCCATCTCATACCAGTCTCCTGGTTCTGCTGCTGCTGCTTCTGTGCCACCACTTCTCACTGTCTTGTGCCATCTCTGGTGTTACAGCTCTCTATCTCCTGGGTCTAGGAGGTTCTTGGTGCAAGGACCCTGGGTCCAAAGGACGTGCTCTGCTCCCATTTCTTCTTCTTGGTCCCTCCTTTCTGCCTCTGGGATGGCTCATTTTAAGCCTAGTGGGATGGCAAAACTGGCCAATCCCCTTGTTAGGGTTCCATATACCTTATTTACGAAGTCCCAACCCCACAAAGGTGCTACACATCTTATTTGTATTATTAGCAAGCTCTCCAATCCTCTTTGTGGGCCACAAGCACCTTATCTGCATAGCCCCACCCAATTTTTTGTTGGAGTTACAAGACCATGGCTAGAAAGGCCATATAAAAGTGATTCATGGGACGGCAGGGGGTAACTTGTCTCCTATTGTATGCAAGGGATCTGAGAAGGACAAAGAGACAGGTCTACTGAGGGCTGCTCTTAGAGTAGATGTTAAAAGTACAAATGACTTTGCCCAGCTCTATTTCCCACCCCCACACTCCAACGGGGGTGGTGGCAGTGGTGGCATTCACTGAGTGGGAGGCCAGGAGAACATGGAAAGAGCCCGTCGACGGCTCATAAAAGACACACACTGAAAACACTCCTTGCAGGAGGAGTGAAGCTTGTCAAAGTACTGCAGAGGCTGAGAGAGTGAAGAGAAGAGAAAGAGCAATTATAACCTGAACCTAACAATTCCTCAGCTAAATTTAACTAGAGAGGTGGAATATATCTGCAGCTTGAAAATGATAAGCAAATGAATGTTCAAGGTACAAAAAGACCCAACCTACACAGAACTGTAAATGGTCATTGTAAAAAAATTTCTATTTTCACATCAATCATCTGCTATTATACTGGTAATATATCAACTGTGATCCCCCAAATTAAAAAAAGAAAAGAAAACGGGGCCTAGGGGATCCTGAGTCCAAGGCAAAATCTTTTTATTTCTTGTTAAAAGATAAATCAAAATCAATAAGAACTTATCAATGTCAAACTTTTTTAGAAACACTACTTTAAAGTTTTTCAGAAGCAATGAATAATGAAAATCAAACAGTAACTTTTATTCACCTTTTTAAAAAATGAAATGAAATTATTTGCCTAAAGTTTTCCAACTTTTTATGTCAAGAGATATCTCAGCAAATATACTTATTCATGCCGAACTATGTTCACAACTAATTCCAAAATACATCACCTAAATACCTAAAATATCCCAAAGTACAAGTATTTTATATGCATAGAAAGATATAACAAAATGACAACAATAATTATTTCTGGGTAATAAGATTAAGGGTGATTTTTACTTTTTTCTTTGTCTTTCTAGATTAGCTGAATTTTTTAAAACAGTATTTAGAAATAAGGTCTTTTCACTAAAAATAAAATTCACAATTTGATTTAATAGCCACTACACTTCACATTCTTTTAAAAATCAAAATAAGCACAATTCCATTCAAAATAGAATGTATAATCATGTTCACACAACTGATTTACAATTATTTTAGCAAAAAAAAAAAAAAAATCACATATAACCATAAATCTAAATTGAACAGAACTTTTGGAAGATTTAGTCAAGTATCCCCTATTCAGATGAGGACTTTGCTGGGGAAAAAAGGAGATAAGTGTATACATGTACAAAGTCATCACTGAGATTTATAATCATGTATATCACCAATTTCTGTTGTACACACGGTCACTGTGAGTCGGAACCAACTCCACAGCACCTAATAACATATTATCTATGGGTAAACCAAACTATGTTTTTACTTCTCAATTCCGACTTAAAAAATATAAAGCAGATTAATTATTCACGTCAAGTACCATGATACTGATATCACCACATTCTGCTACCAGTGGCTGGGCTGATGGGATGTCCTACTGGCTCAGGACTTCAACAACCACACAAAGTCCTTGTGGCAAACACTACCAGTTGCTTACCCGCTGTGCATTCTCCCTCTCCTGCTCAAAGAGAACACTGATGTTATTTGGGGTAGCAACGTGTCCTGCTAATACACTGGCTTCCTTGGAACCCCTTGCAGCTGGAGAAAGCCAGGTGGCAGAGTTCTCACCAGTGAAAAATAAATTGCGAGTTTCTGGGAAAGCCTTGCGTGTGCAGCCACTTTCTGCCTGCAATTTGAACATGAGACCACATAACTCATCATAAGCCATCTCACAACTATGGGGGCACAAGTACAAAGACAGAGTCACACACTAAGGATGGTGTGACACAGACTTCTTGTTACACAGGAAAAACAAGTCCCTATGGGTTAAGCCCACGTAGGCAGAATTCTGGCATATATAGCCAGATGCGACCCTACTTATACACTCTTCCTTTTACAGTTGAGAAAATAAACCCCAAAAGGGAACTTGGGTCTACTTAAGAGGTCAAACTGTATCAGAATGCAACATCAGATAGCACTTTTAAAAAGAGGCTATTTCAATTACCTTTTACAGGCATAAAAACTAATGGCATCAGTAAGAAAGAAGATGGTGGAAATTTAGAATGAATAATGATTTCTTCTGGTTAATAATTTTCTGAATCATCTATAAAATATAGAGTTCAGATCTCAAAACAATATATATCACTAGTATATTAAAAACAAACAAACAAACAAACTTATTGCCTTTGAGTTGATTTTAACTCATAGCAAATCCTATAGGACAGAGTAGAACTGCCCCACAGGGTTTCCAGAGGGGCTGATGGATTCAAACTGCAGACCTTTTGGTTAGCAGCCAAGCTCTTAACCACTGAGCCACCAGGGCTCCATCACTAGTATACTATGTCCAAAAACAAAAAACAAAAAAAGTTGCCTTCTTTTGCAATTTTGACATGTGGTATTCATGAGCATCTTTTAAAAACATCTTTTCTAGAGCCAAGAATGTGGGAACTCAATGCCAGGTCAAGATCTAACAGATATAAATGCAGTATTTAGTGAAAGTATTTAAGTATTATAAACAGTGGTTGCCCTTTAATAAATCATTTTCCTTTATAAGTGTTGGAATTATGATCACTCCCTCCCCCACCCCCAGATTACTTTAAGGAAAAACTTCTTACTCATACCCACCATACTCTAACCATCTAAGCAAATCAACCACGGATCTGAGATGAAATTGTTAAAAGAAGGGAGACAAACTCAGAGAACTAGGAAATATGCATTTCACTTGATCCCTCACAGTAAATAAAGTACACCAAAGAATCACTTTGCTTAAACTCCAAAGAAGTTTAATAAATACTTATAGGCTGACTATGTGAAGGAAACTTAAGAATAAAGAACACAGATTACAGGTCTCGTAACAGGTTCCTATAAAGTTTAGGCAATAGCCCTCTCCAGGTCAGAGTCTTCCTTACATACTACTGTAGTGAAGGTGGAATCTGCACTGAGAGTCATCAACTCACGTTGCTACTACCATGTACCCACTGGGCAAACTTCCTAAAGGACTTCCGCAGACGACCAGAAACTCTGTACTAGGTGGCATCTGTTAAACCAAGCATTACTTTAGGTTACACAGAAATAAAGGGAGAAATAAATTAGGCAATACTGTTGCGCCAACTACAGCAATACAACTACTAAAAGCTAACATTTATTGAGAGAATTCTATGCATCAAGCGTGGTTCTACATCCTTTACTTATGTTAACTAATTTACTTCTCACAAACTCCTCTGAGGTAGGTGCTATTATTTTCCTCAGTGATAGAAGAGAGAACTCACGTCAGAGAAGGCAAGTAACTTGTGCTAAGTTACACAATGAATAAGTGGTACAACCAGAATTCAGACTCAGACGGTCTAGCTTCAGAGCCTATGCTCATAACTAGTGAGCTATCCTACCTTCAACGATACAAAAAAAAAGAAAACCCAAATCCATTGCGGTCAAGTCGATTTCAACTCATAGCAACCCTATAGTACAGAGCAGAACTGCCCTATAGGGTTTTCTAGGCTGTAATCTTTATGGCAGCAGTTCGCGAGGTCTTTCTGCTGTGGAGCCACCGGGTGGGTTCAAACTGCCAACCTTTCGGTTAACTGTTACACTACTTGGGCTCCTTTAATTTTAAACATATCAGTAGGTAATTAACACAGAACCTTTCATCAGAACTATATTTTCAATATAAAATCATATTTAGATAAGCTATAAGTTGTGTAATCAATGATTCTGTGTGTCTCTTCATTGGCTGGAAGCAATAACCGCTGGCCACTGCAGAAGAGTCAAACAGTATATCCCTTATGTCCCTTCAAAAACATAATGAATTGAACTAGTTAGTTTCTGAAATTCTACCCATTACTTCTGTCAAAAACTAAACAAGTACTCTATAAAGGCCGAAAGATGATTCCTGACTTAAATTGTCATATGCTGCTGTTGTTGTTAAGTGCCATCAAGTAGGTTCCGACTCATAGCGACCCTACGTACAACAGAATGAAATACTGCCCGGTCCTGTGTCATCTTCACAATCATTGCTATGTTTGAACTCTTTGTTGCAGCCACCGTCAATCCATCTTGTTGAAGGTCTTCCTCTTTTTGGTAACACTCTACTTTACCAAGCATGATGTCCTCTCCAGGGACTGGTCCCTCCTGATAATATGTCCAAAGTACTTGAGACGAAGGCTCACCATCCTTGCTTCTAAGGAGCATTCTGGCTATACTTCTTCCAAGACAGATTTGTTCATTCTTCTGGCAGTCCATGGTATATTCAATATTCTTCGCCAACAGCATAATTCAAAGCAGCAATTCTTTTTCAGTCTTCCTTATTCAAATTGTCACATGCCCTTTGCTTTTTCTCTTTTCTTATAAATCAATAAAGAAATCATATATTCTAGTTCCAAAAAAAAAAAATCTATCTATAAGAACAAGCTATCTATTTGATTCCCGACAGTCTATTCAAGGTGCTAATCTGTCATTATTTATAGACTCTTGGTTCCTTTCTGAGCAGCTGTCATTAACAGAACAAGTTAGGAGTTTAAAACACTCTTTATTCAACTCAAATGCCTCCTGGAATTATTAGTCATGCTTCTCAAGGCTACAAATGGGATAAAAGCTAAGACGAACCAAATCTCAAGAAGGCTGTGAAAAAGAGCCACCATTAAAAACGCCAAGATTAGCTGATGCTCACTGATTGATATTCCTTTAAAATCCTCACTCCTGATCATTCAGATCTCTTTGAACAGATTTGAGGCTTTCTGAAGGTGTTTCCTGTATCAAAGTTATAACTGTGTGTGGTCTTCAAGGTACCTCAGAGTTGTCAATGGGGAACCCAGTATGCTCAGAAAACAAATACTGGCCTACTTCTTGGGGTAGAAGAGAAAGGGAGAAAACAGTGAGTTGGTCTCTAGTCTAGAAGTATTTTATACTTTGTCCATCTTGTCCCTCCCCCACCCGACTTTAGAAATCATACTCTGGCTTCAAGCTGTACCACGCAAACTCAAATTCCCCAAGAAGGAGATAGGGGCATGACCAGGACTGGTACTGGGGCAGTGAGAACTGAAGAAAACCAGAGAACAGGGAATACAGAGGGTACAAATAGGGGAGGAAGAGGAAAAAGAGAAATAGAGAAAATGAGCAAGAATGAAAAGAAAGGGGAGGAAGAAAAGGCAAGCAAGAAGAGAAACAGGCGTAGAATAAAAACATGGAGAGGCAGAGAAACGCAAAGCAAAAGAGGTCGAGAGAGAAGTAGAGGACAAATAGTGAAAAAAGGCAAAGAAGGGAAGGAGTCAAGGCTGACTCCCAGGTTTCTGGATTAGGTAACTAGGTAGAAAATGCCAATGCCATTAACAGAGATCCAAAGAACAGAAGAAAGAGCATAAGGTAAATGGTTAACGCTCTTGGCTGCTAACTGAAAGGTTGGAGATTTGAGTCCACCCAGAGGTGACTTGGAAGAAAGGCCTAGCGATATACTTCTGAAAAATCAGCCACTGAAAACTTTACGGAGCACAGTTCTACTCTGACACACACAGGGTCACCATAAGTAGGAATTGACTCGACGACACCTGGTTTTTTTCAGTGGGGTAAATGATGAGTTAAGTTTTGTACCTAAGTTTGTGGTGTTTGCAGGGCAACCAAGTGGAGATGTCCAAGTGGGCAGCTGGGACTAAAACTCAGGAGAGAGATGTGGCCCAGAAGTGAATATGTGGGAGCGACTGAAGCCATAGGGAAGGCAAGGTGAGGTCCCCCACAGAGACTGTATAAGGGAAGACAAGAAGACTAAGGACCAAAACCCAAGGAACACCACCAACACTTCAGGAACATGTGGAGAAAGAAGAGCTCATGAAAGAATCTAAGGACAGGTGGCCTAAGGCATAGGAAGGCAGCTAGGAGAAAGATTGGTGGGCGTGGAAGAGTGAATAGCCTCACCTTGAGGGAGGAAAAACGGAAAGTGTTCGCCTCAGGAGAGAGTCAGGTTTCCATAAAGGTAAGAAAGCTTAAGAAGTATTCTGTGAAGGAGATGAGTTTGTTTACAATGGAAAAGGGCTCCAAAAAGCACTGTCACCTCCCCCTCTGTGCTCCCATGGCTCTTTGAACTTATCCTTTTGGTAAAACATTTGTCACATTGTCTCTATGTGCTTTGTGTCTGCTTCCTTGGCTAGAGAACAGGGACTGGGTTGTGCTGATTTTCGTGTCCTCAGTGCTCAGAGCAGTGTCTACCACCCAGCAGAAACTCAATAAATGCTTGTAGGTTTTCTGGAGAGCAACTGTACAATATGCATTTAGTAAAAGCCCTAAAATTTGATATTACCTTTGACCTATTTCTAGGAATTATCCGTGGGGACTAATCACAGGTGAGCCAAGATTCAACTACAGGTATAATTATAATTTACACATTTTAAAACTATCTACCCATTCAACACTTAGGGGACTGGTTAAAGAATCACAATATATCTATACAACTGACTACTATATACACTTCAAAAATCTACACAGATCAACAATATCAAACAAAAGCATTCAAAATCTATACCTTCACACAACTAAAAGACATAGATTACTACAGGCTCAAATTATCAGTAAGTAGAAAAATAGATACCAAATTTCAGCAGAGCAATTTCTTGAGCCTCTACTGCAAACCTTTGTGGAAAGTGAGGAGAGTTTGGGGAAAAAGCATGGAAGAGAGGAGAGAGAAGCAGAGGGCCTAATTGTGAACTAAAATTCCACAAGAAGAAAGTCCACTCTAAGTGCAAAAACACTGAAAAGGGGGCCCTTGTCCACTAGACAATAGGGAAGAGACTTCAGTCTGTGGGACTCAAGAGGTAACCACCTCAAAAAGGCACTGTTTCTGCTGGAAAACAGAATAAAAGGGACAGGTGCCCTCTGGTGACCACATGGTGTAGGGAAAAAGAAGCAGGAGCAAATTTAGAATCCAGGAGACGTGATGGTGCAAACGGTTAAGCACTCAGGGACTAATCAAAAGGTTGGCAGTGGGAACCCAAGAGGCAGTTCTGTGGGAGAAAGACCTGGTGATCTGCTTCTGTGAAGATTACTCTAAGGGGCAGTTCTACTCTGTCACATGGGGTCACTATGAATTGAAATACACTCGATGGCACCTAACAACACAAAAGAACTAAACAATTCCTCCCTCCACTGACTACCCTCAAACAAAAAGCCATCTATTAGAGAGACAACACTTTGCTACACTGACATATAAGATTATCCTCAAGCTAGGAATCTTGTAAACCAACCCAAGCTTCCAACTCTGTCCACAAAATGAATAGATGAAAAGCCATTTACAACTATACCAAACTACTCTCAGAAGAAAGAAAATAGAAAAAGAGGAAAAAATATTTTAGCTAATGAAAATTACTTCCAAAAACCAATCACAAAAACTTTAACACAATACTCCAAACTGAATTAAATATTTTGGGATACATAAAAATATTTTTAACCAGAAATTTAAAAACTAAGAACAGAAATGGACAAAAAGTAGGCTAAGTGAAACAAAAATTGACTGAACTCAACGAAAAAAATGGAAGAAAAAGACAAAATCATATCAGAAATAAAGACTAAATTTTCAGATGTCCAAGGGAGAACAGATTCAAATAAAAACTTAATAAAGGACATTAAAGAAAAGAATCAAAACATCAAGAGAGTGACAATGAGACAAAGAAGCAAAAAGGAACAGAGAGAAAGGGGTTGAAGGAGAAGGCAGGCAAAGAAGATCCAACATACACATATTTGGAGTCCCTGAAAAAAGAAAAACAGAATAACGAAGCGGAACTAAAATTTAAAACTACAATCCTACAAAGTTTTCCAGGCCTGCATCGACATTTTGAAAGGCCTCTTGGGTACTTGGGAAAACCATCCAGCAATGGTCAACTCAGAGATGTATTCTAGTCAAACTATGAGACTTTAAATGTAAAGGAAAAAATCCTCAGGGTTGTCAGACAAAAAGACTAACTTTCTTAAAAGACTAAAATAATTAGGTCCGCATCAGACTTCCCAAGAGGAACATAAAAGCAAGGCAATAATAGAGCAGTATTTTCAAGAAATTCAAAGGAATAAAGTATGAACTAACAATTTTGTGTCCAGTAAATCTGTTCTTCAAATATCAAGGCACAGAAAAAGTTTTAAACATATATAAACCCAGGGAATTGTGTCCACTAGCCCTTCTTGAGAATCTACTCTGCCATGTGGCCTGAGTGTCCCTGCATATTCCTAGCAGGTATGCCAAAAGGCAGCCCTGATCACTCTTTACTCAGGTCATTTCTTAGGGCTGTGTTTGCAGCAAGCAACCTTGAGGGATAAGGTAATGTCTCCCCCAAGACAAAAAGCAAGCTTGCTTCTATATACTATAAAAGCAGTAGATTCCCCAAGCTCAGTGTTCCTCTCCTGTAACATAACTCACGACATGTGTAAGCATCTATCTAGACCCACCTGTGTCACCCCCATGGGACCTGGTGGGCTTGGGGAACTGATGCAAATAAATATGAAACTCTGGCTTACTGCTTTTGCTCTGGTCTTCTTCCTGGTGAGCAGTAAGAACAAAAGCAGTTCCCCCCAAAATTCTGGGAACTAATAAGGTTGCAGGTACAAGGCCAATATACAAAGTCAATTGTTCTCCTATATACCAGCAATGCAGAGCTAAAATTTGAAATAAAAAAAAAAAGTATCATTTATAGTAACACCAAAAAAAGAAAAAATTCTTAGGTATAAATCCAACGGAATAGGTACAGGATCTGTATGTGGATAACCTCAAACCACTGATGAAAGAAATCAAAGAGCTAAACAATGGAGAGTGATTCCATGTTTACTCACTTGGAATACTGAAAAACTCAATATTGTTCAGATGTCAATTCTTCCCAACTTGATCTATAGATTCAATATATTCCCAATCAAAATCCCAGCAAGCTATTTTATAGATATTGACAAACTCATTCTAAAGCTTATGTGGAAAGGCAAAAAAGACCTAAGTTAACCCACACAAAACTGAAGAACAAAGTTGGAGGACTTACACTATCCGATTTTAAGACTTACTGTAAAACTGCAGTAACCTGGACTGTATCATATTGGCAAAAGAACAGACATATAGATCACTGGAACAAAACAGAGAGTCCAGAAATAAACTCACACAAATATAATCAACTGATATTTGACAAAGGCAGAAAGGCAATTTCAATGGAGAAAGAAGAGTCTTTTCAGCAAACAGTACTGGAACAACTGGATGTCCATATGTAAGACACAAAACTGAACCTAGACGCAGACTTGCCACCTTTTACAAAAGTTAGCTCATGCCTGGCTACCACCACTGACTGCTCTGACCAGGATCACGACAGAGGGTTCTGGACAGAGCTGGAGAAGGTTGTAGAACAAAATTCTAACTCACAAAAAAAAGACCAGATTTATTGGCCTAAAGGAGACTGGAGAAACCCCGAGAGTATGGCCCCCCGACACCCTTTTAGCTCAGTGGTGAAGTCATCTCCGAAGTTCACCGTTCAGCCTGGGAGTGGACAGCCCCATAAAACCAAATGGGACTAATGAGGTACAGCAGTCCAGGGAAAAGGGCCAGAAGGCAGAAGGGGACAAGGAAGCTGGTGATAGGGAACCCAAGGTTGAGTAAGGATAGCGTTGATGTGTTGTGAGGTTGTTAACCATTGTCATAGGACAACATGTGTACTAACTGTTAAATGAGAAACTATTTTGTCCTGTAAGCCTTCATCTTAAGTGAGAAGAGCAGCACAACTGGAACAGCGTAGTCGATGTCACTGAACAGTGCATGTAGAAATTTTTGAAATGGTGTATCTTTGGCTATGTATATTTTCACCAAAAAAAAAAAAAGGTCAAGAAGGGAGACGGTTGACATGTTGTGGGGTTGTTAACCAATGTCATAAAACAATACGTGTGCTACTGTTTCATGAGAAACTATTTGTTCTGTAAGCCTTCACCTGAAGTACAATTAAAAAAAAAAAAATTAGCTCAAAACAGATCGCAGACCTAACTGAATGTAAAAATGGCATGGTGGAGGCGTCTGACCTCCTCATCTAACTTTACAAGCGGGGAGGAGAGTCATTATCAGCATCAGCAGCCCAGGGCTGATTCATATGAGGTGGAGGTAAAACATGCCTCCTCTCTCCAAACTTTTTAGCAATTCTGACATCAGCCGACCCTCCCATGGCACACTCTACTTCTCTGCTGCGTTCAATAATTCATTGCAATGGCCACACAGAACTCACAGAGCATGCTTACAGTTACGGGGTTTACTAGGGAAGTAACAGGTTACAATTCAGGCTACAGTTCTTCGATCAGGACAGCCTCTTCTCAGCCATGCCCACAGGCAGGCCTCTCTCTAGCCCTTGGTCCCTCAGCTCGGCCTCTGTCCTGCTCAGGGAAGTGTTGCAAAGCTCTTTAGCTCCACCAGTAAGTGCCCGGAGGCACCCTACTCCACCAGTAAGCCTCCTGCCTGATTGAAGGTGCTCAGCTTTCTCACTCCGTGGGCCAGGAAGCTCACCGCACCGTCTCCTGCTGGCTCCTGGTTTTGCTGCCTCTGCTGCCGCTGTTTCTCTGCTGCTGCTTCTCATCATCTTGCTGTCTCTGGTAGTACACAGGGATCCTGGGTCTAAGGATGTACCCTGCTTCCGTCTCCTCTTTTTGGGTGGGAGTGATGTCTCCCATCTTGGACCGTGAGATGGCTCATTTCAAGCCTAGTAGGATGGCAAAACTGACCAATCCCCTTGTTAAGAGTTCTGTACACCTTATCTACATGGTCCCAACCCCACAAGGGTGCCATGCACCTTATTTACATTAACAAGCTATCCAATCCCTTGGTGGGCAACAGGCAACTCATCTGCACAGTTCCACCCGACATTTGGTGGAAATTACAAAGACTATGGCTAGAAGGGCCATATTATCACTGCACTACATTGAAAAATCAAAACTATAAAATGTCTAGAAGAAAACAGGATAAAATCTATGTGACCTTAAGTCTGGTGATGAGTTTTTAGCTGTAACACAAAAGCATGATCCATGAAAGAAAAAATTGGTAAGTTGGATTTTATTAAAACTAAAAACTTCTGCTCTGCAAACTACACTGTTGAAAAAAATGAAAAGACAAGCCACAACTTAGAGAAAATAACTCCAAACACTTATCTGATAAAGGATTTATGTCTAAAATAAAGAAAGAACTCTTAAAACTCCAAAAGAAAACAAACGACTCAATTAAAAAACAGGCAAGCAATCTGAATAGACACTTCAGAAAAGAAGATATACACATGGCAAATAAGTATATTAAAAGATGCTCAACATCATTTGTCATCGTCATTAGGCAAATGCAAATTAAAACAACGAGATACCACTACACATCTATTCCGAAAATCAAACCCATTGCCGTCAAGTTGATTCTGACTCATGATGACCCATGTGTTACAGAGTGGAACTGCTCCACAGGGTTTTCTTGCCTGTAATCATTATGGAAGCAGATTGTCAGGTCTTTCTTCCATGGTACTGCTGGATGGGTTCAAACTGCCAACCTCTAGGTTAGTGGTCGAGTGCAAACTGTCCACCCAGGGACCTTACACACCTATTAGTGTGACTAAAATGGAAAAAGAAAAAAAAAAAAAAAAAAAACCAACACCTGACAATATTAATTACCGGTAAGGATGTGGAACAAGAAGAACTCTCATTCATTGCTGATGGGAATGCAAAATGGTACAGTCACTTTGGGACACAGTTAAGCAGTTTCTTACAAAGCCCAACATAGTCATACCATGGTGCTGTTGTTGTAGTTAGGTGCCGTGGAGTCAATTCTGACTTACAGTGACCCCATGTGACAGAGCAGAACTGCCCCATAAGGTTTTCTAGGATGCAATCTTTATGGGAGCAGATCGCCAGGTCATCTTCCCACAGAGCCACTGGGTAGGTTCAAACCGCTGCCTTTCAGTTAGCAGCCTAGTACTTAACTGCTGTGCCACCAAGGCTCCTTAGTCTTACCATATGATCCAGCAGTTGTGCTCCTAGGGATTTACTCAACTGATACGAAAATGCAAAGCTGTTTTTCTGTCCACATAAAACCAGCACATAAATGTTTATAACAGCTTTATTCATAATCATCCCAAACTGGAAGCAACCAAGATATCTTTCGGTAGGAGAATGGATAAACAAACTGTGGTACATCCACACAATGGAATACTATTCAGAAATAAAAAAGAATGAGCTATCAAGCCAAGTAAAGACATAGATGCATCTTAAACACATATTGCTAAGTAACAGAACATACTGGGGTAGGAATTTTTTTTTAAAAAAAAGCGAAAGAGGTTCACAATAAAAAGAAAAGAAAAAAAAATCCTCTCCCGGGAAAGCTCTAGAGAACTATGAAAGAAGACATACATTGTCACACAAATATTCCTAAACTTTCATGCCTCCTTTATTATCTTAATGCATTATTTAACCATTCAACTCCTGCTATAGAATTATAAATCAAATAATTCTCTGGCCAAAAGATGTCTCAAGCTTTCACTTTTTAGTTCAATGGAATTTACTCAAACTGGGTCACTAGACGGTGTTTCCGGGTTCACTGGAGCAATCTTGCTTTTGAAGCCAAGAATTTAAGTGAAAGGTTAATTGACTTTAGACTGCCACAAACCATCTCATCAGAGAATTTCTGAAACAGAGTGCCCTTTTTAATTAAGCAAATTAATCTCATTGTTAATTTTAAAGACACCTTGTGCCTTATAATTAAGAAATATTTATCAGATAATCTCCTCTGGGGCAATGCAAAGCTCCATCTCTTCATCACTTCAAATACTAATGACTAAGTCCTCAGACAGTGACAGGAAAACATCCATTTCTCTCTTCTGTGGTTGACTTGCTCATTCCTCAGTTTCAGTTATTGATTCACCACTATTTTTATTAGCTGTCCTCCAGTTGATGTAAATGCTAAGAGAAATTCTCCTTACTAATACAAGGGTGCCACCTAGTGATAATCATAGGTAAATGTATGCTGTAGAAAAAAATGGTGTGTGTGTGTGTGTGTGTGTGTGTCTGTCTGTCTCCCAATCCCAATTCTGCTTTCTGTGTGTGTGTGTGTGTGTCTGTCTCCCAATCCCAATTCTGCTTTCTGACTTTCAAAAATGCATTGAGAAGGAAAAGTGTACTACAACTAGAGTACCTGAAAGAAGTTTCCTAGGCACATGGGATTGCCATGAGTCAGAATTGACTCTCTGGCAACTAGTAACAGCAGGCACGTTTAAACATCTAGCATATTCCCCGTTTAGATGACTACTCAGATCACTGACTTTCTTCTCTGAAGGAACATTACAGTCGGTTTCATAGACTGTGTAAAGCATGTTCGAAATCAGCTAGTATCTAGCCCAACCCACTAGCTTTTCAGACATGAAAACAAAGGCCCAGGGAGGATGTCCATTTTGTCACATAACTAGTAATGTTTCTAATGGGGTTTGCCTTAGCTTGGTTCCTGATTGACAGGGCAGCAAGCTAAAGTTTATCTTTCGGAGATATTTTAAATATCTCAGGAACAGGTTTTTATTCAAACCAAACCCCTAGCTGTTCCTGCGAGGGCAGCAGGGTGTCAAATTCCCGGATCTAGGCTTTCCTCTCAGCTTTCCCTTCTGTACTCCAACTAGACACAAGATGGCTTCCAAAAACCTTCAGGGATTATGTTTTGTCCAGTAATAACTAACGGAAGAGCTGCTACCTACCACTTACCGAGTGCTTGCTGGGTGCCAGTGGCGTGCATGAACTCTGGGCAAGTCTTCCATTCTCCCTGCTCAGGCACTTCCAGCTCCTAAAAGAGCATGCTCTGTTTCTCTCTTCCTTCCTTCCACATCAGTACGTTCCCACAGAGCAGGGAACAGCTAACAGAGGTGGTGCTCCAGGCATGCCCCAGGAAACAGCATGCATAATAAAGTTGCAGAGGTGCGAAAAGCTAGGTTTACTCAGAGGACTGGCGGTGAAGCTTTGGTTATCAGGAGCAGAAGATGCAACTGCTAACACTCTCTTTCCTTCCTTCTCTCTCCCTGTTTGGAGGGGAGGAGGCCAAATTAGATCAGGAGGCTAACAGCCTTGAACTGAGAGCTAAGGCAGAGGGAGGCTAAACCTGGCTGGCTTGAAGGGCTTAACTGACTTGGGAAAGATTATGGTTTGAAGCCCTCCAAACTAGTCTTGATACAGAGCTTTGTTGTTAAGATGCTGGAAAACTATTGTACTTTAATAAATAACAAAGAATTGCATTGGAGGGGAAGGCTGACTATGATAACTTCCTACCCTGGCCTCCAAACTCCCCACTGCACCCAGGCAGCAACTCAGGGGTGAGCCTTGGAAGCTTCTAGGCAGGGAGACAGGCTAGTCTCAAACGGCTCCTCCCTCCCCCTGCCCTCACCTTCACTGAACATGCCCCCAGGCCGAAAGCAATGGTGGAGTCTGAATAAGAAAAAGTGTATTTAGACAATTTTGTGAGAGGGTCAGGTAAATGGGCTTAGAGATGGGGGTCCCCAAGGGCGAGATGGCTAAAAATAAAGTAGAAAGAGAGCCAGCAAGGTACACATGAAGCTGTGCCAGCTGTCGGGAACTAAAAGGGAGCTAGATCTTTGGATCAGAAACGTGTACTTTGGGTATGTGACTATTTTATACCGTCTGTATTTTTGATAATTACTCCCTTTCTGTTCTTCCCTACTATTTGGTACAGTTTACTTGTAAAATGTCAGCTAAGCTAAGCAGAACCAAAGAAAGCAGTTTTTGTTTTTGTGCCCAACCATACGCCTGAAGACTGGGCACAGGTGAGAAAAAGTAACTCCTTCCCTCCCAGATGCTCTCCTTCCAGAGTTCTCTTCTGCTCACACTTGGTGGCTCTGTATCTGGTTTTAGCAAAAAGCACCGGTGGTTCCTTTACAACACTGCATTGCCAACAACTGGAGAGAGCCTGACCCTCTCAAAGGTAGGTGTGCGTGTGTTGCCGGTTAAGGGAGGATTTAGTTAACTCGAATTGGTGGGAGGGAAAATATTTTTGATGGGAACAGTTGGGGTCTCCTGGAGCTCAGACTCCCCAGCAGCTGCTCCACTTCCTTCCCGGCACCTCTTCCTAACAAATAAAACCAGTTTGGAGCCCTACACTCAACCAGTATCAAGGTAATTGTGAATTTCTTGAAATTCACTTTTGAAAAATAATTAAGTAAAAGTCGTCATCAGTTTGAGACAACAGTGCAAGGTGGCACAAACAGCAAATGCTTGAAACCACGAATCCAGCCCATCTATGTGAAAGGTCTTTTGTCCTTGTCTGTTCTACTCAACTTCTGACACAATGCCCTCCAGGCTATGACTGATCTCCCATGCAGACATCTGTTCTATAGTTTTCAATCAACAGAAGACTTCTCAAATGACAAATGACAGTATAATTTCAGGCACGAAGGTTCACCAAACGCATGATGTCGTATCTTACGAGGAGCGTCTTCAGCTCCAGTTCATCTACCTCTAATTTCATTCCAACAAAGGGAGAACCACCTCGTTTCCCATATGCCTCTTCCACGATCTAATCTTTAAGACTACTCAGAAAGAAAGACAGAAGTTCTTTCAACCCAAAGTGAACAAAGAGACCACAACTTTTTTCTGCAGTCTTAGGAAGGACATGTCTCAAGGTGGTGTTCTTTTTCCTTCTTCTTCTCTCTATAAAGTAGAAGCGTACATAAAGCACTACAGATCTTAGGCTGAGAGCTGAATGGAGGCATTTGAGAAATCCTGTCCCTCCTGTATTAATGGAGAACAAAAACCCTACTTTGAAACAGTTGAGGGCATGGGAACTCATTTGAAAGGACAGAAGGCTGACTTTCTCATGGAAATGAGCCTTCGTGTGAATTTTAGTTTATTGTTTCTGGAGGTCATTTTTGCCAAGTTGCATTGTCACAATCATGGACAAGAAGCAACTCCAACTCAAATGCGAACAATAAGAGGTCCTGAAGCACTTGCATAATTTAAGAAAAATAAAAACACAAGAGAGTTAAATTTATATTAATCTAAACATTGAACATTATATTAAGGAACAGGATAAACCCCTCCCCCCCCCTTTTTTTTTAGAATAAACCTTTTAACATTCTATGACATTTACATTGCTTTAGTTAATAATAACAGCTACCATTTTATCAGGCAATTATTCAACATCACCATGATCCATTTAATTTTCACAACAACCCTATGAGGTAGGTATTATCCCCTCTTTATCTGACGAAGAAATGGAGGTACACAAAAGTTGAATTACTTCCTGGAAACCACACAGCTAGTGACTGAGGTCCCTACTTCAAATCAACAGCATGTAAACTAAAGACATCTCAAGGGTTCTGAAATAAGTTTCTAAAAGACCAAGTTGTGATAGTGAAAACTTTCAGAATGCCACAGGAAAATAAATCATCATTCTAAAAATAAAAGTTGTATAATAACAAGCATTGCCTTTAGGCTAATGCTAGAAACAGCTTTTGTTATTAATTTTTTCAAGAAACTGTGAACATCTTGAAACAAGTTTTGGAAATTTTCATCAGAATTTGGTTAGATTATCATCAAATGTTCACCAAGCTCCCACTAGGTACCTTCTACTGTGTTAGGCACTGGAATACAGAAATCAATAAGAAGTAAGAAACAGTTCTTGCTCTCAAAAAATTCAGTGTGGTGGTAGAGGACATAGGTACAAGGACAGACCATAATACAACATGGAAATAACAGAGTGAGGTGTAGGGTAACACAGAAAAGTGAGGACCGGTGCCTAATCTAGCCAGCAGGTGGTAGGGACATTTACTGGAGGATGAGCCTGCGGCAGAGGGTGCTTAGGCACAGGTGCAGAGGCAAGAGGCAGTGCAGTAGCATGGCAGAGGTGGGCAGGGTTCAGATCAAGCCATATATCAAACCACTGAAGGGTTTTAGGCAGGGAAGTAAACTGCTTAGAATTATCTTTTAACTAAATTAAAGGATGGACTTAGAGCCACACAGCCATAGGTTCAACTCCTGGCTCTGGGGTTTACTAGCTGTGGAAATTTTGGCCAGATATGAAACCTTTTAAGCCTTGGTCTCATCAACCATAAGGAGAGTAAATGAGAGAATGCAAACCACTGGAACACAGTAAATCTTCAAGACCATTGAGGAATATTCAGGAAACAGAACTGACACAACTTGATGACTGCCTGGCGTTGGGGGTGAGGATATGGGAGAGGGCGGCACCAATGCTGAGCCCCAGGTCTAAGGTGAGTGACTGAGTGGCTGGTGGTACCCATGAGAAAGAGAATGTGGGAGGCAGAACAAGTCTGGGAGTCTAGGCCACACTGAAGAGGACCAGGAGCAGATACCCAGGAGTCAGTGGACAATGGGTCTGGAGTCTGGAATGCAGGTGTGGCTTTAAGTTGGAGAACTGGGAGTCATGAATATCTAAGAGGTAGCCATGCCATGAGAAGGGAAGAGATCACTCACAGAAGGTATGTTCACTCAGAAAAGCAGTGGGCTAGGACATAACCCTGGAAATACCCAGAATTAAGGGGCAGAGAAAGAGAAGCCCCTAAAGACAGAAAAGAAATAGCCAAAGGGCAAGAAAAAGTATAACGGAAGCTAAAGGAGCAGGATCCCAAGAAGGAGTCATCAGTGGTGTCCAGTATAGCTGAGAAGTCCAGTAAGTTCCAAACGTGTTCATGGAATTTTACAGAAACTGCTGCTGATTTTAGACCAAAGGGTAATTTTAGTGGGGGGGAGGAAGCAAAAGCCAGGCTGAGAGGTTAAGGTACAAATGGAGTGAGGAAGTGGAAAGAGTACAAACTGTTCATAAATCTGGTGAAACGGATGGAGAGGAATTATGTAGTAGCAAGAGGGGAATGCAGGTCAAAGATGGGGCTTAAAACTTTTAAGATGGAGCACTCTGAGCATTTTGTGGGCTGAGAAAGAAAAGGTAGCTATGAGAAGGAAAATGTAGTTGACAAAGTGTGATGATGCAAGAGAGAGAGAATCACTGACGGCACAAGGGCCTTAAGGAAACAAAGAAGAATTCTATTAAGTATCTGCTGTGTATGTCAGGCACCACGCTAGGCCCTGGGGACACACAGGTGAACAAGGCAGAATGAGCCCTTGGTGAGCTCAGAGTTTGATGGAGAAGCATAACTTGTCAACAAACCATCAGAGCAGAGTGTGACGTGGGCACAAGTCCACAGGCATGCAATCTGTCCGAGAATCTTAGAGGGAAGTGCCCATCTGACGGCAGTGCCTTGAAACCAAGTCTACACCTGTTCACCTCTCTCTTCCCACTGCCCAACAATGTCTGGCGTCTACCTGCTAGGCAGTCAATAACTTGTTTGGTATAAATACATAAATATACTTGTCAGAAACTTTATCTCCAAGGGTAGAAATTTTCTAAAGAGGTGTGAAAATAAATTCTAAGACACAAAATGGGAATTTTGGTATTAAAAATACAATTAAATATTAATTCAAGTAATAGCACACATGCTCAGAAAACATGCTTTGTATACAAGACAGCTGAAGGTTAAGAGAGTGGGGGAAGAACAGGGATATAGGGTTCAATCCTATGGAGAAGGCCTGAAGTGGTTTCAGAACTCTCTCTGGCCAAATATGGGGTGCAAACAGTTTGCACTCCACTACGAACTGAAAGGTTGGTGGTTTGAACCCAACCACCCAACTGTGCACAGAAGAAAGGCCTGACAATCTGCTTCTGGAAGGTCACAGTCATTGAAAGCCCTATGGAGCAGTTCTATTCTGAAACACATGGATCACCGTGAGTCAGAACTGACTCCATGTCAACAGGTTTTCTCGTTGTTTCCGTCTGCTAGCTTACACATAAAATTCATTTTTCATTTAACCATTCAAGAAGGGATAAAAGGTTTCATTTCAAAGTTGGAGATAAAGGATTAACAAGGAAATGTGTGTAAGATTATGCATCAACCGAAGTCATTCATCATAAAACAAAGGCAGTCAGGCAGACTCTGGAGTCAGGCTGACTTGGCTCCAAACTAGGTTCCACCATTTTACTGGCTGTGTGACCAGGACCAGGCTACTTAGCTCTTGCTGTGAAAGCAGACCATGTGAGAGGTGAGTCTCCAAGTCCCTTTCAATTCTATTGTTCAAATATCACACACTCCTCAGAGAATCTAATGAAAGCTATGGATCATACCTCTTCCTCAAAATAAACATAGAAACATGCAGACAAAATTCTGCAAGTAATTTCAGGAGGGTGTCCCTGAACCCCAGGTAAGAAATCCCCAATTGCAGACACTCCTGAGTGGGAACATAGCAGAAATGCACCTCTTTGTAATAAAGATGCTTTGTTTTCCTTAAAAGTAATGGAGCCAAGTATCACTGTAATCTCTGCAAGACCCACAGCGGACAGTTTGCTGTGTCTCTACCTATGTGTCTGTGATGGATTGAATTATGTACCCTAAAAATATGTGTTGCAAATCCTAACCTCTACGCCTGTGGTTATAATCCCATTTGGGAATAGGCTCTCTTTGTTATGTTAGGCAGGATTAGTGTCGGGTATATTTTGAGTCAATCTCTTTTGAGATATAAAAGAGATTAAATAAGTGAGCATAGCAGAGATGGGGGAACATCGATGCCAAGCCACATGAAGATCTCCAAGGAGCCAGGAAACAAGCTGAAGAGATGAGGACCTCCCCCCAGAGCCAACAGAGAAAGCCTTCCCCTAGAGCCAGCGCCCTTAATTCGGACTTCCAGCCTCCTAAACTGTGAGAAAATAAATTTCTGCTTGTTAAAGCCACCAACTTGTGGTATTTCTGTTACAGCAGCACTAAATAGCTAAGACAGTGCCCTTCTGAACTATGTCTCCTCATCTTTGAATTCCCCAGTGCCAAGGGCAGTGCCCTTAACATAGTGAGTATCCAGTTAATTTGTGAATTAAATTGATCAGGGCCATAATGATTTGGTTGCATATTTCTCAATAGCTCTGAATGAGGATCAAGTTCAAATCCTCCCTTCGAGAAACAAGCCTGGAGCACACAGCGGCCACTACATGCTTGCTCTACAGGGGCCATCAGCTCTTCTGAAATTTGCTTTTTGTTTAATTAGAGGGGTCTAGATCTGCTTCTAAAAGGTCACACCCTTGAAAACCCTACGGAGCAGTTCTACTCTGCACGCACTGGGTCACCATGAGGTGGACTTGACAGCAACTAACAACAACAGTCACCCAGGCTAGAAGCTTCTGTCTCAGTTCCAGAGCAGAATGACGACTCTCCCACCAAAAAGAAAAAGCAAACACGTCTGTTGTAGTAGAAATCGCTTACATTTGTATAACCCTTTTTACTTATACTTTTCCAATCTCTCTCACATACATTAAATAGTCACCTGGGAGGCAGGCAATCTATGCATTACTCCCATTTTAAAGATGAGCAAAGAGAATATAACATTTACATGCTCACAGAGAGCGGTTTCAGTAGAGCCCAAAACCAGACCCCAAGTCACATTTTTATAAATATGCTAGTGTTTCTCCATTACCCTTGTAACAAGAAGTGCTAACATCTAAGTAGTATCTATGATTTTAGAAACCGAAAGCCATTCCGATCTGAGCAATTTTATATATAATGATTAAATGGTTTTGTTTTCTCAATATTCACTAAGAATCAAGCCTATAATCTATGACTGAAAACAAAAAGCAGACTCCACTGTACACAGTAGGGGAAAAATTCCATACTTACCGATCGCACAATGTAAAATCTAAAGGAAAAAAAGAAGAAAAAAAAGGAGCATTAGTAAATATCAATAATACTATAGTTTTATTCATTAACTAGCCTTTCTGTAAGGTTAGAGTGGTGTTTGCCAGCGGTATTGAGTTTGAAAAACTAACATTCCATTTTAAAAACTGGCTACGGGCTATTTCACAAAATATAAATTCTTGGTTTTTTTGGTTTGTTTTTGTTTTTTCATCTCAGTTTGTGTGTCTGTAGATTTCCTAAGGATTAAAGCTCATCAGGTAGTTGATCAGACACGAAGGCTATCTTTTTTAAATACATAAACCTGTAAGAGCAATCAGTATACAGCATGTCCCAACGTTCCACGTTCTACAGCACTGTCACAGACTATGGGGTGAGGCTGAGAAGAGACTTTGTTGGCTCTTCTTGCCTGATAGCCCCTTCAACGCAGAAATTCCTTGTGCAAACTCCACCCTTTGTCCCCATCTTGTCTTATTCTACGATCTCACTAAGGGGTGTTCCCTGGTCTAATCTCTAACCCTAGATCTCTTTGAGCTCTAGGCTCAGACTCCAAATCGCCTTTGGACAGCTCTGTCTAGTTGTACCAGCAGCCACTTGAACATGGCATGTCTGAACAGGACACATACCACCTTTCCTTCCTTCATTCCTGCTACGCCTCCTGATCACCAAACTCCCAGTCTCTTGGGTTCTTCCCTTCTCCTCACCCCTAAGTCCAACTGGTTTCTAAGTCCAGCCAAAGCTTCTGGCATCTGTCTTCCCCATTTTTATCTCCACTGCCTTGTTTGAGACTGCCATCTCCTCTCCAATGGGAGGTCTCAATAGCCAGTCAACTGGCCAACTAGGTTCTTCTAAATCCCCTTCCAACCCATCCTTCACACAGCATTGCTTTAACACTGGTGGTGGGTAAAAAAAAAAAAAAAGTAATAAAAGTAATTTGAAGTCATCTACAAGATTGATTTAATGACCAAACCTAGATGATAATGACCAAATCTAGATGATAAGACCTAACAGATATCATAGTGCATTTTAGAACTTAAAACATTTCTCTAGCAGTCACTGTGTTGTTTGGTCCTAACAATAACCCTGGCAAATAGGGTTGATATTATCTCTACTTGCAGATGAAGAAACCAAGGCTCAGAGAACCTGCTCAACTTGCCCAAGACAGTAAGGGGCAGTAAAGATCAAGAACCTGGGTTTTATTTCTAGTCCACTGATTTTTCTATCATTATTATTTCATTGTACATTACTTACCACATATGTACAGAGGCCAGAACTTGACAAGATTTAGCTTATCTAAAACATGCCTAATAAGATTTTGTACTTAAAAACTATTTCACTGTCTTATTTGGCAGTGGGGGCGGGGGGAGCTTTGGATGAAAAACTAAGCTTTGCAAATTTATCCCTAACTGATAAAAGAGAAGAAAAGAATCATCATACTGCAAATCTTAGAATCTTCTTCAAAGGAAAACACAGGTAGAATCTCAAATGTATGAATATTCCAAGATAAACTGAACCTAAAAGGTCTATCTAGATTAAAACAAGGAATGAAGAGCATCCTTTGAGATAAGAAGACAGATGACAGCACCTAGACAGAGAACCTATTCTACCCATGTATGCCTCAAGATATCCAGGTTGCTAATCAACCATAGGACATAGCAGGAAAGGAAATACAGCCTAAGGACAATGGCATTTTCTTTGCATGATAGAACACTAGTTCTCAATCCTATCAGAGCCAACACCCCCTTTTTTATTACACCTATTACATAATGTCTCCTTTACTCTCCTGAAATAAAAAACATAGATGATATAACCTGCCTACATAAAATTAAAAAAATAAAATAACTATAGTGCCCTAACTGATATTTAAAGGAGAAATAAAAGTATTTAAAAATATATTTGTTCTCATATGTAAATGCTTGGGGACATAGTGATATAATGAAGCATTCAAGTGTATGTACCAACTTATGATGAATAAGTTTGAGGTTAAAAATAAGATCAGAAGCCACTATGGACAAGTACAGAAAAGTAAAAGAGCAGACAGAGCTACAGACCAACATTAGAATAAAAAATAGCATTAAGTAATAACTTACCATAAGAAATGGGGTACTAACCTTAACTGAAGCCAGAGGAATATGCCAACGTAAATGACAGTCAAAGTAGAGAAAATGAGGAAATAGGATATTATTGTAAATGAGCTAGATCTTATTTATAAGTGTGGTATCAAAATAATCCTCTAGATTATGTCATGGCACAGGGTGAGGAGACAGTATCACGGAAAACTTATTCCCCTTCTTGAAATCCCACTGAGACGTACAATGAGTGTCTAGTATGTAAAAAGACCTTGGAAACAGAAAATGGATTGGACAAAAACCAACAAGAAAACTCAGAAATGCAAGAGGCAATAAGGCAGTTGTGTAATAGGTAAGGGGTAGATTTAAGATCAAATTGAAAAACTACAGCTAACTGAAAATAAAATTTCAATTTTACAACCTAGATTTCCTTTATCATCACACACACACAATATGAAATATTTAAAATAGATGATATTAAAGAAATCAAATGAGATGCCTGCTTCTCATGTGTCTCCACTAGTTTAGTAAGTCTGAAGAGAAACCTCAAATCTGCTGTTACAGATTTCCAATCAGTTTCATTGCTTTTGCAGTAACCACACTACAAGACTTTTCACCTAAATATGCAAGTTGGAAATGCTACGAGACTTTAACAGAACAGACTGTGCAGAGTGAATAAATGACTCAATTATTTTGAGACTAGATCTTTATTTCACTAAGCTTCCTTCTTCATATCAACTGTGGTAGGCAGAATTCTAAAGATTCCTGTCCTTGGTTATTCAACCAAGCACTAATCTAGGTACTGCTGTGTAGGGATTTTGCAGAGGCAATTAAAGTTCCAAGTCAGTTGATTTTCATATTCAGAGATTATATGGGTGGACCTGACCTGACCAGGAGAGCCTTCTCCTGTTGGCAGAGGGGAAGTCAGAGAAATTTGAAAAAGGAGGAATTGCTGAATTTGAAGATAGAGGGGCCACATGCAAGGAGTGGCGAGCAGCCTCTAGGAGCTGACAGCTGGCAAGGCAACAGGGACCTCAGATCTACAACCACAAGGAAACAGATTCTGCCAATAAGCGGAGCTTGGAAGAGGGTCCTTCCCCAGAATCTCCAAATAAAAGTACAGCTCAGATGACAACTTGATTTTGGTCTTGTGAGACCTCCAGCAGGAAAGCAGCTGAGCCCAGTTTCTGACCTACAGAACTATGAGTTAATCAATTAGTGCTGTTTTAAGCTGCTAAATTTGTGGTATTGTTATGCCAAAATAGAAAACTATACACCAAACTTCTCTTAATATGTTTTTCATTTAACTTCTCATTTAGATTTTTTTCGGTATTAATATGTACTACAAAACTACCAATTTATCTTTGTAGAGGGATTAGCCTTGGGGGATAGACAAAAGTCCTGGGAGGTACAGAACAAATCTTCATTCAGTGGGACTGTCTCAGAATTGCAGGACATCTAGCCAGTAGCACCCCCATTCTTTATGGCAATCAAAATACCCTTATTATTTTCTAAAATGCAGTCCGGGGTGGTGGTGGTACTGCCCTAGTTGAGATCCACTGAGAATCACTATACTAGAATAAGAACACCTTATTGAAAAACTGTAGAGGGCTTGCCATATTCAAAATCTCTCTCGGAAAATATGTGTCATCTACTTCTCTCTTGAGCCCTTTCCATTTCCACCTACTGGCAATAAACTGATTTTATTTTTAAAAATTTAACCTCAATGTTGAATATCATTGTGTACAATAGATTACTTGGAAACATCTTTTCTGAAAAAAATTTCTAAGATTTGCGCCAAGGGAGTTGTTTTTCTAAGTTAACCAACAAATCTGTTCAGTTCCTAAGTCTCAAAAGCAATAAGAAGGAACCCAAGCAGCACTGAAGACTTCAACTGTAGTTCATGGGTTTAACATGAGTTGGTCATATATAGCGACCCCCAATGTCTTTCAGTTCAAAATTCCAAATTCTTAGGAGAAAAAGAAACCTGACTGGCCCAGTTTGGGTCAGGTGTGTACTCCCTTGGGTCAACCAGCTATGGCCTGAGAGGCAAGAGTCAAAAAGAAGAGATGTAGCTGCTATGGGTCCGGTCTTGAGAACCAGGAAAACATCAAGAGAGGATAAAATCACCTGAGCTGCACAATTCCACAAGACATGTCTACTACGCTCATTTTTGTTGTGTAGAGGTCCATAACTAAACTGAGTTATGTTTACCAGTATTTGATTAGTTTTGGGAATTATACTATATGTATATATGATCCCAGTTTTTGTTAAAACCTACCTACCTGACATGTAGTCTTGAAGGACAGACACCAAAATGTTCAGAGTGGTTACCTTTAGGTAGTGAGCTTATGATAGATATGCACTTTATTCTTTATGCTTATCTGGTTTTCTTTCCCCCTACAATGAATACAACTTATTACTGGAGGGGAATACCTTCTCCCTCTCCTCTCCTTTCTATGAAGAGGGGTTTCTCCCAAATATTTCTGGTCTCTCTCCACTCTTTAATCACTTTATCTCGGGGAAGGTAGAATGACTTATCTGAATGGTAAATCTGGGAAGAAAAAATACGGCATACTCTACAAAGAACCCCTAGTTCCCCTGGGTTCCTGCATGTCACCCTGGCCATCACTGCCTAGGGCATGGTACATGGGTGGGTCTACTTCTAGAGTTTAGCTAGCAAACCCACTTGGCTCCAACACTAAAGCATGTCCTTCAACTTACCTTTTATCACTAATAAAGGTGAACTTTAGAATCCACATGCAACTCTTTTGAGCTATTTCTCAATGTTGGGAGCATATGCAAGAGGCAAAGTGCTATTTACTGGGCCCTCTCAGAGACTCCAAAATCACTTTCAAAGTCCTTTTACATCCATTTTTAAAGGAGGAAATAGGTAAAATTTCCTTAATTCCATTAATTTCTCTCCTTGTCACTTACTTTCACCTTTCCCGTTATATTTAGCTTTGTAACTTATTAATTCGCTGCTTAATTTCTACATTCTAATAGTGAAACGTTAAATCTCACAGAATTTAAGACTGGGAAAAAACTTAAGGTCATCTAATCCAGAATATTCATGCATATTACAAAGCTAATTAACGACAAAACCAAGTCTTAAAACCCAAATTTCTTGTTTCCACTTTTTTCCTTTTTAATATTTTATTGCATTTTAGGTTAAAGTTTACACAGCAAATTAAGCTCCCCCTCAGTCTTCACACAAATTATTCTGTGCCACTGGCCATAATCTCCACAATATGTCAGCACTCTCATCACTTCCATTCGGTTTGTTCTGTTTCCATTGATCTAGCCTCCTTTCCCCTCCTTGCCTTTGGGTAAATGTTGACTATTTGGTCTCATATAGCTAATTGTTAAGACAGCACATTACTCATGGGTGATATTGCTTATTTTATAAGCCAATCTGTTATTTGGCTGAAAGATGACCTGCAGAAATAGCTTCAATTTCAAGTTCAAAGAGATCTTAGGGTGATGGTCTTGGGGGTTTCCTCCAGTCTCTATCAGTCCAGTAGGTCTGGCCTTTTTTAGGAATTTGAGTTTGGTTCTATATTTTCTCCCATTCTATCTGGGACCTTCTATTGTGTGCCTAGTCAGAATGGTTGGTAGTGGTAGCTGGGCACCATCTAGTTCTTATGGTCTCAGGTTAAAAGAGGTTGTGGTTTGTGTGGGTATCAGTCCTGTAGATTGGTCTCTTCTTTGAGCCTTTGATTTCCTTCGTTTTCTTTTGCTCCATACAAACAGAGACCAATAGTTGTATCTTAGATGGCCGCTCGCAAGCATTTAAGACCCCAGATGCTACTCACCAAACTAGGATGTAAAATATTACCTTTGTGAACAATGTTATGGCAATTGACTAAGTTGTCCCGAGACTACGGTCCCAAGCCTTTTGATCCAGTAAACTAATCCTGCAAGTTGTTTGGATATGTCTAGGAAGCCTCTGTAACTGTGCCCCCTGTGTGGTTTGTTATATATGTGGATATATGTGCAGCACACACAAACGTGTATATACATATGCCTACATATACACCTATACACACATGTGCATTTACTCACATGTGCGTTCCTATACATATACATGTATCCACATCTGCCTATGTTACCATAGACATATTTTTTGGTTGTTTTTACTGTTGTTGCAAAATTGCATATATTATAGCATTTATTGAAATTTTGTCCCTTTTTCTCATGTACTTCTTAGCGTACTTGTTTATCTTGGCCAAGTTGTGTTGACTTCACTCATATCTGGAATTGCCTTTCCCATCACCAAAAGTAACAAGTGTCTACTATCTAGGAAGTGAATTCTCCCTCCCTCTCATCCCTGATAACCATCAAAGAACTTTGCTTTCTGTGTGTTTATCTATTCTTGACTTTTTATAATAGTGGGACCATATAATATTTGTCTTTTTGTCCAGTCTTCTTTTATATATAACATGACACCTCCTATGTACAATTCTATTGTTATTTCTAGAATAGCATTTCTGCCACCTTTTCTATGTATTTTGTTTTTCTGATGTTCAGATAATCATTCGCTCATCAACTAATTTCACCAACATATTTTTCCCATGTTCCTTCTACATTACAAATTGTGAACTCTGAAAGTTTCTCTTTGGCTTCTGCTCTGAAATTGACTTTATCTTATGCTATCACTGGGCAGTCCTGCTTTTCTTGTATGTTTGCTCATGGTAGACTTGTTTGTCCTTTAGTAAACTTAAGTCAGTGTCTTATAGGTAACAGACTGTTGGATTTTGTTTTTTTAAACCAGTAACCACCACTACACCTTTTATTTTGATAAAATTAATCAATCCATTTGTATAAACCTTAAAAATGATGCATTTGTGCTACACTCTACAACTCTGTAAGTTTACTGTTATTGCTCTTGTCTTAGTCTTTTTTTTTTTAACAGGATTTCTACAGCAGATGGTAAAGTCTGTATTTTACTTTAAATCAAAAGATAATACAATCGGCCAACAAGCACATGAAATGATGCTCAATGTTGTTAGTCATTAAGGAAATGTAAATCAAAACCGCAATGAGACACTACTTCACTTCCACTAGGATGGCTATTATCAGAAAAATGGAAAATAACAACTGTCAGTGGGGATGTGGAGAAACTGGACCCCTCATCCATTGCTGGTGGAATTATAAAATGGCGGTAGCTGCTATGGAAAACAGTTTGGCGGTTCCTCAAAAAATTCAACATAAAATTACAATATAACCCAGAAATTCCACTCCTAGGTATATACCCAAAATAACTGATAGGAGAAACACAGATACTTGTACACCAATATTCATTGCAGCACTACTTACAATAGCCAAAAGGTGGGACAGCCTAAATGCCCATCAACAGATGAATGGGTAACCAAAATGTGGTATAGGTATCCCCACGTTTTTGAAAGTTCACTTTACACCACTTCGCTTTTTACGAAAGACCTACATTAGTACCTGTTTTCACTAACCAAAAGAAATCCGAAAAGGATTTTCACTTCTATGAAGAAAGGCAAAAAGCGGAAACAGCGTTCAGCGTTTGTTTTGCAGTGAGCCATTAATGCGGCAGGGCATACCCCAAGCAGCGAGAGTGGCGTTGCCAAGTTCCTTCCCTGGGAATTACACTCAGCATTCCTGCTTTTATTATATGTTAGTGTTATTTGGTATGATTTGGTAGGTTTTTTGTTTCTGGGAATGCTCAAAAATTTTTCCCATATACATGAATGGTAATTGCTTCTTTGCTTTCCACCATTTCGGCTTATGAAAAGTTTCACAGGAAAGCTCTACTTTTGGATAGCGGGGGAAACATGTACATACAATGGAATATTACTCAGCTATACAGAGAAATGAAGTTCTGATGCATGCAACAACATGGATGAATCTTGAAAACATTATGCTGAGTGAAATGAATCATGGCTAAAGCACTTGGCTGCTAACCAAAAGGTTGGCGGTTCAAACCCACTAGTCACTCCACAGGAAAAGGATTTGGCAGTCTGCTTCTGTAAAGATTTACAGCCTTGGAAACCTATGGGGCAGTTCTACTCTGTCCTATAGGATCGCTATGAGTCGGAATCGACCCGATGGCAGTGGGTTTGGTTTTTTGGTTTATTTGAAATATCTAGAAGAGGCAAATGTATAGACACCAAAGTGTATTAGTGGTTACCAGGGTTGCAAGGGAGAGGACAAGGGTGAGTCACTGCTTGGGGTGTGCTGAGTTTCTGTTAAGGGTGACAGAAAAGTATGGAAACGCATAGTAGCAACAGTTGCACATGATGAACATAATTAATGCTCCTGAATTGAACATGTAAATGTCTTGTTATATATATTTTTACCACAATAAAAAAAATAGCCTTTCTAAAGCTGCCTATTTGTCTCCCTTTTTAAAAAACACTTTTTATCTTATTTTCTTCATTCATCTTTGGTAGATCTTTCCTTTTTTATTATTTTTAAGATTCACAGAAGTGATATATAAATGCATAGTAAAGTATATAGAGTAAAAAGCAGAAATCCCATTTTATCTGCCTCCCCTTCACAGAGGTAAAGCATTAGTAAGTTTATATGTGCTCTTCCACATCCTTTTCTGGTAAAATCTGAAATGTCTTAGGAAATTCCATGTGGACAACCTTGCAATCTGTATCATGGTCTAGGGATGTACTGTCTAATGCAGTAGCTACTAGCCACATGTCTATTCAAATTTAAACTAAAAATAAATGAATTAAAAATTCGGTTTCTCAGTATCTTAGTCATCTAGTGCTGCTATAACAGAAATACCACAAGTGCGTGGCTTTAACAAACAGAAATTTATTTTCTCACAGTTTAGGAGGCTAGAAGTCTGAATTCAGGGCACTAGTTCTAAGGGAAGGCGTTCTCTCTGACTGCTCTGAGGGGAAGGTCCTTGTCCCTTTTCAGCTCCTGTTCCTTGGTTCCCTGGCAATCTCCATGTGTTGAGGCATCTGTTGTTGCCTATCTCTGCTTGCTTCTCTGGGCCTAATCTGCTCTTTTTATATTTCAGAAGTGATTGGCTTAAAACACACCCTACACTGATTTGACCTCATTAACATAACAAAGAAAGCCCTATTCCCAAATGGAATTATATCCACAGGCATAGGGGTTAGGATTTACAACACATTTTGGGGGAACACAATTCAATCCATAACACTCAGTCTCACCAGCCACATTACAAGTGCTCAACAGCCACATGTGCCTAGTGGCTATTGTCCTGGAACATTCCCTTCATCTCAGAAAGCTTACTGGACAGAGCTGGTCTAAAGAATTGGTTACTTTTATTTATTTATATAACAGTTAAATATCCTTTGATAAGGTTCTTTCAGAATTCCATCAGTTTTTGTAGGTGTTTTCAAAATATCTCCATCTGTAGGAACTTGCACGATCTGGTGTCCAGGAACCTAATGCTATTTCTCCTAGCTTCATGTGGCCTTTCTTCCTCTTCAAGGCCGAAGCCCAGGTTGCTTTTAGCATTCTATTTGTAAATCTTTTTTTCTGCTAGAACTAGTTTATCTTTGCTTTAAGGTTAGCAATTTATTAACAAATAGGTGCCGAGGAAGAGAAGGAAATAGCTCCTATGTGGAATTCCATATACTCTCAATAACCATGCTGAGACTGCCTTTCATGAGGAACTTTTTCTACCATTTTTCCCCCTAATTATCGATGAGTTATGCATTCCAACCTTGTCAATTTCTTCTAGCCATCTTAGTTTTTTTTTTCCCCATACAAAAATTTATACATACATTGTTACATGACCCTAATTGCTCTCCCCATACTGTGACAGCACACTCGTCCTTTCTACCCAATTCCCCATGTCCATTCAACCAGCTCCTGACCCCCTCTGCCTTCCCATCTCACCCCCGGACAGAAGCTGCCTGCTTAGTCTCTTGTATCTACTTGAGCTAAGAGGCACAGTCCTCACAAGTATCACTTTATGTCCCACAGTCCAGTCCAATCCCTGTCTGAAGAGCTGGCCTCAGAAACTGTTTTAGTTCTGGGCTGATAGAGAATCCAGGGGCCATGTCTTCTGGGGCTCCTCCAGTCTCACTCAGACCATTAAATCTGGTCTTCTTACTAGAATTTGAGTTCTGCATCCCACCTGTCTCCTGCTCTGTCCGGGACTCTCTGTTGTGTTCCCTGTTAGGGCAATCATTGGTGGTAGCCGGGCACCATCTAGCTCTTCTGGTCTCAGGCTGATGCAGTCTCTGGTTTACGTGGCCCTTTCTGTCTCTTGGGCTAATACTTTCCTTGCGTCTTTGGTGTTCTTCATTCTCTTTACTCCATGGCCATCTTAGTTTTTGACAAACTATACCCTCAATCTGTATTTTTGATACTTTGGTTCTATCGCATTATTATTAGCCTTGAGAGCCTCAGTACTTTTCTACATATTTTGTTTTTGTTGTTCAGATAATCATTCACTCATTGGCTAGTTCACCACATGTCTCTGATGTGCCTGGCACTGTATTTTGTAATGTTCCTTTTACATTAAAAATGCACTGAATGTACATGTGAAAAATGTTGAATTGGCAAATATTGTGTTATATACATTTTTACAACAATTAAAAAAAAAAAAGTGAACTCTGAAAACTTCCCAGTGGCTTCTGCTCTGAAATCTCCTTTCCCTTAGACTGAGACTGGGAACTCCTAGCTTTCCTGAATCTTCAGCATCACTGTTTCTCTGCATCATTGCCTCCTTCCTGCCCTGGACTGCCACCATCAACATTTTTAGTTCATTTTCTTTCTTTTTTTTTTTTAATTTCATCACATTCCCTTTTTGTAGTCATTAGCTATCCTACTTCTTTCAATACCATGTCAATTTGCTTCTATTTGCTTGAGTTGTCAAGCAGTGTGAGGCCTGTGTGGGTGGATTCCTGTTTCCTACAGGCTCCCTCTTCCCTTCTGATGTTGTGACACTTATTAATTACACCCAAGTGCTATTTTTCCTCTGGTTTTCACATTGTTTTTGAAGCTGGTTTCCCTTCGATTTGTTGTTCTTGTTTGTGACAGGTATCTCTACTATGAGTTGCTCTGCTAGCTTTTCAAAATGAGTTCTCAACATAAGGTGCTCTGAAACATCCTTATGGCTGTGTTTCAAAAGTTTCTTGTTAAGATTACTGGGAAATCAGCATGTTTGTACTGGTAAGAAAAATATTACAGATGATAGTTCTGTCCCCAGACTAGTTCACAATTGCCAACTCAACGTATAATGTGCCTGAAGCAGAGCACTGTATGAATAGCACCACGCAATCCAACCATCTTATACTTCCATGGGAAAAAAAAAAAAGTCATCCAGTGTTTGAGCCTAGAAAGACAGAAAAACTAGCAGGAAGACAAGATGAGGGTCCTCTTCTTCATAAGAATACTACAAGTCCTTAAGATTTTGCTATATTTTAGAGAACTATTCAAAATCAGTTTCCTGAATATTCCATTAAGGGATATGAGAGAATGGTGAGGTAAGACACAAAGAGGTAGACCAGAATACAAAGATGGGACTTGGAAAGTGGTAGTTGAGGGGTGGGGGGATAGTAAGAAGACATGACAAAGGTTGTTTTTTCCTTCACCTTTTCTCCAGAAACAGCCCTGCCATTTCAGACCCAGACCTAGATCAACATCAGGAAAAGATCAGAAATGAGACTAGATTTTTCCTCCTCTTTTTTAGGTAAGGGAGTTCAAGTAACAGAAAGATCTGGACGAAAAGGGATTTCAGTAATCCTTTAGGCATTCCTAGATAGACAAAAAAAAAAAAAAAAAAAAAAACCCAAACCCATTGCCATCAAGTCGATTCTGACTCACACTGACCCTACAGGACAGAGTAGAACTGTCACACAGGGTTTCCAAGGAGTACCTGGTGGATTCGAACTGCTGGCCTTTTGGTTAGCAGCCAAACTCTTAACCACTACACCACCAGGGTTTCCCCTAGGTAGACAGTGGTAGGTAAATGATGTATAACTGGATGTACATATATTGAAGATGGTCTATAACAGTCTCAATATCATTGCAGGGTAGTCCTTAACCCATTTGATTCCTCACAGTCAAATCACAGAGGCTGCGGTGTGATGGACCGCTTTTATATGGCCTTTCTCGCCATGGTCTTGTAACTCCCACCAAATGATTGGGTGGTGCTATGCAAATATGGTGCTTGTGGCCCACCAAAGGGATTGGACAGCTTGATAATAATACAAATAAGGTGCATATCACCCTTGTGGGGGTGGAACTTTGTAAATAAGGTGTATGGAATTCTAACAAGGGGATTGGTCGGTTTTGTCATCCCACTAAGCTTAAAATGGGCCATACCAGAGGCCGAAAGGAGGGACCTGACTACCCCCAAGAAGCAGAGATAGGAGCAGAGCGTGTCTTTTGGACCCGAGGTCCCTGTGCTGAGATCCTCCTAGACCCAGGGGACAGAGAGAGAGAGCAGTAACTCTGGAGACTTGTAAGACAGAGAGAAGCAGTGGCAGAGAAGCAGCAGCAACAGAACCAGGAGACTGGTGTGAGATAGCACAGTGGGCTTCCTGGCCCACAGAGTAAGGTGGTTATAGTGGGTTAGCTGACCCACAGAGCAAGACAGTTGAGCGCCTTTGGGCCAAGGCTTGCTGGCAGAGGGAGGTCCCCCAGAAACTTACTGGAGGAGCTAAAGACCTAAAGCAGGGCAGAGCCAGGCTGAAGGGCTAAGGGGCCAAGAGGCCTGCCTGTGGTCATGGCTGAAAAGAGGCTGTCCAGATCAAAGAACTGTATCCTGAGTATTTCCTGATCCTGAATTGAAACCTGGTTACTTCCCTAATAAACTCCATAATCTTGAGTATGGTCTGTGAGTTCTGTGTGGCCACTGCAATGAATTATCAAACCCAACAGACAAGTAGAGAGTGTTGTGTGAGGGACAAATGGTGTCAGAATTGATAAAAAGGTTAGCAGTAACTACTAATCTACTGTTGCAACGTATTTGTCTACTCTAAACATTCCATATATATTTAATCATACAATATGTGGCCTTTTGTGTCTGGCTTCTTTCACTTAAAGTAACATTTTCAACATTCATTCATGTGGTAGCATGTATCCTTTTTATGACTGAATAATATTCCATTGTATGGATATATCATATTTTGTTTAGCCATGAACAGCATTTTTAAAATTAAACTTTGCTATCAACGTTAATTAGTTCTTAGGATTACTCAGGATACAACTCAAGACATAATACATTTATTCCCACAGTGATCTCTTGGCCTACAACACTGGTAATTAGCATTTTACTTTTTGTTAATTTTTTGTCAAATTATCACGCAATAATCTTCATTGTAGCGTGCGTCTGAGTACTTGGGTAGATACTTTTTGGGCTTTCCATCTAGCATCTCTTTTTCTACAAACTGCCTCCAACCTCCTACATGGTTACATGTGGCCTTGCCCCTGTCCACAGGTAGTTGGTCCAGGGGTGAGCACTCCTGGTTAACTGGTCCAGGAAAGAGCATCTGATTTAAACCGGACAAATTAGGCCCTTCGCTGGGATTGTGGAATTGGGACTAAGATTCTGTTTTAGTCCTTGGTTGCAGGAATGACAATCTCAGGAACTTTTGGCTGCTGCCATTATCTACCACATATACTAATAAACTGAGAAAACTAGAATGCAAGAAGAGAAAAATAAGTCAGAGTTAGACAGAGAGAACAGGAGAGATAAGAGAAGGGGCAAGAACGCCGAGGTTCCCTCCTATGCTCCAGTCTCTGATTCCAGGCAATTCCAAAGGCCTACCTGCATCCCTGCCCTTGGATTCCATGGGATACCTTGGATACTTACAATAAATCCCTCTCACTGTTTAAGTTAGTTAATGAGGTTTCTGTTATCTGCAGCCAAGAGTCGTAATGTAATCATCTACCCAATAAAGATTTTCATCTCCTTAATAACACGGACTCAGCCTCCACAGAACCTACAACAGTGACTCAAGCACATACTTAAATTATCACTTGTGGAGTCATTTGGAAAACTATAAAAAATGCTCAAGACGTTTCTTAGATGAATATGTAGAAAAAAATTAGGATTTGTGTCCATTGTATTAAAAAACCTGTACTATTGTATAACTTTATACTCCATTTTGCAAAAAAATTGTTTAATTTCCTCAGAAACTAAGTTGTCTTTTTTTTTTTTTGGTATTACACTACAGTATATGCCTATTTGCACTTGCTTGGTATTAAAAAAGTGAAATGTTATATTTTCCTAAGAAGATTTGAAATTTATTGAGAACAAGTAATCTCTATTTCTTTTTGAAGCAAGCTCCCACAGAACCTATTAAAGAATAACATTCCGCATACAGAGACAGAGTAGCTGACCTCCCTGAATTCATTTTCTTCTCCTATGAACAGGATATATTGTCAAGCACTAAGAATTCCCATAACTGTTATCTGTAATTAAACAATGTCTCGTACATGCAATTACTACATTATGTAGGTCGAGTAGGCAATGAAACACTCATTAACGAGACTACACAGCAAATGCCATTTTGATAAGCTTGCTTTGTCGTCCCCATCTGAGGGGGCTTCTGCTATCACTGACCTCTGCAGTGCTCATTAACTGCATATTCCTGGGAGTCTTCATTACGCAGACTTTTCCCAAAATCAAATCCAGGACTTATCACCTAATTGGTTCTTAGTGGTTATAAGAGACATAAATCCCCAAATCCAAAATATTTTCTTAAATCCCTATTAAAAATTATATTGGGATAAATGGGCTAATCCTTCAAAGTCCAAGATTGGTTCCTCAGTGGATTTTTTACCACACTATTTAATGTCACTACCTTTCCTAAGATATACTTAAAGCTAAAAAAAAAAAAAATTGTACAGCGCATATTACGAAGTGTTACACAGATAGAATCGCTTTAAATTAGTGAGGTATTCTGTTAATGTTGAATTTTACCTGAACCCTGTGATACTGGAAAACAGCGATGGTTAAGAAATCCCATCCTCCGTGTTCAGGAAAATGGCTTACTGCAAATAACCAGGGTTCCTATATGACTTAGACTCACAGGGGTCCCCTTGTTTACCTATGACAAGGCCAAGACGCAGACCCTCCAAATTCCCATTCCTTGCCCCATAAATGAGCAACTGAATTGCTTGTCCCCACTGATAATCAGAAATAAAGTGCTTGTTAACCAAACTTTTGTTAAGCTTCTCTCCTTCCCTCAAGTCCCTGAACTGTGGCCCTCCCTCAGTATGCGCTAACACACTACCCCTCTTTCAGGACCCCTCCCAGAAAATAGGCTGACCTCAGTGTAAAGCATTCTGATGGGCTTATCCAATGCCATCACCTGCTCATCCCAGTTCCCTACACCTGGTTTTTTCCTAGCCTTGTTCATGCTCGGTCTCTATAAAAGATAAATGCTTTTTCCCTAACTCTTTGAGATGCTTGTAGCATTCTCTCTACTGTTGTAGTCCTCTTCCCCAACTATTACAGTAGTCCCCGTCCCTTTCCCTCTTTTCTTTCTGAATAAAGCTTCTCCCTACCAAAGTCTAGATTTGTTTTTTATTTAACAATCCCAACTGGCTACAACTCCCTACTACATCAAGCACTGGAGGGGCTTGTGGTGATGCTGCTGACCCTAAACTGCCTTCTGCGTAGCTGGAGAGAATTCTGCTGGCCAAAGCTCTGAGAGACAAAGGACTACTTATTTACTGCTGCCCCTTTTCAGAAAAATGGCTCGCATTAGGATTTGTTGTTTCCTCAGACTCAAAATGATAGGGCAGGAAGGGATCTTGGAAATCTACTTTAACCTTAATCATTTTACAAATGAGAAAATGAGAAAGAAAAGAGATAAATGACTTGCCCAAATTCACAGAGTAGGTTGGTAAGACCAACATACTTAGAATAAGGGTCCTCAGCTGGAAGCTCATTTCATCATTAAAAAAAAAAAAAACCCACTGCTGTTGGGTGGAGTCCAACTCATACTATCTACCTAAAATAGTTAAGTATGGATAGTAGTGAAATCCCTTCGGTTTCTAAGAGAAAAACAAAACCTACAACTTTATGCTTTCAAAAGTGAGGGTGGGAAGTAGAAGTATCTCATCTCATTTTATTGAGGTAAATTATTTTTTCTTAAATATCATTCCACAGTTTAGGTTTTAAAAATTGCCAGAGGTATAAATGTCATATTGGGCTTGCCCTGGAGGCTAAGTGAAATGAATTCAACACCAGATCTTCCCTGCAAATTGAAGGTTTTTCACTGTAATTAACTATGGTAGATATCGACTTTGTGTGCCCAACCCCAGTCATTGTCCAGTTGATTCGTACTCATGTGTGTCAGAGTAAAACTGTGCCAAACACTTTGCAATGGCTGATTTTTCAGAAGTAGATTGCCAGGCCTTTCTTCCAAGGTGCCTCTGGGTGGACTGAAACCTCCAACCTTTTGGTTAGCAGTCAAGTGTAGTTTAACTATTTGCATCATCCAGGAACTACTGTGTGTCCAAAGCTATCCCCACTCTCCCTTCTCCATTAACAAAGCCTGTGGTTTCTTGCCAGAAGGATGGGTATGTGTCCTAGACCTACCTGGCCAATCAAGTATCTCACATTACTTGCAACAAATAAGGCCAACCAGAATCCTTCCCTAGAACTGTGACAGAGGCAGAGAAAAATAAATGCTCTCCCCATTTCCCACCAGGTGGAGAAGATTGTAGGAGCGCCTAGCCTAAGGCCAACATTCAAAGAGAAACAGAGATAAGAAAGAGTCTGGCAATGTCAAATCCTTGGTTCTAGTCCTTGAGCTGGTTCCTTTGATTCAGTAAGTTATTCCTGTATCTTTATCAATTACAGAAACCAGCAAACTCCTTTCTTGCTTGGAACAGTTTGAATTGGGTTTCTGTTACAATTCAAAAATCCTAACATATACTTACCCCAGGAGACAGGAATGGCTATCTATTACCCTTAATACAGGGAAATTAATAGTTCTGTTAAAAATACATATTTTTTAATTTGAATGCAGGCTCTACCCTTTCTGATATCACTCCTGATACCCTACACCCACCAACTTCACTGTTTCTATTATATGCCTGGCCTTTCAAGGTATGTGAGTTTATTAATGCTCCCATAGGATGTCCTTAGAATTTTTCTTTAAATTGTAATATAAGCTTGCTTCATTTTTTCCCCAAAAGTTGAACGTAAACTATATTCCAGGTAATACAGGTTAAATGAGATTTTACCTTATCTAGAAAGTCGAAAAGATAGTCTAGGTATTAACATTTTAGTATACTATGAGGCAAAATTTCAAACTGTAAAGCAAATCCAACAGAGATATGGCTGCTTCAATATAATTTAGTAGCACATTTTTTTCCTTTATAACAATAGCAATCAATAACAACAACAAATCTCAGGACCTACCTCTAATAAGGCTCCAGTTTGGAAGAATTTCAAAGGCTTTTCAATCGAATAATAAAGGCTATGATAGCTACCCTTAGCCAGGTATGCTCTCACCAGACCAACCGCTATAACGAGCCACCTAAGAAAAAGAGAAAACGAGCAATCAGAGGAAAAAACAAAAACGTAGGTAGGTAGGATTTAAGGTAATAGAAAGATGTGGCAACTCATATTGCTAAAGTTGACCTCAAGAACAGGAATCCTACATTTACTGACTATGGCTCTCAAGAGCCAGGCTGTAATGCACAGGAGTGTTGTACCACCACCAGCACCCTAGCAAGAGCACGCTGCAGAGGCATGGTGGCACCTCACCCATCTGGAGCTCAGCTTTTTGGCAACTTTGCCTGTTCAGAACAAGGCCAAAATGAAGGAAATAAGCTGAAATGGTCCCTGAGCAATGCCAGAAAGTCTAACACAAGAGAAAAAAGCTGTTAACGGAAATTTTCAAATGGCGGTTAAAGGGTCTTTAATAGTAATGGGGTGGTGAAAAAATGTTTTAAAGTTTAATGTGTAAGTGTCTCCCTGGAACATAACCATACCTTAAAATCTATACTTTTCAAATTGCAAATGAAATAAGAAAAGGTTTTTTAGCTGAATTCCACCAACTCAGAGAAGAAAGCCAGATCAATACACTAAACACAATACAAAGCACTTAGGCCTACAGCTGTGAATGCTCCATCTCTGCTCTACTGTCCTCCTCAAAAATAGATTTCTCAGGCCCTGTAATTTTTTTTTTAATCTGTTAAACTCCATAATAAAGCAAATGGATCCTAATTTTTAAGGTATGTCTCCTTGAAAGAAGTAATAGATTTACTAAGTGTACAATCTCAAAGAGGAAATGGGGTAGGTGGTCTATGCTAGTTCTAGAAAATATCATACAAGAACCTCAAAAAAGAGTTTGTAAAAGAAGAAATGAATTCCTTAAGAGAATTAGAAATTCCTTTAAAACTAGTTGCCATCAAGTCGACTCCGACTCATGACAGACAACCCCATGTGCCAGAGTAAAACTGTGCCCCATAAGGGTTTTCAATGGCTGATTTTTTTGGAAGTAGAGTCCCAGGCCTTTCTTCCAAGGTGCCTCTGGGTGGACTTGAACCTGCGACCGTTTGGTCAACAGTCCAGCTTTTAACCATTTGCACCACCCAGGGACTCCAGAAATTCCATTAGCAGCATAGAAAAAGCTGATTTTACTCTCATAATCCCAATTTTTCTTCCTGGTTTAAGACACCACTTCTTATCCTCTACCCCATTCTCTATGTTCATTGTTTAGAAATAAAGAGTTCTTTCCTTCTTCCCCAATGTACCTTAAAATCTCTCTCTAGTCCACTGCTCTCATCGATGCCTTGGCTAAGACAATAAGAATTTTACATATAAACAGAAATACATACACAAAAATTATTGAATGTTCTTTTAAAAATCAGTCTATATGACCATTTATGTGCTAAAGAAAACTCGTATCTGTAATATTCCCTCATTGGCCTGTGAATCAACAGAAACAGGTTCCAGATATAGATCTGCTACTAACAAGTTCTATGACCTCAAGCAAGTCACAACTTCTCTAAGCTTAGGTTTCAACACTACCATTTCACATACTACTAGTAAGCCTATGATCCTTCCAATATATACTGTATAGATATTTTTGTGTGTGTGTGTGTGTGAAAAATGCAAGGTGGTGAATTGTAAATATATGACATTATCATCTGTGTAAAAAAGAGCAAGGGGGAGGGAAGAATGTATATGCATATTTGCTTCTATCAGCATCTGAAAAACCAAAACCAAATCCATTGCCCTCAAGTCCATTCTGACTCATAGCGACCCTACAGGACAGAGTAGAACTGCCCACATAGGGTTTCCAAGGCTGCAAATCTTTACGGAAGCAGACTGCCACATCTTTTTCCTGAGGAGTGGCTGGTGAGTTTGAACCCCGGTGGGTTTGAACTACCGACCTTTCGGTTAGCAGCCAGCCGCCGAGGGCTTAACCACTGCACCACCAGGGCTCCTAACAGCATCTGAAGGACGCACAAAATTAGCTGCCTCCAGGGAGGGGATCTGGGTGGAGGGGAAGAGGGAGAGGGAAGATGTTCAATGCATGCCTTTGGGTATATTTTGAATTTTGAACCCTGCCAAGATATTAATATTTTAAAAAATAAATAAAACTGGATGTTCACAATTCTTTCAACTTTTCTGTATGTTTGACATTTTTCATAATAAAACTTAGGAAAAAACATTTTTTTAAATTTTTAATCACAATTATTGCATATAGGAAAAAACATTTTAAAAAAAAAAATGTAATTTAAAAAATACATAACAAATAGTCTGACCCTGTGATCTTCCTCAGCAAAACCACAAGATCAAAGAATTGCAAAGTTGGAGGAACCTTGGAAGTCACCTAGTCCAACTCTTTACAGATGAAAAATGGAGGCCTAGAAAAACAAAGTGATTTATCCAAGGTCACAAAGCTAGTTAGTGTCAGAACTAGAACTAACACTAGTTCTAGTTAAGGGATGGATTGAAATGAGGGAGAAACAAGAGGGGTAAAACCTGTTTCCAGGGTCTATTCCGCCCCCCTTCCCAAAAACTGCCTTCCATCCCCAGTGTGTTCCCCACCCCAATCCATCCTAAAAAGTCTAAACTCATCTTAGCACAGCTCTGTTCATGTCACTGGTCAAAAACTTTGAACACTTCTCCATTACCTTTCAGATGAAAACTCAGCCTGGATTTTGAAAACAGCCGCCTAAATAGATGGTCACTCCGCAGCCACAGCTCCCTCCACTCCACAAGAGGGAACAGTTCACCATTCGTGACTGGCCGCCTGGGCCCTCTCCCTCGGGGCTGCAGGATCGCACTGCCCTTCAGACCTGGACCTGCAGTGGCCAGCCCACCCGTCCTCCTAAGGCCTCCCTGAGCCAGCGCCTGGCCAGCCTTTCCCGCCCTCTCGGAGCCCGCGTCTCTCTCCTCCCACCGAACTCCAGCCCAGGGAAGACCCGGTGTCCGGGAACTTGGCTCGGCCCGCCACTCCGGGCGGAGCTCCAGGGCAGGGACCAGGGCCAATTCAGCACTCAGCCGCCCTCACCGCCCAGGTGCCTGGTCTCTGACTCCGACCGCCGGGGCTGCACAGCCCGAAGAGGGCCGAGTCGCTCTGCCCGCCGCAGAGCCTCCTCCCCTGCCAAGCTCGCTCCCTGCCTCCCCGGTTCCTGAGCCTCAGCCTCACCCTGCCGTCATGACCACATTGTAGATGACTAAGTACGCCGTGGCCAGAGGCCCCGGGCCCTTCTTCTTCCGCGTGCCGCTGGCTTCGCTGGCCCCGGCCCGGCCACTGCCACCCCCATTCCCCTTCGTCGCCGCAGTCGCCGCCGCTGCCGCCATGTCAATCGCCAGTAGCCGGTTCTCCCAGCGCGAGCATCACGGACCTGACTGGGCAAAGCGAGGGGGCGGAGGGAGAGACGAGGGAGAGGCGGGGCCGAGGCCGCGGGGCGGAGCTAGGGACAGCGCCCACGGCGGTCGCCATCTTGGTTGAGGGCAAAGACGCTACCGGCGCTCCCCTCGCCTCGGCTCTTCTCAATCTCCGCTGCCATCTTGGATCAGGGTAATCGCCTCTTTTGAGCTCCGGGTAATAACTTACGGCCATTTTGGATTAGGTCAATGTCGCCTTTGGCCACCTCGCCTGGCCTGCTAACTGTCCCTACCATTTGGAATATGGATATCTGGATGCCCCAGTCGTTCCTGGCTATTCCAGATCCCATAACTACCGCATTCATGTTGGATCCAGACAATTATTCTTTCGTACTCCCTCCTCATCTTGGCTTCTCCCAACAGCCCTATCTTCACCCCTGTGCACACGCCCGGGTAACCTGCCATTTTGGATCAGGACATTTGACGTCGACTTCGCTTCCCATCAACCCCAGAGGCTGGTAGGAAGCATCCCTTTGCAGTGTGCGCTCTGCTTCCTAACCGGTCGCCCCCGTTGATGTTTTTAGTTTTAAGTTACTAGTACTGTGGAGGAGGTCAACGAGAATCGTGCCGTTTTTACTGTCCGATTAAAGTCTCCCGTGTAGCCTAGAACCGAATGTCATCCGTGCAGACTAGGAGATAACCAGGTGTTCAAGTGCGATTTAGAGCCAGAAGCCGCGCGTGCTCGCTTATAGGAGGGCAGGACGTGGTCACGCGGTCAGCTAAGGGGTGAGGTGCAGAGTGAAACGAGAAGATTTATACCCACGATGGCCAAAAACAGAAGGATGCCGGCTGGCTTAGTTTAAAAAAAAAAAAGTGTCTCCTGAGGGAAACTGGAACAGCTTGTGGAACCTGCTTCAACCAGCTGACCCCACTTTCCATTCGTTGCCTTGTTCTAGGGTTTTCTTTATTTGTAAATGTCTGCCACCGTTGATTTTCACACGCCCAAACACCTCCTTGAATTATCACATGTGTGGTGGTATAAAATATTCATTTATTCACTCCAGCAAGTATTTATGGAGCATCTCGGGTTGCGTTAAGGTGACAGCGCTAAAGGAGAGACAAAATCCTTGGTCTCCCAGAGTTTATATATAGAATGTAGAGGGAGTCAGAAGGCAGTAAGTATGTATTGCCTTTGTTAACTGCCCTCCAGTCTTCCCGACTCCTGAAGACCCCTGTGCACAACGCGATCTGACCATTGTGGTCCACAGGATTTTCATTGGCTGATTTTCTGAAGGCGATGTCAGACCCTTCTTCCTAGTCCGTCTTTGTCTGGAAGCTCCGCTGGAGCTTGTTCAACATCATAACAACACACAAGCCTCCACTGACAGGCAGGCAGTGGGCGTGCATGAGGTGCATTGGCCAGGAATCAAACCCGGGTCTCCCACATGGAAGGTGAGAATTCTACCACTGAGCTTCCCCACCTACACCCCCAATGCCTCATCATAAGGGTGTAAAAACCAAAAAACTATACTCGTTGCCCTTGAGTGGATTCTGACTCATAGAGACCCTATAGGACAGAGTAGAACTGCCCCATAGGGTTTCCAAGGAGCAGCGGGTGGATTAACCATTGCTGCATCACCAGGGCCCTTCATAAGGGTGTAAATAGTATTTAAAACCTTGAGAAACCTAGGGATTAAGTGAAGGTGTAGGGTCTCGTCATTTCTCATATATTATGTAGAGATCCTGTTGCCTTATTTTCCTGACCTCCTTAAAAGAGGAAGTCGGTGTGCCTGAAATACAGACTATAGTCAAAGAAAAAAAAAAAAACTAAGGGAACCATTTCACAGAGCAAATAATCACTGATCTAAAAGCTTCTTTCATTCATTTAACTGATTTTTTTTTTTTAAACATGTCCTACTTGATAGGAAAGTAGGAGGAGGCAGAAATACATAATGCTGTTGTTGGAAATCGATTTAAAACTCAGTGTATCTTCTTACAGTCACTTAACTCCAATCTATTCTCTATAGTATAATCAGAGTTATCTTCTCAAAATACAAATTTATTCATGTCTACTCCTTTCCCCCACCCCCATAAAACATTAAATGGCTTTAAGATAAAGTACCAAATATTTAATATGGCCTATAACAATCTGCATAGTCTTCCCCCATCCACCTCCTCGGCCTCATTTCACACCACACTCTTCCTAGCCATAGTGGCTTTATCTCAGGTCTTCCAGTGAGCAATGCTTCTTGATGCCACAGGGACTTTGTACATGTTATAACCTCTGCCTAGAATAGCCCTCCATGCCTACCTTCCTCTTTTTGATCTAATTTCTGCCATCACCTTCTCAAGGGAGGTTTCCCTGAATTTCTGGAATGAATCACTTTCCCTGCTATGGTCTCCTAGCGCCATGTACTTGTTCTTATAATATATACCATGGTGATTTTATATTGATTTGTGTCATTTCTCTCTCCTACTAGGCTATAAGTGTTTTTGTTTATTTGTTTTTTAATTTTTTCATTGTGCTTTAAGTGAAAGTTTATAGAGCAAATTAGTTTCCCGTTCTATAGTTTGTACATGAAGTGTTCCATGACATTGGTTGCATTCCCCTTGATGTGTCAGCACTCTCCCCATTTCCTCCCTAGGTTCCCCATTTCCTTTTGTCCGGATTTTCTATACCTTCTTGCCTTCTCATCTTTGCTTTTGGGCAAATGTTGCCCCTTTGATCTTGTATAATTGATTGTTCTAAGAAACATGTTCCCCTCAGGTGTTATTGTTTATTTTATGGGCCTGTCTATTGTTTGGCTGAAATGTGGTCTCTGGAAATGGCTTCAGTTCCAGGTCAGAAGGGTGTCTTAGGGCCATAGTCTTAGGGGTTCCTCCAGTCTCTGTCAGGCCAGTAAGTCTGGTCTTTTTTGTGAATATTTGATTTTTTGTTCTACATTTTTCTCCGGCTCTGTCCAGGACCCTTGGTTGTGATTGTAGTCAGAGTGGTTGGTAGTGGTAGCCAGGTACCATCTAGTTCTTCTGATCACGGGGTTGTGTAGGCTGTGGTTCATGTGGTCTTTTAGTCCTTTGGACTAACTGCTCCCTTGAGTCTTTGGTTTTCTTCACCCTCCTTTGCCCCAGATGGGAAGGGACCAATAGTTGTATCTTAGATGGCCACTTGCAAGCTTTTAAGACCCCAGACACTACTCATCAAAGTAGGATGCAGAACATTGGCTTGATGACCTATGTTGTGCCAATTGATGTATATGTCCCCTGAGTCTATGGTCTTTCACCTTTGAGCCCAGGAACTTCATCCCGCAAGGTGTTCAGTTATATCTAAGAGGTTTCCATGACTGTGCCCCTTGTGTGCTCTATTGTCTATATTAATATACAGGCAGCACCTACAATTATGTATGTAAAAATATCCGCCATCAAACCTATATCTGTGAGTGGTTGTGCTTAGGCCGTAAGTTTTATAAGGGCAGAAACGGTGGTATTTTGTTGTTGGTGGTGGTTTGTTTGAGTTTGTTTTTGTGTTTCTTCTTCTCACCGCTGAATACTCAATGCCTGACATACTGTCTGGCAACGTGATACAATCTAGATCCATCATGGTTTCTCTAGCAAAAATAATTATTTCAAGAGTTTAAGTCTATGACCACATAAGCCAGGCTTATCAGAATCCTTCTGTGAAATTAGTATGTGGATGATAAGAGAAAGTATGTGTGCTTTTGCTGAGGTTATTGAAGATAAGAGAATGTGAAATTCAGACTCCTGCCAACCACCTGCGGTGTGATAGATTGCTTTTGTGTGGCCTTTCTCGCTGTGGTCTTGTAACTCCCGCCCAAGTGATTGGGCAAGACTGTGCAGATTGTGGAATAATGAGAGGATTGGTCAGTTTTGTCATCCCGCTGGGCTTGAAATGAGCCACCCCAGAGTCGGGAAAGACAGGATCCCACCGCCACCAAGGAAGAAGAGGCAGTGTATCCTTTGGATCCAGGATTCCCTGCACTGAGAAGCTCCTGGACCCAGGGGACAGAGAACTGTAACACTGAAGACAGCAAGAAGCGGTGGCAGAGAAACATCGACAGGAGAGACTGGCAGGAGGGACCAGCAGGAGAAACAGGCAGGAGATGGCACAGTTGGCTTCCTGGCCCATGGAGCGAGAAAGCTGAGTGTCTTTGGGCAGAGACTGAGGGGGCAGAGAGACGAATACCTGCTGCACAGCTGGGAAGAGGCTGTCCTGATGGAAGAACTATGTCCTGAGCATTCCTGAACCTGAATGGTAACCTGTTACTTCCCTAATAAACCCCATAATTGTGAGTATTGTCTGAGTTCTGTGTGGCCATTGCAATGAATTATAGAACACAACAGATAAGTAGAGAGTGCCGTGGGAGGGACGGCTAGTGTCAGAATTGGTAAAGATGGCAGAGAGGGGAGGCATGTCTGACCTCTGCCTCATAGGAATCATCCTTGGGCTGTTGATCTTGATTCTCCTTCCCCCTTGTGAAATTAGAGATCAGACACCACCCCCACACCATTTTTACACTATCTTACTGTCCATGTGGAGAGAGATTGTTGACAGAAAGAAGCCAAGCAGGCATGAGAGTGTGTGCCTTGGTGGTTTTGAGTTTTGGTTTCAGAGGCCTGGTACCTGCTGCTTTTCCTTCAATTTTGTGATTTCTCTCACTATTGTTTCCATTAAATGAGTCTATATATTCCTTTTGTTTAATTTCGCAGTCTGCAGTACAATGGATTGATTTTCTATGGCCTTTCTCGCCATGGTCTTGTAACTCCCACCAAATGATTGGGTGGAACTATGCAAATAAGGTGCTTGTGGCCCACAGAGGAGACTGGACAATTTGCTAATAATGTAAATAATGTGCATGGCACCCTCACAATTGTTGCCAGGCTTGAGCCCATTGTTGCAGCCACTATCAATCCATCTCATTGAGGGTTTTCCTCTTTTTCTCTGACCCTCTACTTTACCAAGCATGATGTCTTTCTCCAGGGATTGATACCTCCTGACAACATATGCAAAGTATGTGAGACGTAGTCTCGCCATCCTTGCTTCCCAGGAGCATTCTAGTTGCGCTTCTTCCAAGACAGATATGTTTGTTCTTTGGCAGTCCATGGTATAGTCAATATTCTTCACCAACATCACAATTCAATGGCATCAGTTCTTCGGTCTTCCTTATTCATCATCTAGCTTTCACATGCATACGAGGTGGTTGACAACACCATGACTTGGGTCAGTCGCACCTTAGTCTTCAAGGTGGTAATTTTGCTTTTCAACTCTTTAAAGAGGGCTTTTGCAACAGATTTGCCCAAATAGGTTATTAAATAGTAATAGGATGAAATTATCTGAAAAAAATCAGATTATTTCCAAAGAAGATATACAAATAGTCAACAAGGATACAAAAAGATGTTCAGCATCATTAGTCATTGGGGAAATGCAAATCACAAGCAAAATTACATGCCACTTCACACCCACTAGGAAGGCTATTATCAGAAAAATGGAAAATAACAAGTGTTGGAGGATGTGGAAAAATTGGAATCCTTAGACATTGCTGGTGGGAATGTAAAGTGGTGCAGCTGTTGTGGAAAACAGCTTGGTGGTTTGAAAAGAAGTTAAACGGAATTATCATATGACCTAGCAATTCCACTCCTAGGTATATATCCAAAAGAATTGAAAACAGGTGTTCAAACAAAAACTTGTACAGGGGTGTTCATAGCAGCACTATTTGCAATAGCCATAAGGTGGACACATTCATCAATCAATGGATGAATGGATAAACAAATTATGGTATAGCGATACCATAGAATATTATTCAGCTACCACATGGACGAACCTTGACAACACTATGTTAAGTAAAAGAAGCCAGTCATAAAAGACCACATATTATATGATTCCATTTATATGAAGTGTCAGAATAGGCAAATCTGTAGAGACAGAAATACCCCTGGGTGGTGCAAATGGTTTGCACTTGACTACTAACCAAAAGGTTTACAGTTTGAACCCACCAAGCCACATCGCAGAAGAAAGGCCTGGTGATCTGTTCCATAAAAATTACAGCCAAGAAAACCCTATGAGCTCAGTTCTACTCTCTAACACATGGCGTCACCATGAGTCAGAATCAACGACAATGGCTTGGTTTTGGTTTGGCATAGAGACAAGAAAGTAGATTAATGGTGGCTTAGGGCTGGGAGGGCTTGGGGAGGCTGATACCTAAAGGGTATGGGGCTTTTCTTTGTGGTGATGAAAATGTTCTAAAATTGACTGTGATGATGGTTGCATGTATCTGTGAATATATGAAAAATAATTGAGTTTTGCACACTTTAAATGGTTAAATTTTATGGTATGTGAATTATATCTCAATAAAGCTGTTTAATAAAAAAATGAATTAAAAAATGATTTAGTTTCCCAGGAACTTCATATATTGGAATTATCAGATACAGCATATAAAATAACCATATATGAAATATTTGATGAAATAAAAAACATGAGCAAGGAACAAGAGACCATTAGTAATGATCATACAGATTTCAAAGTTTCTTTTATTTTTCAGGAGGACAGTAAAGATACTGATTAACATTACACTTTGATACGTTAGTGATTCATGTTATTTCTATGGTAATCACTAAAAGAATAAAAACAAAATGTACAACTTCTAAACAAGTAAAAGGGGAAGAATTAGAATAATTTTTAAAATTTAAAATCCAAAAAGAAAAGAAGAAAAAAAGAAACAGAACAGAATGAACAATGGAAAGCACAAATAAGAAGGTAAGTTTAAACCCAAATATATCAAGTAATTGCATTAAAGGTAAATGGGCTAGATGCTCCAATTATCAATCAAGAGAAATGAAACACCTATCTGCTGCTTAGAAGAGACACTTCCATAACGTAAGAATGCAGAAAGGTTGCAAGTAAAATGACAGAAAAAGATCCACCGTGATAATATTAACCAAAGGAGAGCTAGTGTGGTAGGCAGAATAATGGCCCCCCCCAAAGATGTTTACGTCCTGTTTTCCAGAACCTGTAAATATGTTTCCTTATATGGCAAAAGGGACTTTGCAGATGTGATTAAGTCAAGGACCTTGAGATGGGGAGATTCTCCTGGATTACCTGGGTGGGCCCAATGTAAGTGCAAGAGTCTTTAAGCGTGGAAGAGGTAATCAGAAGAGTCAGAGTCAGAGTCAGAAGGATCTGTGACTACTGAAGAACATCAGAGAGAGATGCAGTATCTCTGGCTTTGAAGATGGAGGACGGGCCTCTAGAAACTGAAAAAGGAGTGAGTGATGGAGCAGGAAACTCCAGGCGACTGTCACTCCACAGAAACACCAAAAAACCTGGCAAAAACTGTCAGAATCAACTTTATTGGAACTCTGGAAAACAGTGAAAGGTTTACACAAATCAAGCAAATGCTTAAGCAAAAGGCCTCTGAAACCCAGCAGGAGAGCTTTGTGGAGTTTTAATTTACCCTTGCCTCATCACCATGACCCAGCTCAGCGGCAGTCTAGAGCAGATATTTTTCTCTTTTTCTTACTTTATTATGATGAAAATGAACATAACAAAACATACACCATCTCAACAATTTCTACATGTACGATTCAGTGACATTGACTACATTCTTCAAGTTGTACAACCATTCTCACTATCCCTCTACAAATTGTTCTACCACCATTAACATAAACTCAATGCCCCTGTCTTAGTTATCAAGTACTGCTATAATAGAAATACAACAAGTGGATGGCTTTAACAAACAGAAATTTATTTTCTCACATTTTGGAGGCTAGAAGTCCAAATTCAGAGTGTTGGCTCTAGAGGAAGACTTTCTCTCTGTCGGTTCTGGGAGAAGGTCCTTGTCTCTTCAACTTCTGCTTCCTGGTTCCTTGGAGATCTCCATGTGTCTTGGCATCTATCTTACCCCATCTCTCCTCTGAACCCTTGTTTAATCTGAGTTATATCTCAAAAGACATTGACTCAAGATACACCCTACACTAATCCTGCTTCATTAACATAACAAAGACAACTCATTCCTAAATGGGATTATATAACCACAGGCATTGAGGTTAGGATTTACAACACATATTTTTTGGGGGGACATAATTTAGTCTGTAACATCCCTGTCTTAGTTATATAGTGCTGCTATAAGAGAACTACCATAAATGGATGGCTTTAACAAACAAATTTATTCTCTCACAGTCTAGGAGGCTTGTTAGGTGTGATCGAGTCAGTCCTAACATAGCAACCCTATGTACAGCAGAACGAAACACTGCTTGGTCCTATGCCATCTTCATAATATTTGGTATGCTTGAGCCCATTGTTGCAGCCACTGTGTCAATCCAGCTCGTGAGGATCTTCTTCTTTTTCGCTGACCTTCCACTTTACCAAGCATGATGTCCTTCTCGAGGGACTGATCGCTCCTGATAACATGTCCAAAGTACATGAGAAGAAGTCTCGCCATCCTTGCTTCTAAGGAGCATTCTGGCTGTACTTCTTCTAAGACAGATTTGTTCCTTCTTCTGGTAGTCCATGGTATATTCAGTATTCTTTGCCAACACCATAATTCAAAGGCATCAGTTCTTCTTCGGGCTTCCTTATTCGTTGTCCATCTTTCACATGCATTTGAGGTAATTGAAAATATCATGGCTTGAGTCAGGTATACGTTAGTCCTCAAAGTGAAAACCTTGTTTTTAAACACTTTAAAGAGGTCTCTTGCAGCACATTTTCCCAATGCAATGTGTTGTCTGATTTCTTGACTACAGCTTCCTTGGGTGTTGATCATGGATCCAAGTAAAATGAAATCCTTGACAACTTTCAGTATTTTCTCCATTTATCATGATGTTGCTTTTTGGTCCAGTTGTGAGGATTTTTGTTTTCTTTATGTTGAGGTGCAATCCATACTGAAAGTTGTGGTCTTTGATCTTCATCAGTAAGTGCTTCAAGTCCTCTTTGCTTTCAGCAAGCAAGGTTGTGTTATCCGCATATTGCAGCTTATTAATGCGTCTTCCTCCATATGATCTTCATATAATCCAGCTTCTTGAATTATTTGATCAGCATACAGATTGAATAAGTATAGTGAAAGGATACAACCCTGACACACACCTTTCCTGACTTTAAACCATGCAGTATCCCCTTGTTCTGTTCGAACAACTGCTTCTTGGTCTATGTACAGGTTCCTCATGAGCACAATTAAGCATTCTGGAATTCCCATTATTTGCGATGTTATACATAATTTGTTATGATCCACACAGTCGAATGCCTTTGCATAGTCAATAAAACACAAGTTAACATCTTTCTGGTATTCTCTGCTTTCAGCCAAGATCCATCTGACATCAGCAATGATATCCCTTGTTCCACGTCCTCTTCTGAATCCAGCTTGAACTTCTGGCAGTTCCCTGTCAATGTACTGCTGCAACCACTTTTGAATGATCTTTAGCAAAATTTTACTTGTGTGTGATATTAATGATATTGTTCAATAATTTCCTCCTTCTGTTGGATCACCTTTCTTTGGAATGGGCACAAATACAGAACTTTTCCAGTCAGTTGGCCAGGAAGCTGTCTTCCAAGTTTCTTGACAGAGATGAGTGAGCACTTCCAGTGCTGCATCTGTGGGAAGCATCTCAACTGGTATTCAGTCAATTCCTGGAGCCTTGTTTTTCACCAATGCCTTCAGTGCAGCTTGAACTTCTTCCTTCAGTACCATCAGGTCTTGATCATATACTACCTCCTGAAATGTTAGAACATAGACCAATTCTTTTTGGTGCAGTGACTCTATGTATTCCTTCCATCTTCTTTTGATGCTTTGTGCGTTATTCAATATTTTCCCCATAGAATCCTTCAATATTGCAACTTGAGGCTTGAATTTTTTTCTTCAGTTCTTTCAGCTTGAGAAATACTAAGCATGTTTTTCCTTTTTGGTTTTCTAACTTCAGGTCTTTGCACATGTCATTATAATACTTTACTTTGACTTCTTGAGCCGCTCTTTGAAATCTTCTGTTCAGTTCTTTTACTTCATCTTTCCTTCCTTTTGCTTCAGATACTTGATGTTTAAGAGCAAGTTTCAGAGTCTCTTCTGACATCCATTTTGTTTTTTACTTTCTTTCTTGTCTTTTTAGTGACCTTTAATGACCCCACACGTCTGTCAGTTTGTTATACTGTGGTGGCTTGAGTTTTGTTGTGATGCTGGAAGCTATGCCACTGGTATTTCAAATACCAGCAGGGTCACCGGTGGTGGACAGATTTCAGTGGAGCTTCCAGACAAAGACAGACTAGGAAGAAGGACATTGTAGTCTACTTCTGAGAAAACTGGCCAATGAAAACCTTATGAATTGCAGCTGAACATTGTCTGGTATAGTGCCAGAAGATGAGCCTCTCATGTTGGAAGGCCCTCAAAATATGACTGGGAAGAGCTGCCTCCTCAAAGTAGAGTTGACCTTAACGAGGTGGATGGAGTAAAGCTTTCAGGACCTTAATTTGCTGAGGTGGCACAACTCAAAATGAGAAAAAACAGCTGCAAACATCCATTAATAATTGGGACATGGAATGAATGAAATATGAATCTAGGAAAATTGGAAGTCATCAAAAATGAAATGGAATGCATAAAGATCGATATCCTAGGCATTAGTGAGCTGAAATGGACTGGTATTGGCCATTTTGAATCAGAGAACATAACGTCTACTATGCCAGGAATGATAACTTGAAGAGGAATGGTGTCGCATTCATCGTCAAAAAGAACATTTCCAGATCTATCCTGAAGTAGAATTTTTCCGTACGCCTTCAAGGAAGACCAGTTAATACGACTATTATTCAAATTTACACACCAACCCCTAATGCCAAAGATGAGAAAATTGAAAATTTTTAGCAACTTCTGAAGTCTGAAATTGATCAAGCATGCAATCAAGATGCATTGATAATTACTGGTAATTGGAATGCAAAAAGTTGGAAACAAAGAAAAAGGATCAGTAGTTGGAAAATATGGCCTTGGTGATAGAAACAATGGTGGGGATCGCATGATAAAATTTTCTAAGACCAGTGACTTCTTCATTGCAAATACCTTTTTCTCAACAACATAAACAGCATCTATACACATGCACCTTGCCAGATGGAATACACAGGAATCAAATTGACTATGTCTGTGGAAAGAGACGATGCAGAAGCTCAACATCATCCATCAGAACAAGTCCAGGGGCTGACTACGGAACAGACCATCAACTGCACACATGCAAGTTCAAGTAGAAGCTGAAGAAAATTAGAGCAAGTCCACAAGAGCCAAAATACAACCTTGAGTATATCCCACCAGAATTTACAGACCATCTCAAGAACAGATTTGACCCATTGAACACTAATGACCAAAGACCAGACGAGTTGTGGAAGGACATCAAGGACATCATACACAAAGAAAGCAAAAGGTCATTAAAAAGCCGGGAAAGAAAGAAAAAACCTAAATGCATGTCTGGGAAGCTAGAAGTCTGAATTCAGGGTGTCAGCTCCAGGAGAAGGCTTTTTCTCTTTGTCAGCTCTGGAGGAAAGTCCTTTTCATCAATCTTCCCCTGGTCTAGATGCTTCTCAGCACAAGGACCCCAGGTCCACAGGATGCGCTCTGCTCCTGGCTCTTCTTGCTTGGTAATAATGAGGTCTCTCTCCTCTCTGCTCAGTTCTCTCTTTTTTATCTCAGAAGAGATTGACTCAAAATACAACCAAATCCTGTAGATTGAGTCCTTGCCTCATTAACATAACTGCCCATAATTCTGCCTAATGAACATCATAAAAACCAAAACCCGTTGCTGTTGAGTCAATTCCGACTTGACCCTATAGGACAGAGTAGAACTGCCCCATAGGGTTTCCAAGGAATGGCTGATGGATTCAAACTGCTGACCTTTTGGTTAGCAGCCTGAGCTCTTAACTACTATGCCACCAGGGCTCCAATTAACATCACAGAGGTTAGGATTTATAGCACATAGGATAATCACATTAGATCACAAGATGGAGGACAACCACACAATACTGGGAATTGTGGCCTAGCCAATTTCACACACATTTTTGGGGAACACAATTCAATCCATAACAACTCCCTAAACAAAAACTCCCCCTTTTCCCCTCCCGTCCACCCCTGATAACCATTAATAATCTTAGGTTTCTATATATTTACTTATATAAGTGAGATCATACAATATTTGTTCTTTTATGACTGACTTATTTCACTCAGTGTGATGTTTTCAAGGTTTATCCATGTAGTGGCATGCATCAGGACTTCATTTCTCTTTATGGCTGAGTAGTATGCCATTGTATGTATATACCACATTTTATTTATCCATTCATCTATTAATGGACATTTTGCCTATTATGAATAGCGCTGTAATGAACATTGATGTAAAGGTTTCTGTTTTATTCCTGCTTTAATGTCTTCTGGGTATGTACTTAGGACTGGTTCTATTGGGTCATAATGTAGTTCTATGTTCACTTTTTTGAGGAACTGCCAAACTATTTTCCACTGTGGCTGTATCGTTTTACATTTCCGCCAGCAATGGTTGAGAGTTTGAGCAGATTTTAAATTCTATATGGAAATACAAAGGTCCAAAAATTGCTAAGGCATTGGGAGAATTTGTGCTACAAGATATCAAGATTTATGATAAATATAGTAGTTAAGACAGTGTGGTATTGGCACAGGGATGGGAAATAGACCAATAGAACAGAATCTGGGATGAAACCAACAGCTCAGGAACAGACCCATGAATATGTAGACACTTTCTATATGACAGAGATGCAATAGGGAAAAGATGGTGTGGTGAGATGGATTGCTTTTATGTGGCGTTTTTTGCCATAGTCTTATAATTCCCACCCAAGTGATTGGGTAGGACTGTGCAAATAAGGTAATTTTGGCCCACCAAGTGGACTGTTCAGTTTTGCCATCCTGTTAGGCTTAAAATGAGCCATCCCAGAGTCAGGAAAGAGAGAATTTCACCACCACCAAGGGAGAAGGGCCAGGAGCAGAGCATGTCCTTTGGGCCTGGGTTCCCTGTGCTGAGACCCTCCTAGACCCCAGAGACAGAGAGAAAGCTGTAACACCACAGGTGGCAAGACAGCGACAAGCAGCTGCAGAGAAATGACAACAGCAGAGGCAGCAGAACCAAGAGATTGGCAGGAGTCTTGGCAGGAGATGACGCGGTGGACTTGCCAGCGGAAGCGAGAAAGCTGAGTGCCTTTGGGCAGGAGGCTTGCTGGCAGAGCGGGGTGCCTCCGGGCACTTGGTGGAGCTGGATTTGCCGACCCATGGAGCCAGAGCTGAGCACCTTGGGCCCGAGGCTTACTGGCGGGGAGTGGGGTGCCTTTGGACATTTATCAACAGAGCTAAAAGAGCTTTGTTACACTTGCCTGAGCAGGGCAGAGGCTGAGGGGCCGTAGAAAGGCATGCCTGCAGACACAGCTGAAAAAAGGCTGTCCTGTTGGAAGAACTGTATCCTGAGCATTCCTGAATCTGAATTGTAACCTGTTACTTCCTTAATAAACCCCATAATTGTGAGTATTATCTGTGAGTTCTTTGGGCCATAGCAGTGAATTACTGAACCCAGTAGAGAAGTAGAGAGTGCCATGGGAGGGATGGTTGATGTCACAGTTGGTAAAGGTAGTGGAGAGAGGAGGTATGTCTGACCTCTGCCTCATAGGAATCAGCCTTGGGCTGTTGATCTTGATTCTCCTTCTCCCTTGTGAAGTTAGAGGGGTCAGATGCCTCCACTGTGCCATTTTTACAGATGGACTTTTCAATAAATGCTGCTGGGATAGTTGGATATCCATATTAGGGTGAAGGAGGAAACAATAAATACCCCTACCTCACACCATACACAAAAATCATGTCTAGGTAGATTTAAGACTTAAATGTGAAAGACAACATATAAAGCTTTTAGAAATTAATATAGGAGCATATCCTTATGACTTTAAGATAGGGAAGGAATTTCAAAGCAAGATATAAAAATTACCAACCATAAATGAAAAGATTGATACATTTGACTATATTAAAATTTAAAACTTTCATTCATCAAAAACAACATAAAACAAGTGAAAAAAGCAAGGTACAGAGTGGGGGAAGATATTTGCCACACATACAATTAATAAAGGACTAGCATCCAGAATGTATGAAAACTCCTACAAATCAATAAAATACCATCACAATGAGAAGTAGAAAAAAGGCTTCAACAGGGACTTTACCAAAAATATATATGTGAGACAGCAAAAGCAGTTTTTGCTCCCCTCCCCCACTGTCTGCATGACGTTTACACTGAAATTGTGCTGAAAAAATGTACCCTAGGGGACACAGACCCCACTCCCCTAGTGCCTTAGTTGTAAAGTCCTCTAGTGCCTTAATGGAAAGTGACATGATTAACTATACAGTTGCATACTGGCAAGTTCTGATCTTAGAGCTCAGGAAGGGGGGTAATGTTCTTTCTTTGAAGCTATCAAGACTGACCACAGGACCATCAGACACTGTAAGCCCAGACTGCATCAAGGGGCACTTCCCTCTTCCTCCCCTTTCCCTATGTATGTAGACACATCCGGTCTGAAGTATATAGCCCTTTGTCCCTTTTCCCTTTTGTTCACTTCACTTATGGTGCATAGAGGGGCTATACATACATAGAAGAGTTTTTGCTGTGAACTCGCCTGGGGACGATGACCTTTTTGGGGGAACTGGTCTGAGGTGGAATTTTACCCTTTCTTCAATGTCCCAGTTATGAAGTAATTAAAGCTTATGAAAATGCCACTGGGTAAATGTCAATTACTTGCTGAGAGCTATAGCCCTGAATGAATTTACTCTCATTTTTCACTGGCCAGTCATTGCAATATATAAATGGCCGATAAATATATGAAACCTCATTATTAATCAGAGAAGTGCAAATTATAAATATGATTAAATACCATTAGTCACCCTCCAGACTGGCTAAAATTAAAAATTAAACAGTTTCAAAACACTAATTGTTGGTGAAGATGTACTGCAACAGGAACTCCCATACACTGCTGGTAGTGAATTACTACAATCACCTTCAAAAACACTATGACATTATCTAGTAAAATAAAAGATATGCATATCTGTCTTAGTCATCTAGTGCTGCTGTAACAGAAATACCACAAGTGGATGGCTTTAACAAACAGAAGCTTATTCTCTCACAGTCTAGTAGGCTAGAAGTCCAAATCCAGGTCATCAGCTCCAGGAGAAGGCTTTTTCTGTTGTCTCTGGAGGAAGGTCATTGTCATCAATCTTCCCCTAGACTAGGAGCTTCTCCACATAGGAATCCTGGGTCCAAAGGATACGCTCGGCTCCCGGTGCTGCTTTCTTGGTGGTATGAGGTCTGTCTGTCTCTCTGCTTGCTTCTCTCTTTTATATCTCAAATGAGACTTGCTCAAGACACAATCCAATCTTGTAGAGTGAGTCCTGCCTCATTAACATAACTGCCACCTATCCCACCTCATTAACATCATGAACGTAGGATTTACAACACATAGGAAAATCACATCAGACGACAAAAATGGTGGATAATCACACAATACTGGGAATCATGGCCTAGCCAAATTAATACACATATTTTTGGGGGACACAATCCGATTAATGACAATATCCTGTGACTATTATTCGACTGCCAGGTGTAGGCCCTTAAAGAAACTCATGCACAGATCCCCTAGGATACATATACCAGGATATTCAAAGCAACATTGTTCATCATAACTCTATATTGAATATAACACAACATATATCTACAGGAAAATAACTAAATTGTGGTATATTTCCACAAAGAATACTTTACAGTAATGTAAATGAACAAACTGCAGCTGTGCCCAACAACCAGGATGAATCTCATAAACATAATGTTGAGTGAAAGATGTAGGGCACAAAAGAATATGTGTACTATGATTCATTCATCTAGAGTTAAAAAACAGGCTAAACTAAACTATATTGTTTAGGGATACATACACAAGTAGTAAAACTAACAAGAAAAGCAAAGAAATTATTATCACAAAAGACAGGACAGTGGATACCTTTGGTGGGGAGGGAAGAGTTTATGATAAAGAATGGACAAATGGAAATGATGGGGAGGGAGGGGTGATTCTGGGAGTAATGAAATTTTCTATTTCTTCACCTTGGTGGTAGTTATATAGGTTTTTCCTTTGTGATAATTTATTAAGCTCCGTATTTATGCTTTGGGCACTTTTGCATATATGTTGTATTTCCCAATAAAATTGTTTTGAAAAGGAATGATAAGTACAAGGAGAGGTAAGGGTATGCCTTCTGGGGAAAGCACACAGTTAGCTTCACCACTAGTGAAGATGACTTGAAGCACTTACTGATGAAGATCAAAGACTACAACCTTCAGTATGGAAGAAAACAAAAATCCTCACAACTGGACCAATGAGCAACATCATGATAAACAGAGAAAATATTGAAGTTGTCAAGAATTACATTTTATCTGGATCCACAATTAACACCCATGGAAGCTGCAGTCAAGAAATCGAACAACCTATTGCAATGGGCAAATCTGCTGCAAATACCTCTTTAAAGTATTTAAAAGCAAAGATGTCACTTTGAGGACTAAGATGCACCTGACCCAAGCCGTGGTATTTTCAATCGCTTCATATGCATGCAAAAGCTGGACAACGAATAAGGAAGACCAAAGAAGAATTGATGTATTTGAATTATGGAGTTGGGGAAGGATACTGAACTGAATGAACAAATCTATCTTTGAAAAAGTACAGCCAGAATGCTTCTTAAAAGTGAGGATGGTGAGACTTCATTTCACTTACTTTGGACATGTTATCAGGAGGATACCAATCCCTGGAGAAGGATACAATGCTTGGTAAAGTACAAAGTCAGCAAAAGAAAGGACGACCTTCAACAAGAAGAATTGACACAGTGGCTACAATAGGCTCAAACATAGCAATGATTGTGAGGATGACGCAGGACTGGACAGTGTTTCCTTTCTGTTGTACCTGGAGTCACTATGAGTCAGAACTGACTCAACAGCACCTGCAGTGTGATGGATCACTTTTATATTGCCTTTCTAGTCATGGTTTTGTAACTCCCACCAAATCTTATGCAAATAAGGTACTTGTGGCCCACCAAGGGGATTGAACAGCCGCTAATAACACAAGTAAGGTGCATAGCACATTTATGGGAGTGGGAGCATGCAATTAAGGTGTACGGAACCCTATCAAGAGGATTGGTCAATTTTGCCTTGCTAGGCTTAAAATGAGCTATCCAAGAGTCAGAAAGGAGGGACCTCACTACGCTAAGAAATAAGAGCCAGGAGTGGAACACATCCTTTGGACCGAGTCCCTGCACTAAAAACCTCCTAGACCCAGGAGACAGAGAGCTGTAACACCAGAGACAGCGCAAGATGATGAGACATGGCAGCAGAGAAATGGCAGCAGCAGAACCAGGAGATCAGTGTGAGATGGAGCAGTGGGCTTCCTGGCCCACAGAACAAGGTAGTTACAGTGGGCTTGCTGACCCATGAAGTGAGAGAGCTGAGTGCCCTAGGGCAGGAGGCTTCCTGGCAGAGTGGGGTGCCTCTGGGCACTTATTGGGGAAATAAGCAGCTTTATAACACTTGCCTGAGCAGGGCAGAGGCCAGCCCAGGCAAAAGCCTGCTGTGGGCACAGCTGAGGAGCTGTTCTGACAGAAGAACTGTATCCTGAGTCATTTCTGATCCTGAATTGGAACCTGATACTTCCCTAATAAACTCCATAATCGTGAGTATGGTCTGTGAATTCTGTGTGGCCATTGCAACAAATTATTGAACACAGCAGAAAAGTAGAGAGTGCTGCGGGAGGGACAGCTAGTGTCAGAGTTGGTAAAAAGTTTGGAGAGAGGAGACATGTCTGACTTCTGCTTCGTAGGAATCATTCTTGGGTTCTTGATCTTGATTTTCCTTCCCCCATTTTTACAGTTGGTGTCAGAAGTGGGATTCATTGCAATGGCTCCTGACTCATGGAAACGTGGGATTGTAAGAGAAAGAATGAAGGGGTGTGGAAAGTGAAACTTTTGACTCTTAAATGGTTACTTTTGTTGTTGTTATCTGTAATGGCTGAAAGGAAAATGAGAGATGTTACCCTGCAACTGAAGGGAGAAAAACCACATCTAGAGTGGCAAAAGCCAGGTTCATTATACAGGATGATACCAGGGTCTTCTGGTTTCACCCAGCCAGAGACCCAAGGCCGTATACAAAGAATGGGGAGATATTCAAGGTGTGGAGAAGAGAAGATGAGACTGGAATTTTTAAAAATGGTTATGTGTTTATCTGAGTATCTATGGATATTGAATGTTTCTCCTAATTAGTGTTGTAAAACAGACCTACATGTATGATGGAAATAAATATTGGGTATTACAGATAACAGAGAGCATGTAGCTTCACCTTCAGCCAATACTGGAGTGGATATGCTAGAAGGGGAACTAGGATTTGCCCAAAAGAAATACAAGCTGTTCATTTCAAAGCGGTAGCCCTGTGTATAGATTATTGGGGGCTTAGGTCAAAAACCTGAGCCCCACCCAGGAAATTTGCATTCAATAAGACATGCAGACCTATCTAGAACTGCTGAGAAAAAAGGAGATTTACATTTGAAGGCGGGACATACATGGGGAAAAAAAATCACTCTTTTGCTTTCTGAATTTCAAGCAAGCAGTTTGCCATTGGGTGCATTGAGGTAGGAAAACTCAGTGCCTATGAGAAGAACTCCCTTCTAGGACTGGAAGTTAAAGGGAACCATGAGTAAACAGGCTGGTATGCTTGCTTGTGGTGATTGCCTGGGTCCACTCATTGAGTGGAAGTGGGGGAAGTACAGCATTGAAGAAATGGGCTGAGTTTGGACATGTTCCTTTGAAACTCATTGACCTAGCCCGGGTGGCCAAGGATGAGAGAGTGGACTGGCTGGTCTGAAGTGCAGGTAGTTGTTTGGACTCCTGAGCCTATGGGTGGTGCCCGTTGACCTAGCCCATGGGGACTAGGGATGAGAGACAGAGAGAGAGAGAAGGGGCTGGCTGATCTGAAGTGCAGGCATGTGTGTGGACTCCTGAGCCTATGGCTGGTACCCATTGACCTGGCCCACAGGGGCTAGGCATGAGCTGACCAGGACCCAACTGAATAAAGAGAGAGAGAGATTTAACACCATGAGCTGATGTAGTTACTGCAATTTGATGGCTTGCTCTGAACTGGAGTTTGTTTATGGATGCAGATGTTCAAAGTACCAACTAGAATAGAAGATTCTTCAGACCAAGGAACATGCTTGTTTCCTCAGAGTACTGATTTGACGCCAAAAAAAAAAAAAAAAAAAACCTCAAAAACCAAAAACCAAACCCATTGCCACCAAGTCCATTCAGACTCATAGTGACCCTGTAGGACAGAATAGAACTTACACATAGGGTTTCCAAGGCTGTAAATCTTCACGGAAGCAAACTGCCACATCTTTCTCCTGAAGAGTGGCTGGTGGGTTTGAACCACTGACCTTTTGGTTAGTAGCTGAGCACTTTAACCACTGTGCCAGCAGGCCTCCTACTGGTTTGATAGGGATGAGCAATTTAAAATTGGCTATGTAAAATGGAAAGAGATAAAGGCAGGAAGTGGCTGGCTGACATGTTTTCATGGGTGTCCGTAGATTCAAAATGAAGCAGACAAGGGAGGATCCCCACTGAATAGGTTCCTCTTTTCCTTATAGGTCTGGGGAAGAGAGGGTGGGGGAAGATTCTGATAGGATTATCTAATTCAGCTGTGAGTAATGATTGTTGACAGGGTTAATTGTGATTGTATAAACTGTAGTTGTAGAAGCAAAAACTGTGATAGAGTAGACTAAAGGCAAGAAAGGCACTACTGGATTGGAGTACAGTGGCCAAACCTAAAGTCCCATAAAGGTTTTGCTATGCTGATATCTTGTGTGATTGTTAAGGTTGCGTGTCAGCTTGGCTGGGCCATGATTCTCAGTGGTTTGGCAGTTACGATGTAGTTTGGCATCATATGATCACTTCCACCATGATATTTCATAAAACGTGATCCCCTCCATGAAGTGATCTGCTGTGAATAGCCAATCAGTTGAAAGGGAGTTTCCTTGAGGCTGTGGCCTGCATCAAATACAAGAGGACTTTCTGGCAAAGCTCATGGGCTTTTGCTCACTCTGGATCTTGCAGCTGGCTCGTGCTCATCTGACCTCTGGTTCTTGGGACCTGAGCTAGCAGCTTACCTGCTGTCTTGCCTGCCGTGATCTTGGGATTCATTGGTTTTCACAGCCTGTGAGCAGGAGCCCTGCTGTCTGACGTACTGATCTTGGGTTCACCAGCCCCTGTGGCTACGTGAAGCAGGAGAAGCTTCCAGTCTGACCCACGGACTTGGAACGTTCCAGCTTCTACAAAGTCGTGAGTCATTTCCTTGCTATAAATCTCTCTCTATATATATATTTGGAGCACTGGTAGTACAGTGGTTAAGAGCTTGGCTGCTAACTAGAAGGTCGCAGTTCAAATCCACCAGCCGCTCCTTGGAAACTCTATGGGGCAGTTCTACTATGTCCTATAGGGTTGCTATAAGTTGGAATTGACTCGACAATGACAGGTTTAATGGGTATATATATATTTATATGTTTTATTGGTTTTGTTTCCCTAGAAAACCCAGCCTAAGACCCCTCATGAGGCTCAGAGCAAGGGAATAGTCTTCTCTCAGTTAAATTTTATCAGAGAGGGTGAAGCTGAGATGACTTTTGGAGAATCTGACCAGATCAGATGGACACCTGCAGCAGACCTGAGTGGCTGGTACCTGGGTAACCTCACTCTGAGGACTCTTTGCCCTACTGAAGTGCTAATTGTTAATGACTGTTTTGGACCGGTAAATGATTGGGAGGGGGAAGTTATCCTCCAGGTCTGAAAGCACCATAGCCAGAAAAGCCAGGGGGTGACCTGAGGTGTGATGGATCACTTTTATATGGCCTTTCTAGCCATGGTCTTGTAACTCCCACCAAAAGATTGGGTGTGACTATTTGAGTAAGGTGCTTGTGGCCCACCAAGAAGATTGGACCGCTTGCTAATAATGCAAATAAAGTGCATGGCACCCTTGTGGATGTGGGACCATGCAAATAAGGTGTATGGAACCCTAACAAGGGGATTGGTCAGTTTTGCCATCCTGCTAGGCTTAAAATGAGCCATCCCAGAGGTGGATAGGTGGGACCTCACTATCATCAAGAAAGAAGAGCCAGGAGTAAAGTACATCGTTTGGACCCAGGGTCCCTGAGCCGAGAACCTCCTAGAACCAAGAGACAGAGAGCTGTAACACCAGAGATGCCGTGCAATGGTGAGAAGCAGCGGCAGAGAAACGGTCGCAGGAGAACAAAGAGATCAGCCTGAGATGGTGTGGTGAGCTTCCTGGCCCATGGAGCAAGCGGTTACTGTGGGCTTGCCGACCCATTCAGTGAGAGAGCTGAGCACCTTCAGGCAGGAGGCTTCCTGTCAGAGTGGAGTGCCTTTGGGCACTTATCGTGGAGCTAAGCAGATTTGTTACACCTGCATAAGAAGGGCAGAGGATAGCCCAAGGGGCCCAGGGGCTGAGGGAGAGGACTGCCTGTGGGTACGGCCAAGGAACTGTCCTGACCGAAGAACTGTATCCTGAGTGTTCCTGATCGTGAATTGTAATCTGTTACTTTACTAATAAACCCCATAAATGTGAGTATGGTCTATGAGTTCTGTGTGGCTATTGCAATGAATTATCAAACCCAGCAGAGAAGTAGAGTAGGCCATGGGAGGGATGGCTGGTATCAGAATTGGTAAAAAGTTTGGAGAGAGGAGGTGTGTCTGACCTCTGCTTCACAGGAATCAGCCTTGGGCTGTTGATCTTGATTCTCCTTCTCCATTGTGAAATTAGAGGAGGTCGAACGCTCCCACCATGCCATTTTTACAGCACGTAACAACAACAGGCTTCACCACTATTGTAATGTTCTTAAGTTACATGTGGGTTTATTAGTGTTCATTTTTATGCTCATAACATACATATAACTTATTTATATATTAAATATACAAAAATGTTTTATAATAAAATAAATTAAAACTAAAGAGTAATCCTGATAGCGGGAAATAGTATGGTCTGCATCAGGACAATCGTCTAGGAAGCTACTGTAGTTAATCTAGATATAATAAAGATATTAAGGGGTCAGTGCCACTGAACCCCTTTTCAAGAGAAGGTGATAAGCCAAATCCCTTTTGAGGGACAGTGGCCATGTTTTGTACCATATGATCCTTATTCCTTTGACTATAGCTAGGAATGCATATATAGATGGTAAGACTAATAAAGCAAAACAAGGAAATGCTTGTCACAGAAATTGGAATAGTGGATACATCTGGACTAGATGTGGGCACCTGACCTAGGAGCAATTGATGGGGAGGAACTTCTCACCCTCATCTTTTTTTTCCCTTTTTTTATTGTTGTAAGTATACATATAACACAGCACTTGCTGATTCAACCTTTTTTACATGAACAGTTCAGTGACACCGATTGCATTAATCATGTTGTGTAACCATCACTAGTATCTGTTGTCAAGTTTTCCATCACCATAAACAGTGCTTCCTAAACAATGACTCCTCCTTGATCCCTCCCTCCCACCCTGGTAAGCACTAATAAACTCTGGTCTCTATACATTTGCATATTCTAGATATTTCTTGTAAGTGGGATCATACAATAGCTGTCTTTTTGTGACTGACTTATTTCACTCAGCATAATATTTCTAGTTTCATACATGTTGTATCAGGACTTCCTTTCTCTTTATGACTGAGAAATATCCCATTGTATGGTTATAGCACATTTGTACTGATCCACTCATCTCCTGATGGACATTTCAGTTGTTTCCACCTTTTGGCTATTGTGAACAGTGCTGCAATGAACATTCATGTACATATGTCTCTCCTCCATTTTCCAGTCTCCATAGAAGAGGCAACTTGTGTACAAAAGGGGTATGTCCTAAATCACGTTTCCAGGCTCCTAAAACAATGGAGACCAACTCTGGTTAAGTTAGAGAGAAAAGGATTTTTTGGAAGGACATTGGATAGCTCACAAAATTGATGAACATGCTGAAGAATGAGGCTTGGATCCAGTATGGGAACCATGGGAAATTAGGCAGCTAAAAATAGAGCTCAAATCAATACACAGGAAGAATCTGGTTAGTATCTAACAGCTCTGCCATTGATACGGCCACCTCCGGACATTGGATACTGCTGCTATTTCCACCACCACTGGAAAGATTCTAAACTGCCATTTAGAATCTTACACTTCTCTGTGTTACTCCAGAGTCAAGGTCTCAGGTAGGGTTATCTAATTGGAAGGCCCAAATTATCGATGCTTAGAAAGGGACTATAGATACCCCCCACTTTTTGAAAGTTCGCTTTACCCCACTTTGCTACCTGTTTCTGCTAACAGAAAGAAATCCGAGGAGGATTTTTGTTTCTATGAAAAAAGGCAAAAGCAGAAACAGCGTTCAGTGTTAGTTTTGCAGCAAGCCATTGAAGAGGCAATGCTCACCCCAAGGAGCGAGAGTGGCATCGACAAGCTCCTTCCCCGGGAGCTACACTCAGCATCTCAGCATCAAGCTGCCATAGCTTTGAACTGTGTCTGTGAGCATCTGTGCTTTATCTCAATTTATTTTGTGCATCCATTAGCAAGATGTGTCCTAAAGTATAAGAAAAGCCTGAGAGAGCTTGTAAGGGTTTTACGTGTTAGTTGGTATGATTTCGTAGGTTATTTTTTGTCTGGGAGCGCTAAAAAAATTTTCCCATATAAATTAATGGTAATTGCTTCTTTGCTTTATGCCATTTCAACTTACAAAAGGTTTCATAAGAACGGTTTACTTTTGGAGAGTGGAGAACCCTGTATTTGCCCACAAGTGAGCTTCTATATTGGAATTCCCTCCAATTAGGAAGGCATTCAGATACTGGGTGGCCAGAAATGAGAAACTCCTATCACAGGGAATATCAGAAATAAGCATATGTGGCTTCTGCCAATCCTCAGGAGAAAGAAACAGTAATATGATTAGCTAAGGTTTGTGAAATTGATTGGGCCAGGTTTTTACTTGGGGACAAGAGACTGTACACAGAGTCACTGTACCAAAAGGCATACAGGCTCTCTCTCTGCCTTGAAGTGCACCATTCTCTTTCTTTTCTAGTTTCTCTGTCTGTGAGTGGGAATGGGGTGGTACAATTCTGTTCAGCCTCGCCCTGTAGGCCAGGCTATCTTCGATGCAGGGAGGTGGCAAGCAACCCCCCTACCATCTTTCATCTGCCCATTGACAGAGAGCTCTACAAGTCTATGTAATTGGGTGCTTGAGCTTCCATGAAGGCAGCTGACATTTGGATTCTTGTTTTGCTGGTGATCTGTTTTCTCTATGCAAAACCCTAGAGGAAAGGAAGGGTGAGTGAGTGATGGGATTCAGACTCTAAATTCCATCCTAAATGTCCAGTGAGCTGGCCCATAGACTGCTCAGTGACATGAGTTAACATGAAAGGGTGACGTCAGATTCTTCTTCTGAGAATTTGGACTCGGTGAAACTGAGGCCTGAGCAGACGTGGAGAGAGAAGAGACACCCCATGAGGCCGTGAGGTTCATGGCTTGATGACTTCCTATGACCAGCTTCAGGCCACGCACAGGTCTCTCTACAAATAAATACTTGATGAACACAGCAAAGAATTTCAATCACATTTATGAGAAACACAGATTAAAAGAGTGAGATGCCCTGTTTTGCTTATTCAAAGTGTCAAAGATAAAAATAATACTGTTGACAGGGTTGTAAGGAACAGATATTCTTAAACGTTGCTGCTGAAATTATAAGTCAATACCTTCTCTGGAAGGCAGCAATATATTTTTCCTAAAACCATGTATTCCAATAAGTCTGAGCCATTGCAGCACATCCCACCATTCTGACACCAACTAAACAAATAATTTCATGAATAAGAATCAGCACGAAGCTGGTTCTTATGAGGCAGAGGTTAAATATATCTCAGATTTCCAACTTCCTTAAACTGCTGTGCCAGTCCGTCATCTCTTACACCAACTACTCCCCCTCCCTTCAGCACTCTTCTTCCCCAGCTGGGTTTTGTGATTTGCTGCAATGTCTCACAGAACTCAAGAACTGTACCTACAGTTAAGTGGTTTATTGGAATGTAACTCAGGAGACAACTCAGAATGGGATGCAACTTGGAAGTAATAGGATACAACTCAGGATCAGGATCAACTTGGAAGTAACAGGCTACAAATGGGGAGAAAAGATGCAATTGGTCAATCAGGACAGCTTTCTCACAGGATATTCCTTGGAGCATTTTTGCAGTTCTTGATCAAGAGAACTGCAGACAGTTCTCTACCATCTGGGCCTCTCTGCCATTGGGTCTCTCTGCCTGTAACTGGCCCAGCTCACAGCCAGTGTACAAACCTGCTCAGCTCTCTCAGGCCTGCTCGGCTGTGCAGGCCCTCTCAGTCACTGGCTCTGCTGATGCTTGCTGCCAGCTCCATTGCTGGACCCCTTCCAGACCTCTCAGCTTCGGGCTCTGGCACCAGGCCCCTTGTAGGCTTCTTGCTGTCTTCAGTGTTATAGTCCTTGACTGGTATTATAGTTCTGTTAGGAGGTTCCTCACTAAGGAACCCTGGGTCCAAGCCACTCCACTCTATGCTCTTCTTGGTCTTGAGGTTCCCTCCTCCCCCCAAAAAACCTCTGTGGGAGTTAGCTACTTATATAAGCAAACTCCTTGTCAATTTCAAGGAGTGGCCCTCCCAGCCAGGACCATTAACCGACTTATCCCCTTGGTAGACTGTATGTAAGTTGCTCAATCCTATTGGATGGTTTTACACACCACCCTTCTGACTAGTAAACCAACTAATCCCTGCAAGGTGAGTAAAATAGACCAATCACAGGGCAGACTGTGGCCCAACCAATCATTGTGGCAGAATTACAAACCCAGGGCCAGAAAGGCCATATATAAGGGAACCCATTGCACTGCAATAAAAAAACCTTAAAACTCTGTATGTCCTTTGACCTACAATTTCATTTCTTAGAATTTATCTTATATAAATGTTTAGGATGTGAAAAATATTTAGTTACAAAAGCTCATCATATTGCTATCTATAATAGCAAACTGTTGCAAACAATCTAAATGTCCTGCAGTACTGACTGGTTAAATTATGATACCTGTTGCTATCGAGTCAATTCCGACTCATAGCGACCCTATAGGATAGAGTAGAACTGCCCCACAGGGTTTCCAAGGAACGGCTAGTGGATTTGAACTGCCGACCTTTTGGTTAGCAGCTAACTACTGTGCCACCAGGGCTCTTAAATTATGATAGAGGCTTAAAATGGTATACTACTCAGCAATTAAAAATGATTTTGCAGAAACTTACTGTCATGGTTTGAATTATGTCCCCCCCCAAAATGTGTACATCAGTTTGGCTGGGCCATGATTCCTGGTACTGTGTGATTTCCCTATGTGTTGTAAATCCTGCCTCTATGATGTTAATGAGGGAGGATGGGTGGCAGTTGTGTTAGTAAGGCAGGACGGGATCTAGAAGACTGGATTATGTCCTGAGGCAATCTCTTGAGATATAAAAGACAGAAGTGAGCAGTGAGACAGGGGGACCTCATACCATCAAGAAAGCAGTGCCGGGAGCAGAGCGCGTCCTTTGGACCGGGGTCCCTGCACCGAGAAGCTCCTAGTCTGGGGGAACACTGAAGAGAAGAAGGCCGACAGAGAGAAAAAGCCTTTCCTGGAGCTGATGCCCTGAATTTGGACTTATAGCCTACTTTGACTGTAAGGAAATAAACTTCTCTTCGTTAAAACCATCCACTTGTGGTATTTCTGTTATGGCATCACTAGATGACTAAGACACTTACTTTCAAATGATTCTGCAAAAATAAAGCGTGTGAATGAGATACCATCTCACCCCAGCATTACTGGCATGAATCAAAAAAGCAGAAAATAACAAATGTTGGAGAGGCTGCGGGCAGATTGGAACTCTTATGCACTGCTGGTGGGAATGCAAAATGGTACAACCATTTTGGAAAACGATATGGCACTTCCTTAGAAAGCTAGAAATAGAAATACCATATGATCCAGCAATCTGACTCCTAGGAATATATCCTAGAGAAATAAGTGCCATGACACGAATAGATACATGAACACCCATGTTCATTGCAGCATTATTCACAATAGCAAAGAGATGGAAACAACCTAAGTGCCCATCAACAGATGAATGGATAAACAAACTATGGTACATACACACAATGGAGTACTATGCAACAATGAAGAACAATGATGAATCTTTGAAGCATCTCACAACATGGATTATGGAGGACATTATGCTGAGTGAAATAAGTCAATCAGAAAAGGACAAATATTGTATGAGACCACTACTGTAAAAACCCATGAAAAAGTTTACACACAAAAAGAAATGATCTGTAATGGTTACGAGGGAGTGGAGGGGTGGGAGTGGAAAAATACTAAATAGACAGTAGATATGTGGTAACTTTGGTGAAGGGTAAGACAGTACACAATACTGGGGAAGCCAACACAACTTGTTCAGGGTAAGGTCATGGAAGCTCCATGGACAAATCCAAACTCCCTTAGGGACCGAATTACTGGGTTGAGGGCTGTGGGGACCATGGTCTCAGGAAACATCTAGCTCAATTGGCATAATATAGTTTAAAAAGAAAATGTTCTACATTCTACTTTGGTGAGTAGCGTCTGAGGGCTTAAAAGCTTGTGAGCGGCCATCTAAGATACTCCACTGGTCTCACCCCTTCAGAAGCAAGGGAAAATGAAGAAAACTAAAGACACAAGGCAAAAATTAGTCCAAAGGACTAATAGACCACAACTACCAC
>NW_004443962.1:9142112-9149315 GCF_000243295.1 Trichechus manatus latirostris | reverse complement strand
CCTGAAGTACAATAAAATAAAAAAAAAAAAAAAAAATAGAGACCACTAGCATGAAAGAGAACTTGTAAGAACATATGGCAAAATGATGTGATTGTTAAGTCAGAAACTGTGAAAGACAGCAATGTTTATACACGTGCGTGTGTATATACGTATATACACACAAACATATATATACACATATATAACCAACTAGTTGTTTTGAGTTGACTCCAACTCAAGAAGACCCCATGTGTGTCAGAGTAGAACTGCACTCCATAGCATTTTCAATGGCTGACTTTTCCAAAGTAGATTACCAGGCCTTTCTTCTGAGGTGCCTCTGAGTGGACTTGAACTTCCAACTTTTCTGTTAGCAGCACTACCCAGGGAGTCCATACACACATATATACACTCACGTGTGTGTGTATACACTCATATGTGTGTGTACACACACACACACACACACACTGTGGCAGGCACTTGTTAGCTGGTTGCTGCTCTAGATACATTAATATGTCTATACAGGACATATATATATATAAAATATCTATGTATATACAGGAGTCCCTGAGTGGTGTAGATGGTTAAGTGTTCGACTACTAGCTGAACGTTTGGTGGTTCAAACTCTTCCAGAGGTGCCTCGGAAGACAGGTCTAGCAATCTGCTTCCTAAAGGTCACAGCCTTGAAAACCCTGTGCAGCAGTTCTACTCTGCACACATGGGTCACTATGAGTCATAATCAACCCAACAGCAACTAACAACACCAACATATATGTATATATCCCTGGGTCATGCTAATGGTTTATGATGGACTACTAACCTAAACGTTGGCTGTTCAAACCCACCCGGCAGCACTGTGGAAGAAACGCCTGGCAATCTACTTCCATAAAGATTAACCCATTGCCATCGAGTTGATTCTGACTCATAGCGCAACTACAGGACACAGTAGAACTGCCCCATAGGGGCTCCAAGGCTGTAATCTTTACGGAAGCAGACTGCCACATCTTTCTCCCATAGAGCTGCTAGTGGATTCTAACTGCTGACCTTTTCGTTAGTAGCCAAGCATTTAACCACTGTACCACCAGGGCTCCTTGCCATAAACATTACAGCGAAGAAAACCCCATAGAACAGTTCTACTCTGTAACACATGGGGTCACCCTGAGTTGGAATTGACTCGACGACAACAAGTTTGCTTTTTGACTATATATATATACGTACACACACACGTGAAAAATACTTAGTTATAAAAGCTCATCATTGTGTGTGTGTGTGTAAAAATGGCATGGGGGCAGCGTCCGACCTCTTCTAACTTCACAAGGGAGAAGGAGAATCAAGATCAGCAGCCCAAAGCTGATTCCTATGAGGCGGAGTTCAGATATGCTTCCTCTCTCTGCCATCTTTACCAATTCTGCCACCAACCGTCTCTCCCACGGCACTCTACTTCTCTGATGGATTTGATAATTCATTGCAATGACCACACAGAACTCAAGACCATACTCATGATTATGGGGTTTATTAGGGAAGTAACAGGTTACAGCTTAGGCTCAGGAAACTCAAGGATACAGTTCTCTCATCAGGACAGCCTCTTCCCAGCCATGCTCGGAGGCACGCCTCTTCCTGGCCTTCAGTCTCTACCCAAAGGCACTGAGCTTTCTCGCTGCTTGGGCCAGGAAGCCCACTGCGCTGTCTCCTGCTGGTCTCTGTTGCTGGGTCTCTGCTTTCGCTTCTCGCTGCCTTTAGTGTTACAGATCTCTCTCTGTCTCCTGGTTCCAGTAGCCTCCCAGAGCAGAGATCCTGGGTCCAAAGGATGCACTGGCTCTTCTTCCTTGGTGGCAGTGGACTCTGCTCTCTTTCCCACCTCTGGGGTGGCTCAATTCGAGCCCAGCAGGATGGTAAAACTGACCAATCCCCTTAGTGGGCCACAATTACCCTATCGCACAGTCCCACCCAATCACTTGGGTGGGAGTTAAAAGACCATGGCTAGAAAGGCCACGTAGAAAGGATCCATCACACCACAGTGTATATGTGTGTAGATAAATAGACAGACACACATATATACTACAGAAAACACCAGGCCTCCAGGTCAGGAACAAAACAGTTTATCATTCATGGCAAAAGCAACAGCCAGAGCAATATTTTGCATTGATTCTCCAAGCCCCATCTCCACAGGGTGACATGGTACCTGGTACCTGCACAGGCAGTGGGAGACGAAACCCAAATCTGATTTTATATATGGCTGCTAGTGATCTGTCCATCCTCCCCTCCAGAGAGAGAGACACTTTATTTTTATTTTGGAATTTAAGCATATCTTCTCCAGGGAGGGAGACATGCCTAAGGTTTACTATCCTGGAATGTCTTCTTTACAGAAACATTCTTAAATTGATTGTAAACACCTTTGGTCAGGGGACCTGGACCATGCAGAAATGGATGTGTTCATGAGAATCATCTCCCAACAGTGATCCTATATGAAGAATATAAGGGTGTTATTAAATTATTTCAACTTTTTTTTAAGTTTGAAAATTTTTTGAATAAAAAGTTGTGGGATATAAGATTGCGGAAATGTATTTGACATGGAAATTTGTTTAGGATATATTGTTAAATAAAAAAGTAGATTATAAATGGAGCCCTCTGGTGCAGTGGTTAAGAGCTCTGCTGCTAACCAAAAGATCGGCAGTTTGAATCCACCAGCTACTCCCTGGAAACCCTATGGGGTAGTCCTACTCTGTCCTTTACGGTTGCTATGAGTCAGAATTGACTTGAGGGCAACTGGTGTGGTTTTTGGTTAGGTAAATATGTTTTAGGGATTTATATATATATATAAATACATATACATGTATATATACATGTGTATATATATATGCAGATGTATTCAAAGGCAAAATGTCATGATTCTAATTTATTTTAAAATACTTCAGAACAAAAAAGATAAAGCAAATACGGGAAACTGTTAATAGTTAACTCATCTAGGAGATGAGTAGATCATGTTCATTATACTGTTTTCTTTACATTTCTGATTGCTTGAAAAATTTCATAACAAAAAATCAGTCAAAACAAACACAAAAAAACCCTGCCTAGAAATGAACAACCACTGCTAATTCATTGGACATTTGATATAAGGAAGTTGAAAATGGCCGAATTTGAGCATTATGCCTTGGCTTCTAGCTTCTCTTATTACTATTTAGAGGTCCAATGATGGTTTGGATGTGACTTTTAAATTTTTTCTCCTTTTCTCTTTGGACACTTTGAGCATCACCTCTGTACTCCTGGGATTCAGAGATTTCTCACTGTTGTGCCTTGGTCTGAGACTTCAATCTGGAAATGTTTGGTCTTCAACTATGGATAATGTTTCTGTATTGTTTCTTTAAACGTCCCCCCCCCTCTGTTTTTTTTGTTCTTTCTTTCTAGTATCTTGTTGTTTGCACACTGAATTCTTATAATTCTCATATAGTCTTGCTCTTATTGTCCAGACCTGTGTCTTCTTGTTCTTTCTGAGAGATTTCTACAATTTTGTCTTCCAACCTAATTCTCTGCAGGCACTTTTTTTTTTTAACCACTGTTTTGTTTCTTGGATGTAATACTTTCTTGTATTTCTCTGCGGATATTAATTATAGTTTCCTTGATGTTTTCTTCTCCTCCCTACATGGCCTCTATTTCTTCCAAGTTCTTTTTAATGTTTGTTATGATCTTTATCTTTTGTGTATGGAACTTAAATCTCAAATATCTGACAGTATTTTGTTATTTGCTTGTAGTTAAGAGCGAAGCACTAAAAACTGAAGCTCTGTGTGTAAGTGGGGCTTGTAGACTGTGGACTTTGCTATAGCATGCTCAGAGCCATTAGAAAGAAAGGCCTTAGAACTCTCAGACAAATCCATGATATGCAGATTCAGCCGGATGCTGTTTTAATGCCTATAGTGTTATGGCCCTATCAGAAAGAAGGATATGAAAAGATTTTGGGATTCTAGCAAGTCCAGAAGGAGCCCTGGTGAAACAGTGGTTAAGCACTTGGTTGCTAACTGAAAGGCAGTGGTTCAAACCCACCAACTGCTCCACAGGAGAAAGATGTGGCAGTCTGCTTCCATAAAAACTTACAGCCTGGGAATGGTGGGGCCAAGACGGAGGAGTAGTCAGATGCTTCCAGTGGACCCTCTTACAACAAGGACTGGAAAAACAAGTGATTCGATTATATACGGCAATCTGGGAGCCCTGAACATCAAAGGCAGAGCTGAGGAACCGGACTGAGTGGCAGGGGGAGGGAGAGACAGTTCAGAAGCAGTGAAGAGTTGCCAGACCTGACCCAGCGAGAGCCTGAGCCCTTCAGGACTGATCAGCTCGTGGGTGAGCGGTGAGGCAGGCAAGTGGCAGTGCTTGGGAAGCACGTTTTCTGCACTGGGAGAGACCCAACACCAGAGAGTCTACACGGCCACCCAGAACCAGTGAGAAGCAGCCCTCATAGGTGAAAGATAAGTACTTGTGTGCAGCTTACTGTGCGGATCAAAAATACGCACCTTAGGGAAAAATCTCTCACCCATTTACCTACCTGCTCCCTGCTCTGCACTGGGCCCCGGACCAGCTTCAGCAATTCCCAAGTCCCCTGGGCCAGAATTAGGATCTGTCACATGCCCGGAGCCATTCTCCCTGCCTTGGAGAGAGAACAAATTAACAAACAGGGGAAAAAATAAACTGCTGGCTCCCCTAAGCCAGGAACCCAAGATAGGTACAGCTCCTTTGACTAGGCACAAGAATAAGGGATCCATGGACTTTGAATGCCTTTCCACCTGCATAGACTTGTGTGGGCCCATCTCAACAGCGTAGGCCCTCATTACCGCAGTACAACAGGTATATACTGGAACTCTAACTTCAACTGTTTCAGCTGTGAAGTGGCAGGTTCTTGACATTTGACACTGCTCTGCTCATTAAGCAGGGTCTTCACCTAGCCACATCAGGGGCCTGAAGACTGGTGGCTCCACCCATGCCACCTAGACACCTGCGATAGGGGCCCATGAATAAGAGGTGTCCCCCAGTCCTTACAGCCAACAGGATTAGGTGCTCACAGTCCAGCTGCAAAACCCACCCACCTGCGCGCTCTAGGGAACAGGGACACGCCTTCCTCCTGGACACGCGGGGGTGGCCATCAGCCCCTTGCCTTGCTCAGAGTGTGTCCCCATGCTGCAACCAGATGCCTGTGCCTACACCAATCACCCATGCTTGTCTAGGACTGTAAGTGAGAGCCTACACCACACACTTGGTGGCTATCTACCTGGGCACCTGAGCTGAATCCATACAGGAGGAGTGGGCGGACTCCTGAACTCACATACCTAGTAACAGATCTAACCACCTGGTGAGAAGACAGTAGAGCTTCAAGGGTGCCAGTAATCAAACTAGCTCGTATGAGCAGCCTATTTGGGCATAATCAAAACAAAACAAGAAGCTAGGACACAGTAAGCAAACATAAAATAAATAAATATAATAACTTATTGATGGCTCGGAGACAACAGTCAATATCAAATCACATAAAGAAGCAGTCTATGATGGCTTCAGCAAGCTCCCAAAATAAAGAATCTAGAAGTTTTCCAGAGGAGAAAAATTTCTTGGAATTACCGGAGGCAGAATACAAAAGATTAATATACAGAACTCTTCAGGAAATTAAGCAAAACACAGAACACGGGATAGAGGAAATTAAAAAGATTAAAGAAGAGCATAATGACAAATTTAACAGGCTGTGAGAATCCATAGAGAGACAGCAATCAGAAATCCAGAAGATTAACAATAAAATGTCAGAATTAGACAACTCAATAGAAAGTCATAGGAGCAGAATTGAGGCAATGGAAGTCAGAATTAGTGAGACTGAAGATAAAGCACTTGACAACAACTTATCTGAGGAAAAATCAGATAGAAGGATTTAAAAAAATGAAGAAAGCCTAAGAATTACGTGGGACTCTGTCAAGAGGAATAACCTATGAGTGACTGGAGTACCAGAACAAGGGGGAAAACAGAAAATACAGAGAGAATTGTTGAAGATTTGTGAGCCGAAAGCTTCCCTGATATCGTGAAAGATGACAAGATATCTATCCAAGATGCTCATCGAATCCCACATAAGGTAGATCCCAAAAGAAAGTCACCAAGACTTATTATAATCAAACTTGCCAAAACCAAAGATGAAGACAGAATTTTAAGAGTGACTAGGGATAAACGAAAAGTCATCTACAAAGGAGAGTCAGTAAGAGTAAGCTTGGACTACTCAGCAGAAACCATGCAGGCAAGAAGTCAATGGGATGACATATATAAAGCCTTGAAGGAAAAAAACTGCCAGCCAAGAATTATATATCTAGGAAAACTGTCTCTCAAATATGATGGTGAAATTAGGGCATTTCCAGATAAACAGAAGTTTAGGGAATTTGCAAAAACCGAAACAAAATTACAAGAAATACTAAAGGGAGTCCTCCGGTTAGAAAATTAGTAACATCAGATAACAACCCAAGACTAGAATAAAGGACAAAGCAGCCAGATATCAACCCAGATAGGGAAGTCATAAAAATAAATCAAAGCTAAAATACTGAAAATAGGGAAACAGATGTCAATAAGTAGAAGATGACAACATCAAAACAAATAAGAGGGACTTAAAAAATGTAGACATAGATTTTTCATATGGAGAGGAAGTCAAGGCAATATAAAGAAATAAAAGACTGCTACAAACTTAGAAAAATAGGGGTAAATATTAAGGTAACCACAAAGGAAACTAACAATCCTACAAGTCAAAATAAAAAACTGGAAAAATATAACAACTCAGCAAACACAAAATCAACAACAATGAAAAAGATGAAAAGAAAATAAAAATGACTCAGCACAGAAAATTAAGTGGAACAAAGAAACTGTGAACAACACACAAAGAGAGACATCAAAATGACAGCACTAAACTCATACCTATCAATAATTACTCTGAATGTAAATGGACTAAAAGCACCAGTAAAGAGACAGAGAGTGGCAGATTGGATAAAAAAAAAGATCCGTCTATATGCTGCTTACAAGAGACACATCTTAGACTTAAAGACACAAGCAAACTAAAACTCAAAGGATTGAAAAAATGTATCAAGCAAACAATACTCAAAAAAGAGCAGGAGTGGCAATATTATCTCTGACAAAATAGACTTTGAAGTAAAATCCACCACAAAGGATAAGGAAGGACACTATATAATGATTAAAGGCTCAATACACCAGGAGGACATAACT
>NW_004443962.1:9133169-9142012 GCF_000243295.1 Trichechus manatus latirostris | reverse complement strand
CAGAAAGGGCCACATAAACCAGAGACTTCATCAGCCTGAGTCCAGAAGAACTAGATGGTGCCCGGCTACCACCAATGACTGCCCTGACAGGGAACATAACAGAGAGTTCCGGATGGAGCAGGAGAAAGGTGTGGTGCAGAACTCAAATTCTAATAAGAAGACCAGACTTAATGGTCTGACTGAGAATGGAGGAACCCCGGAAAGCATGGCTCCTGGATCCTCTACCAGTGCAGAACTAAAACAATTTCCGAGACCAAGTCTTCAGACAGGGACTGGACTGGACTGTGGGACATAAAGTGATACTTGTGAGGAGTGTGCCTCTTAACTCAAGTAGATACAAGAGACTAAACGGGCAGCTTCTGTCTGGAGGTAAGATGAGAAGGCAGAGAGGATTAGGAGCTGGTTGAAGGGACATGGGGAATCAGGGGTGGAAAGGAGGAGTGTGCTGTCACAGTATGGGGAGAGCAATTAGAGTCACATAACAATGTATGTATAAATGTTTGTATGGGAAAAAAAAATTAAAAAAGACTTACAGCCTTGGAAATCCATGGGGCAGTTCTACTCTGTCCTATAGGGTTGCTATGAGTCAAAATCTACTGACAGCAATGGCTTTTGTTACCAAGTCCAAAAAGGTTTCAACATATATGCATAAGAATCCTAAGAATCCAATGAAATGCCTATCAGTGTCTTTAGGGTTCTCACTGAGTGGATTGACACAATGGCCACAATAATGGACTCAAGCACACAGATTATCATGAAGATGGCGCAGGACCCAGCAGCGTTTTGTTCTGTTATACATAAGGACGACATGAGTTGGAGATGATTGATGGCAGTAGCATCTTTAGAGGTAGACAGGAATACATTTAAATATCTAAAGAGAACTAAAGAAGGGCAAAACCAATGAAGCAATGAAGGAAGTTAGTTATAATCTTATCGGAGGTTGCAGACCTTTCTGAATACAGAAGTATGTAAGACTTAAATCCAAGGACTGAATTTTAGAGTTCAAAACATAGTGATTACAAAAAGAGACTTAGCTTGGCAGTCAGAATCATGAGAAAAATTATCCCAGGTGTCTGTAGCTTCAGGGTTCACGCCTAGTTGAAGTCTCTGGTTAAAAAATAAACTCAGTCAGCTGAGAAGGTAATGATCCTTCAAGTGAGCAAATTTCTGTATCTTCATGGAAGTTAGAATTTAGTAATGCAATTAAGTAAATCAAACCTATAGGATTAAAATGTTAATAAAATTCTTAATTTAAGTATTTCTAACGTTTAAGGAAAGAGCCCTGGGGAACAATGGTTACGCACTTGGCTGATAACTGAAAGGTTGGTGATTTGAACCCACCCAGCAGCTCCACAGGACAAAGACCTGGCCACCTCCTCCCATAAAGATTACAGCCTAGAAAACCCTATGGAGGCAGTTCTACTCTGTCACATGGGGTCACTATGAGTCAAAAATTGACTTTACAGCACCTAACAATATCGATGTTTAAGAGATTTGAGCATACCAGAGCTCCTGGAAGTCCCTGGGTGGTATGAACAAATGTTTAATGTTCTCAGCTGCTAACTTAAAGGTTGAAAGTCTGTGTCTGCCCAGAGCACCTCAGAAAAAAAGCCTGGCAAACTACTTCAGAAAAATTAGCCATTGAAAACATTGTGGAGCACAGTTCTACTCTGTGGGACCTGTTAAAACAAAAATCCTATTAAGACAGTAATAGAAATTTATTAAAGTTTATTTAATATATGATATGAAATCAAAGCTCCCAGTCTTACCTTTGGAGTCTCTGTTTCCCCAAGGGGACTGAATTCTTCAAAAAAGCACAATGCTTAGGGCAAAATGGTCTTCCTAGCTTATCTAGACCATTGTTTGACTCAAAGGTGATTTTTTAGGAAACAGTTTCAAGGTTCAAGTTTGAAAAGCACATCTAAGAGCAAATGGCCTGGGTGGTCATCTCAACCCTATGGACCCTAGAAATCTGGATCCCAGGAGGATTAAAATGATTTCTCAGGCTGCAGTGAGTTGGAATCAACTCCACGGCAACTGTAAGATAAATAAATAGGTTAGCCTTGTGATTTAAAATGTAATTTAAAGTGTGAATTGTTTTATTGATTTAGATTTGGAATTCAAAGTTCAACTCTTATTAAATTTATAGAAAGTATCGGGCCACTTAAGAGGAATTAAATTCTACCACATTTATAAATTTAATTTATTAGACATAGGAGACTTATTTTATTGGAGAAGGTGTTTGCTAGAGATTTTTCTTGGTAAGTTTTGTTAAGACAATTGAAGAATTTAAAATGAAATGTGCTCATTAAATGTATGAATATAGCTTAAAATGCTTAACAGAGTTACTAATTTGGTGGTAAAAGCCTCATTAAAAATGACTGGTCTCTACATAACGCGTGTGTGTGCTTACACAAATTACTCTCTCAAAGGCATAAAATACCTACACTGATAATTTGATAAGAACTGGACCGTTACATTGCAAAATCCCCACATGATAATATATGTGGGTCATTTCTCTGGGATGCCCAGTTTCCCCAGAGAAATCCTCCAACCTCTTGCCTGTGCAGAAATACCCTGCAGCAGGGCTGGCTGCCTGGGTATGCAAACTGTGCAGTAGCACAGGGCCCTGCGGGTAGAGGGATCTCATGCTTGGTTTACTGCTCTGCTCTTGCCATCTTGAAATTCTTAATAATTTTCTAACAAGGGGCCTGTAGACACACCAAAATCCTAAACAGGCTGTACTGGGCTAGCTGAAAGATGTCAACTCGAGGTCAGGAACAAGAAGAGCAGAATTCCCTGATGATTAAATTTCCAGATGCCCTTTGATATACGGCATGTTCTTAATGACTCTGTTTTTACAACTAACTGACCCTGAAGCCCTGCACGCGTGCTCTGATTCTATCTCCTGAGAAACCAACATGAAAGGAATTTACAATGACCCTCAGGATTCTAGGCTGCCCGGACTCCGCCTGTACACCCTCTTTGGAGCTCCTTCTCGATACTTTCGGTTTGATGCTGCCCAATTCAAACTGTATCTACTCACAATAAATACATTCGGTTACACTAATTTCTGGCGTTTCTTTGTGCGTGTAGGTTTTTGACAGGCCCCATGTTTTTCATTTTGCACTGAGTCCAGCAAATTATGTAGCCAGTCCTTTGGGCAGTTAGAATTCTGGGAGCGAAGCATTGGAAGAGGGTCAAGGTTCAGTATGTAGCCTTTCTCCTAATCCCTGTGTTTTCTGAGGTGCCTCCCTCCCACCTTGTTGTACCTGATGTCCACCTGTCTGTAGTTTCTCTAGTCCAACCTTAAAAGATCCTCTTTTCTACCAGGGTTGGCGGTGGGATTGCCACTTGGCCACTTGACCGTATGGGCTGGGGTGGGGGAGCATTAATTCCCCAACTTTTGCTCTGTAATATGAATCAGCTTGCTTTTTTTGGGGACTTTCTGTCTTGCAGACACTTGCAGAGTGGAAAAGTTGAAGCTTAAAATCAATTGCCAACTCATCTATCCCAAAATTTTATTGACAACTCAAGCTGTTGTCTCTCCTCTCTTATTCTTTGCCCTTGTGGGTTTATGCCTTTTGTTCCTTTACTTTCATTTTAGTAAGGCTTTGGGAGAGACGGGATAAATGCAGATGTTCAATCTGCCGCGTTATGACCAGTAGTCTCAGTTCAGTTTTTATAGAAACAACAGTTGTTGTTAGTTGTCATCGAGTCAGTTCGACTCTTGGCGACCCCATGCGTGCAGAGTACAACTGCTCCATAGGGTTTTCAAGGCTGGGACCTTTTGGAAGCAGATTACCAGGCCTGTCTTCTGAGGCACCTCTGGGAGGGTTCAAACCATCAACCTTTCGACTAGTAGTCGAGTGCTTACTCATTTGTGTCACCCAGGGACTCCCTATGAAAACAACTACTCTTCCCTTTAATCTCTCAAAATTATGTAATTAAAATTACAAGTACATCTGGCATCAACAAGTTTAGGAACAAACCCAACTGACTCTTGGTAAATACACAACTGATTTACTGGGAGTAACTGAGTTAAAGCAGTTAATTTATTTTACAGAGGGAATGAAAATGATGGTTTAGTCGGGTAAGTTGTTTTAAATGGAGATTAGTTAAATGAGCTTCTACTTTAACTAAATGCATCTAAGACACTCATTAAAAGGGTGCATTATTAAAAGTCTAAATGATTTGGCTTCTTGGATAACCTATTCAAATTTAAAGAACCTTATCTGTCTTTCATCACCTATAGGGTCGCTATGAGTTGGAATCGACTCGACGGCAACGGGTTTGGTGGTTTTGGTTTATTTGTCTTTAAATATTTGATTTGTGTAATTCAGTCAACTCCTTACCAGTTCATGAGCAGCAATGAATCTAGAAGAGGTCAGAGAGAAAAATGGATAACATGTAAAGAGCTGGGAATTGGAATGACATTGAATTCTTGATAATGACATTGGAGACCAGAACATCAATGGATCAATAACTTCAAAATTTTGAGGGAAAAGAAATTTCTGCCCTAACTCCTACTCATCCTTGCCTACTTCTGCTTTGATCTCCTAGTTGAACTTTGACTGGCTTCTGGCCTTGAAGACATTGTTTTGCATCTGTTAGTGACACTCTACTTTCCCTTTCAGATGGGCACCTCCTTGGCAGGTTCTGCTAGTCTCTAGCCTTTTGAGGCTTTGTCAGAAGAAACTGACTCGCATTCTTACTGGCTACAGGAACTTAGGTTTCAGCTCACAGCTGTGGCTCCTATTTTCTGGGGAAGCAGGAAATCAAGGGTTTAGGAAATAAGAAAGTACCGTAGTAGGAGTCCTTGGATGGTGAAAATGGTTAATGCCCTCGGCTGCTAACCAAAAGGTTGGAGGTTTGAGTCCACCCAGAGATGCCTCAGAAGAAAGGATTGGCATTCTATTCCTGAAAAATCCTGAATAACCCCATAGAGCACAGTTCTACTCTGACACTCATGGGGTTGCAACGGCAACTTGTTTTCAATAGGGAAAGGGCCACATGTGGTCTACTGAAGACAAGCATTAATTCTATTCCCTTCTGAACCTTCATTAAAATGACAATAAAGGAAGAATAATTTTTCAGAAAGCTCTAAACTCTTCAAAGACAAACCCAAGAGATGGCATCAGATAAACAATATCAAACTTCTGGGAGATGGAAAGCCAATATATGAGAGGGTAACAGACTTAGAACGGAGAGGTTGAACTTGTTGTGTGGTTAATAGGTAGTCAGAAGCAAGCAAATGTGAGTTAGCTTTTGCAAATACCAACAAAAAATCAGGGACTTTTTGGAATAAAGGGTAAGTGTGGTTAGTTTCAAGTCAAGTTAGCTCTGAGAAATCTCCTCCTGACTGGAAAATGAGACATAAGGTCAGATGAGCAGCTTTTCTCCTTTGACTGTGAAGAATCTGAGAGTACTTAAGAGCTGGGAGTTAAAATTTTTCCTTAGAACAATAGGACAGTTGTAGCATTTCCTAAACTCATAGCAATTATTTTTTTGTACAATTACATGGGCATTTTCAGTTTCAAGTAACCTTTTTTTGGGGGGTGGATGGGTGGGTATAGAACTTAAATAATTCTTTACATATGTAAAAATGGCATGGTGGGGGCGGCTGACCTCTAACTTCACGAGGGATAGAGAGAATCACCATCAGCATCAGTCCATGCACCTTACTTGCATAGTCCCACCCAATCATTGCAGGGGAGTCACAAAGACTATGGCTAAAAGGGGCAGATTAAGTAATTCACTGCACCGCAACATTTTTCATTATTATATAACTTTTTTCAAGTAGTTGTTTTGTTTCTGCAGAAATATAATCAGTTACTTGAGAGTAGGGACCTTTTCTGACACATCTTAGCATCTCTGAGTGCCACAAGAATATGGGCTTACTCTAAGGATCAACTACTGTGCGTGAGCTCATTTAGTCTTTACAACAACCTATGAGGGAGGAATGATTATTAGCTGAATTTTATGCCTGAGGAAAGTGAGGCAGAAGCTACACAGCTCTGGTAACCAAGTTAGTTAGACCCTACCTTAGTACACTGCAACATGTGCCTTGAGTGCACAGGTAAGGTGTTTGTCGGACAGATCTGGGACTCCATGGAGCTTACAGAATAGGCTATACAACTGCTTGCTAATACATATTTGACATGAGGCAGAGTTTTGTCTGAGACTATCTTTCACTGTAACATACCACCTGGAGCAAGATTATGGAGAAGCCTGTAGCTCAACCTCTCTCAACTATTAAACACTGCTGATGTGCCCAACAGAAGCTAATGGAAAGTGAATGACCCAATTGGCTTAGGTTAATTTGTAACGTTCTTCTTCCTTAGTTATTGCCAACTGGAAGAAATCTAGTCCAAGAGAGTCAAATAACATATTGTAAAAATTTATCATACACATCAGTGTGATCACTATTGGCGTTATGGCTTTGATATGAAGCCAGTCTTGCAGTGTGGGCATTCAGAACACAGGAAAGCCCTATGGACTTTGAACTAACAACAGTTAGAAATTTAATGTTGTCTCCAAATTCCATAAGTCACCGGGGCGTATCCAATTCCAATGCGAGACAGTTATGATCAAAGCCACTGAGGTTAAATGATTGTAGCTGTCAGGGTGTCCCCTTCTCCTTCCTAATGGCTCGTGTTAAGGAAACCCTGCCCTGGCAACCTTGTCTCTCTCTTCTCTGTATTCCATCTCATTTGTCCCCACTGAATGCTCCCCTATCCCAAGTAGCTCCACGTTCCAAAGACACGGGAGAATTTTGACCTAGCTGGTTATCTCATATCACAAGTAATCTAATGATTGCTTGTGAATTACAGGCTTATTTAGATTTTTGTGGTGAGAAGTGCAGACCTGGTGCTTTAAAAATGTTTTAAAAAGTGAAAAATATATGCAAATATGAATAATGAATCAAGAATAATAATCCGAGTATTGAATCTCTATTATCCAGCACAATTAATGAAACTCTACTCTCTGCACACTGATTTCACACAAGTTTTTAAGTGTTAATTTCATAATAATTTGATAAATGATGTACATAATTAAGGTAAAATTTGGAATTTCTCTTTTTCTCCTAGTCCACTGTAAAAATGGCATGGGTGAAGGAAGCATCTGACCTCCTCTAACTTCGCAAGGTGGGGAAGCGAGTCATTATCAGCATCAGCAGTCCAAGGCTGATTCCTATGAGGCAGAGATCAGATGTGTCTCCTCTCCCCAGGCTTTTTCCCAGTTCTGACACCAACCATCCCTCCCACAGCACTCTTTACTTCTCTGCTGGGTTCCATAAATTCGTTTCAATGGCCACACAGAACTCACAGACCATACTCATGATTGTGAGGTTTATTAAGGAAGTAACAGGTTACAATTCAGGATCAGAAATGACTCAGGATACAGTTCTTCGATCAGGACAGCTTCTTGCCCTCTGCCGCCAGCCCCTACCGGGGGCCTTCTCAGGGCAAGAGTTACAACTCTTAGCAACGTGGATCAGCAAGCCCCACACAGCTGTCTCACGCCGCTGTCATTCTTGCTACTGCTGCACCACCCTCTCTTGCTGTCTTCCATGTTACAGCTCCTCCCTCTCTCTCTGTGTCTCCCTTTAAGCCAAGCAGGGTGGCGAAACTGACCAATCCCCTTGCTGGGGTTCCATACACGTTATTTACATGGTCCCACCCACCCCCAAGGGTGCCATGCACCTTATTTACATTATTAACAAGCTATCCAATCCCCTTGGTGGGCCACAAGCACCTCATTTGCATAGTCCCACCCAGTCATTGGGTGGAAGTTGCAAAGACTATGGCTGGAAGGGCCATATTAAGTAATTCACTGCACTGCATCTATCTGTAGAGCAGAGTTGTCCAATAGAACTTGCTGTAGTGATGGAAAGTTCTATATCAGTGCTATTCAATATGCTAGCCACTGGTCACATGTGGGAACCCTGGTAGTGATAAATGGTTAAGCATTTGGCAGTTCAAATCCACTAGCTGCTCCTTGGAAACCCTTCAGCGCAGTTCTACTATGTCCTATAGGGTTGCTATGCGTTGGAATTGACTCGACGGCAACGGATTTTTTTGGCCACATGTGACTACTGAGCTTTTGGAATGTGAAACTGAGGAACTGAATTTTTAATTTTACTTATTTTAATTAGTTTAAATTTAAATAGCCACTTATGGCTAGCGGCTACCATGCTGGACAACATAGATCTAGAATATAGCAATGATCTTGTAACAGGACAGGCTAGGTTATGCTGCAGCCACAAAGAATCCATTTGTCTGTAAGAACAAAGACTTACTTTTTGCTTGCGTTATGCTTCTATTTTGGGTTGCCTGGGGACCCAGGTGGATAGAAAGCCACCATCTCAAATGCTGCCTGTCATTATAGAGAGTCTTGCACCAGCACTGGCCCAGAGGAGACTCACAGTACTTGTGCTCAAAACTCGCTGGCTGTCTTAGTCATCTAGTGCTGCTGTAACACAAATACCACAAGTGGATGGCTTTAACAAACAGAAATTTGTTCTCTCACAGTCTAGTAGGCTACAAGTCCAAATTCCGGGTGTTAGCTGCAGGGGAAGGCTTTCTCTCTGTGTCAGCTCTAGAGGAAGGTCCTTGTCATCAATCTTCCCCTGGTCGAGGAGCTTCTCAGGCACAGGGATCTGGGGTCCAAAGGACGTGCTCTACTCCTGGCACTGCTTTCTTGGCAGTATGAGGTCCCCAACTCTCTGCTTACTTTCCTTTCCTTTTATCTCTTGTAAGACAAAAGATGATGCAGGCCACACCCCAGGGAAACTCCCTTTACATTGGATCAGGGATGTGACCTTAGTAAGGGTGTTACAA
>NW_004443962.1:9056086-9133069 GCF_000243295.1 Trichechus manatus latirostris | reverse complement strand
ATCAGGGATGTGACCTTAGTAAGGGTGTTACAATCCCACCCTAATCCTCTTTAACATAAAATTACAATCACAAAATGGAAGACAACCACACAATATTGGGAATCATGGCCCAGCCAAATTAATACACACATTTTTGGGGGGGGACATAATTCAATCCATGACATTCCACCCTTTGGTCCCATAAAAATCACATCCTTGCAACATGCAAAACATATTCATCCCATTATATTATAGCAAAAGTATTAACTCCAAGTCCAAAATCCAAAATTTCTCTTCATCTGTGAAGTCTAGAATACAAGTTATCTGCTTCCAAAGATACAATAGCAGAACAGGCAGAAGCTAGACATTTCCATTACAAATGGGAGAAACTGGAGGGAAAGAGGGATTAATAGGCTCCAAGCAAGTCAGCAAAACATATTACATTAGCCCTTAAGACTTTGAAAATAATTCTCTGTTCTCTGAGACAATTTACACAACGTCCGTGCCCTCCAGACTCTAGGTATTGGCCACACTCTCCGGATTCTGAGTGGAGGCCCCTCAGCCTGGGCTTCAACTCCGCCTTCCAGGCCCACTGAGACAGCAACTCTGCTGCCTCCACTGTAGGCGCACCATTCTCCTAGTCCATCTGAGTGGCGACTCTACCCTCAGAAACACCAGAGGCCATGGCTCTACCCTTTGAGACCGCAGAGGTCCTGGCCATACCTTTTGTGACTAAAGCAGCTGGGGTTCTTACGTTCCTTGTCTCTTCAGCTTCTGCTTCCTTGTTTCTTGGTCTCTCGGCTTCTCAGTCCTCATACTTGCATCTGCCCTGCTGGGGCAAGTGTTCCAAAGCTCTGCAGCTCCACCAGTAAGTGCCTGGAGACACCCCACTCCACCAGGAAGCCTCCTGAGCACAGGCACTCAGCTGTCTTGCGCTGTGGGTCGGCTCTAGCGCCCTCTTGCTCTGGTTTCCTGGTTCTGCTTCTGCTGGTCCTCTGTCGCTGCTGCTCCTCTATCCATTTACAGTTTCAAAACTGCATACACATTTTAGCTATCTGTTAGAGCAGCACCCGACTCCCAGTACCTAATTCTGTCTTAGTTATCTAGTGCTGCTGTAACAGAAAGACCACAAGTGGATGGCTTTAACAAAGAGAAATTTATTTCTTCACAGAAAGTAGGCTAAAAGTCCAAATTCAGGGCATCAGCTCCAGGGGAAGACTTTCTCTGTCGGTCTTCTCATCAATCTCCTCCCGGACTAGGAGCTTCTCCACACAGTGACCCCAGGTCCAAAGGACACACTCTGCTTCCAGCACTGCTTCCTTGAGGGTATGTGGTCCCCAACTCTCTCCTTGCTTCCCGTTCCTTTTATCTCTTGTAAGATAAAAGGTGCTGCAGGCCACACCCCAGGGAAACTCCCTTTACATTGGATCTGGGTTGTGACCTTAGTAAGGGTGTTACAATCCCACCCTAATCCTCTTTAACATAAAGTTACAATCACAAAATGAAAGACAACCACAGGGTACTGGGAATCATGGCTCAGCCAAATTGATACACACATTTTTGGGGGACATAATTCACTGGCTGTGGGAAAAAGAACTAGGTTTGGCCTTCGGTATTCAGTTTATGAAAATAGCCCGAGCAATTAAAGTGCTCTATATCATTCTAAAATAGCCAGCAAGTAGGGGCTACAGGCCCTATGCCTGTCAAACTAACTTCAGGAAGGAAGGGGGGGGGCGTGATGCAGTCATGCATATTCGTTGATTGGATCCATCATAACTATGCATTGAGGCCCAATTCATGCATATTCACTGAGGCTCCAATGACTAAGGGACCCTGGATCTTGGATCTTTCTCTTTGGGGCCTTCTGGATCAGTGGGACCATCCTAAGTGGGAGAGGGTGGCATGCCTCTGGGGACAATGGAGGCCCTGTGCCAGGAACTTTCCCAGAACTTCCCTGATGGTTCTCTTCTCTTGTAGCCTTTCTGGTTATAATAAATGGGTGACTAAATATAGGTAATAGTCTCTGTGAATTTTGTGAGACGTTATAGAGAATTAACAAACCCACAAGGGGCAAAGAGACTCTGCCTTATCTTGGGGTGGCTAATTCAGGAGAGGATTGTGCACAGATAGTCGTAAGGACAGAGTGCTAACACATAGAGAACCAGCTTTGGGTGGCTGGTGGACAGAAGAGGGTTATGCAGGCAGTCGATCTGTGGAGACTCAGCTCTGGGTGGCTGGGTGACAGGCAGTCAATGAAGAAGGACAGAGCCCTCCTAGCTTGTGACCTAGCCCTAGGGGCTTAGAGGAAGAGAGAGGGGCTGGCTGGTTTAAAGTACAGGGAGTTGTGCAGACTCCTGAGCCTACAGCTAGTCTCCAATGACCTGGGTCTGGGTGGACAGGGATGTTTCAACCTAACCCTGTGTCATGGATTGAATTGTGTCCCCCCAAAATATGTGTCAACTTGGTTAGGCCATGATTCCCAGTACTGTGTGGTTGTCCTCCATTTTGTGATTGTAATTTTATGTTAAAGAGGATTAGGGTGGGATTGTAACACCCTTACTAAGGTCATATCCCTGATCCAATGTAAAGGGAGTTTCTCTGGAGTGTGGCCTGCATCATCTTTTATCTTACAAGAGACAAAAGGAAAGGGAAGCAAGCAGAGGGTGAGGGACCTCACACAGCCAAGAAAGCAGTGCCGGGAGCAGAGTGCTTCCTTTGGACCCGGGGCTCCTGAGCAGAGAAGCTCCTCAACCAGGGGAAGATTGATGACAAGGACCTTCCTGCAGAGCCAACAGAGAGAGAAAGCCTTCCCTTGGAGCTGATGTCCTGACTTTGGACTTCCAGCCTACTAGACTGTGAGAAAATAAACTTCTGTTTGTTAAAGCTGTCCGCTTGTGGTATTTCTGTTACAGCAGCACTAGATGACTAAGACACTCTGAGTGGTTAGGGTGAGAGAGGAAGTGCCACAGAAGAAGTGGCTGGCATCAAGGATCTTGGAGATATGGGAAGGTGAAGCCTGAATCCATTTCCATGTGGGAATTGGATTCATGCTGATCCTCGCCACGAAGTTAGTGATAAAGGTGGGGTTTTTCCACTTTGTCCCTTCTGTAGTGCAGTTAGTGACAGCGACATCACACTGGCCAGAACTAGTCACATGGCCCCACCTAACCCCAGAATGCAACCCTAACCTTGTGCCAGAGGGCAGAGAGCACCAGTAATGATTATCATAGACATTAGCCTCCTTTACAAAATTCAGAGGCGTCCCCATGAGGTAAAGTAGTGTTTTCTTGAAAAGTGAAAAATTGAGTTTCTTTAGAATTCAATTATTCATCACCTCTTTCATATTCATTAGCATAGCTTTATTAAAAGCAGGTGAGATGTGAAGCAAAGCATAAAGCTCAAACATTTTGATAAACATGAAAAGACAGTCTTTATATAAATAAAGTTAGAGCTGACAATCAGCATGTCTTTCTAGTTACACATAGAAGTATCTTTCAATATAAATATCTACAATGTAAGGAACAATCAATAGGTTGTTTTTTGTATGTTTGGAATGGAAATGGAAGAAAACTGCTGTGTGATAGATCGCTTTGATATGGCCTTTCTAGGCATGGTCTTGCAGCTCCCAACAATAGACTGGGTGGGCTATGCAATTAAGGTGCTTGTGGCCCACCAAGGGGATTAGACAGCTTGCTAATAATGTAAATAAGGTGCATGGCACCCTTGTGGCGGCAGGACCATGCAAAATAAGGTTTATGGAATCCTAACGAAGGGATTGGTCCACTTTGCCATCCCGCTAGACATAAAATGAGCCATCCCAGAGGCGGAAAGGGGGGGACCTGACTACCACCAAGAAGAGATGGGAACAGAGCACATCCTTTAGACCTGGGGTCCCCGTGCTGAGTACCTCCTAGACCCAGGATAGACAGAGAGAGGGAGCTGTAACATCAGAGACAGCAAGAAGCAGTGGCAGAGACACAGTGGCAGCAGAGGCAGCAGAACTAGTAGACTGGTAGGAGACGGTGCGGTAAGCTTCCCGGCCTACAGAGTGAGAAAGCTGAGTGCCTTCAGGCAGGAGACTTGCCATTGGAGTAGGGTGCCTCTGGGCACTTGTCAGTGGAGCTAAAGAGCTTTGTAACACTTGCCAGAGCAGGTCAGAGGCCGGACCAAGGGGCCGAGGGGCCAAGGACTGAGAGGTCGAGGGCCAGGGAGAGGCCTGTCTGCAGGCACAGCTGAGAGGAGGCTGTCCTGATTGAAGCAGTGTATCCTGAGTCATTCCTGATCCTGAATTGCAGTTTGTTACTTCCCCAATAAACCCATAATCATGAGTATTGTCTGCAAGTTCTGTGTGGCCACTGCAATGAATTATCGAACCCAGCAGAGAAGTAGAGACTGCTGTGGGAGGGATGGCTGGTGTCAGATTGGTAAAAAGGTTAGAGAGAGGAGGTATGTCTGACCTCTACTTCATCGGAATCAGCCTTGGGCTATTGATCTTCTCTTTCCTCCCTCTCCTAGAGTTAGAGGAGGTCAGATGCCCCCACCACGCCACCCTTTTTATAAAAATCTTCTTATTTTTCCGGTTCACGAAATATATGGTGCATTTTTCACTAGCGAGGAATAAAAATAGTTCTTTGCTTTAAAAATAATCAATTCCCTGCTATGAACATTTGTGGATTGTGGTTGCTTTTAAAACTGGAAAAATTTTAAATATTTATTAAGTGGACAGACAATGGCTTGTTTCTTTACAGAAGTCGCCTTGGAATCATACAATCATCTAGTCCAACATTCAACACCTTGTCTTGAATTCTTTCTAGAATATCTTCAATACTGTTTGACCATCTCAAGAAATGGGGGACTCACTATCTTACATCTGATAACAGGTTTCCTGTAAAGCAGGAGTGATGGTTGTCTGGCAACAAATGCTTTCCTAACAAGACATGGCATGGGCTGTCAATAGCTCATTGCACCAAAGTCACCAATTCAAACCAAGTCCTGGTAGATAATATTGATGATGATGATCATCACACCTCACATGTTAAAAATGCGTTATAGAGATTTTAGCATTACGAGGACCTGATACTACAGATACCCTTCTAGAATACAGGTGTGCCTAACTGATGCTCGTAAGAATTTTGAACGAAATGTATATATCAGGCTCCCTAGAATAAACAGAAGTGCACAAGTCATTCTGCTCCGTAGTAAACCACAACCACCTAAGCCAAGTCTTCACGTCTACACAGCACGTTTGTTTTTAGCTTTCGAGATCTGTCTGGAAACTGGTGGCATGGAAAGAAAGAGAAGCCTGCAAAGATTGAACAAACAGCATGCACTGTGGTATCCTTTATTTAAAAACTGTGCGTTAACTACAGCTGTAGTGTTCTCATTTACCATTCGGATGGCATAATAAACTGGGAGAAAGTTAACACTATTTCAAGAAGGTACTAAAAACTTGTAAACACACATACGCTTCATACATGCACACACGTAACAGGTAACACGCACACAAAGATTATAGCCTAAACACAATTAAAAGTGAGGAAAAAGAGCTTTGAATGCTTTAAATCAAGTTAAAAAAAAAACAAACTCTTTCTTATAATAAACTGTGGCAATACTGTGGCTATTATGAAAAATATTGAAACTTTAAAAGCAAAAAAAAAAAAAGAAAAATACTGGCGATTTGAAACTAGCAGCAAAAAGCAAATGAAAACAGAAGCTAACATAAAACTAAATAATATCAAAATTCTAATGTTGATACTGTGTAGGATTGCACTGAAGTAATTGAAAATTGGTTCTTAAGGAATTATTTAAAAGTCCCTTGAAATATTAAGTTGCTGCACTTTATAAACAGTGGAAAAGAAAAAAAAAATACTTGGAATGTTACACACACACACACGCAGAGGAAATGCATTAGGTATATCAGTTTACGGCCTTGTTTATGACCTTCAAAAAGTTTTATACAGAAAAATTTAAGTGCCAATGTCGTGAAAGAAAGTTAAAGATTCTTAAAGATGCAAGTCTGAGTGCATTTATCAGGTCTAAGAATATATTTCAAGGCTGGGGGCAAGGCATGGTTGATGCACGTTCAAGACGAGTATCGTGGAACCCATAAGGAGGATGGAGTCCTTTGGAGAGTGTCTAGGATGAAGATGTACTAAACTCGGACTGTCCTGAAGGAGATTCCAAAGTACGTGGAGGTCTACAGCTCTTCATCAGCGGAAATCTGTGTCATAGCGGCCAATAAATAATTAAGACTAACTTTGCAGCAAACTGGTTTTTCATACATTCAAACACAAAAATCTTTATCACACATGCAGAGCTGATATTCTTATAACAGCACACACATATGAATCCTGATTTAAGAAGCAAAGCACATTAGGAAGGATTTTTTTTTTTTCATGAGTTCTTACACAAATGTCTGAAGCTGCTAGACACTTTCAAAGAGGGGCTACATTTCGATTTCTTACTGATTTTTTAAGGAAGGAGATTCTGTTTTCCTAAAGAAGCCAGAGGCAACCATAAGCAGGGGGCCTGTCTTCAGAATCTAAGAAGTGTAATGTCCTTAGTGCTTAAACTCATGGCAAGTTCAGATCCAGGAAAACTGGCAGGGGGAATGAGGGTGGGGAGAATGAAAAGTTCAAACCTCTGCTACTTGGGAATAAAAGTGCCTCCTAAGGTAGAAGGGCTCAACTGCTCTCCGAATGAAGTGTTGCAGTACTGGAGACGAACCAGTTATTTGGAGTCAGGGGCTGGGACAGTGAGGCTTTCCATTTCCAGGGGTCCTCGGGGCGGGGCTGCGGTTGTGGGACCCAGGTTTTGGCCTTATTTCTCAGAGTGCTTTTAGTTGGAGAACGTATGATTTTGCCCACACACATATATATATCTTGGTTACTTTCATTCTAAAGTCAATTGGTCAGGCATATTACTGGGTGATGTCCCTAAGTGAAATCTAACTGCACTCGTATCTTAAGGTGCCGGCTAGTTCAGGTTAATGCCCATCGATAACGCTGCTAGGTATCAACTGCTCTCAGTGAAGAATCGACCCCCAAATGACCTAACTAGATACTCTATCACACTAGGTGCTTTTACTATCTTGGGTTTTTGAGCTTTAGAGAAATAGTCTTTTTAATACGGCTTAGATACGGCTTCTCTCTGGCTTTGTCTCACTCCTCCTCTTCCTCCTCTCCTTCCCCTTCTCCTTCCTCCATGGTCTCCACAATGAGCTCTGCTGTGCAGGTGGCTTCTCCAAGACTGTTGACAGCCTTGCAGGTGTACTTGGCGTCGTCATCCCCACAAACATCACTAATAATTAAAGAGCAGTTCCCATCCTCATCGTAGTCTATCTGGAAGTGGCGGGACTCCCGGATGGACTGGTCGTCTTTGAACCAGACGACCTCAGGGTCCGGGTAACCTGTATCACAGGGAAAAAGCACAAGTTGTAGAAATTGTCATTCGAAATTTCTTATCAATTCATGCAAGCAACTCCTAAGCTGCCTTTACTGATTAAGGGATGAAGGAAAAAAAAAATGTGTTTGCTTTTAGTAACCATTTGGATGTTTACATTTGAATATGGGCATGAATTGTTAACACTAATATCTGAAACCACAAGCAGAGTATTTTAAAGCCGGTCAGACTTGCCCCACATCCTTCCTTTAGAAAGATGCAGTGTACTACCAGAAATATTGCCCCAACTTCAACTACACACCCAGAGCTAAATGTCTTCTGGGATGGAAATACAATTTTTAAAATCTTGCATAAAAGTTTAACTTAAAAATACATTCAAATTAAAAATACTAGCAAATGGACACAAGAGATCTTTTTGGGGTGATGGAAATTTTCCATAATTGGATCGTGGTGATGGTTGCACAGTCTGTGGTTTACTGAAAATAAATGAATTGTACACTTAAAGTGGGTGACTTTTATGGTAGATAAATTATAATTCAGTAAGGCTGTTAATAGCTATATAAATCATGAGTTAGAGGAGCTGATGGTATTGCTAGGAGATATAAAGCGGTATTTGTCTTAGTCTGCTCCAAAGCAGATCATCTACCTGTAGATAACTGGAAATTCTTCATATAGATTAGACTCACTTTACGCATCAGTCACGTTTCTGAAAAGTTCAGCATGAAAAAAATGTATAAAATATATACATACGTATATATTAATACATTGAGAAAGCTATACAATACATTCCAACTGACTTGCTCTTAAATATTGGAAAAATATTTTTACAGAAAGAAAGTTGTAGCCCCAACCAGAAGAAAAACTACACAGGAGAATTTAAGAATTCTATCATTCCTTACAAGTAGAATTTTGTTTTTATCAAAACAACATCCATATGAAAAAACAAACAAAACCAAAAACCCAGCATCTAAGTGCTTTAATTTCTCATCAAAACTTCGGTCAGAAGTTAAATACCAAGGAAATAATCCCAAGAGAAAAGTAAGTATAAAAATGATAATCACTATGCTCTAATAATTAAAAAAAAAAAAAAGGAAACAACTTCAGAAGACGCAAAGGGAATGGTGATGGTGAGAGCTACAAGCACGGTTCCAAAGCTGTCAGCGGAACCCCACATCGGAGCATTTCCACATTATCAAAGGTAGCACATCCACTTTATTCTTTCTATGAGGTTTTTTTTTTTTTTTCTGATTTGACCTGAGATTGTTGCTGTTTACCTTTGAGTCAGTTCCTACTCCTGGTGGTCCCATGTGTGCAGAGTAGAACTGCTCCACTGGGTTTTTAAGGCTGTGACCTTTAGGAAGTGATTGCCAGGCCTGTCTTCCAAGGCGCCTCTGGGTGGGTTCGAACCACCAACCTTTGGGCTAGTAGTCAAGCGCTTAACCATTCGCACCACCCAGGGACTCCTTCCACTTTATTTTTTTTTAGTTGAATGAAAAAAGAGAAAGATTATGGTAGGCAAAGGATTTACAAGGCATTTTGATAATATAAAGGATGCCGGAGAAAACTTGTTTTTTCATTCCTAACTTTGGGTTATTTTACACAAAAGGCAGGATACAGTCACACTGCTGGAGAATCTTAAAAAGTAGCAGACATCATTTATTTTGACTCTGCTGTACTGTGCTATGTGGCCTTGGGAAAGTTGCTTAATAAACTTCTGTGCTTTATTTGGTCAGACCAAAATGGGAGGCAATCCTTCGCTCTGGTTGGCAAATGATACAGCCTTGAAGCAAAGAGGCCTGTCTGCACTTGCCCCATATCTTTCTAGAATGTTGCAGTCTGGGGAAACTGAAATACTTTGCATCACCAATATTGTTAATTTTTCAGGTGTCACACTAAGATCTGTGCAGGTCCCTGGAGCTCAAACAACTCATCACTCCACGCTGCATTCTTCCAGCAGGCAGAGGAGAACACGGGGAGCTGGCCCACCGAGAGGTCTGTCCTAGGCGCCTGGATTCCAACCTACCCTCAGTCTGAACTCACACTTATCAACCTCACAACTTGTTCCTTTACTGCATGACATCGTTAAAACACTTAAAATGTTTCCACTCTTTACATATGTTGTCTCAGAGAATCACCCAGAAACTCAGTGCATTAGATACCACTTTATAGATGAGAGGCCTGAAACTCAGAGGAGCTAGGTCATGGCCAAGGCCATACGGCCCCACTGACGAGTGGCAGTGCTGGCTGCCTCCACATCCTATGCCTTTTGTACCAACCTTCCTTTCAGAGCTTCTTGTGGGCATTTCATGTGGTTCCCAGAAGCTTTCAAAGCTCATTTCATTTGCCGTGGACCACAGCCAGTTAGACCCATGACAAATCCTTTTTGATTTAGGCCCAGTGGCTGGTGAAATATCAAATGTGTCCCTGTGTACACCACTGACGAGCACTCATTTGTCAGGAGGCAGGGGCAGAGGAGTGGGCGTGAGGACCCCTCACAGCCTGGCTGTTCCTAATAGCTTCTAGACTGCCCAGAACGGATCTCCTGCCTGGGGCACGTGGCAGGTGACCTACCATCCTGCCACCCCCTTTTGTGGTAAAGGGAAGACGAGCTACAACTTACCTTCAATCTTGCAGTCAAACCTAGCAGCGCTTCCCTCCACAACTTCTAAATCACGGATGGTCTTAGAGAAATAGGGTTTTACATGGGGCTTTTCCTCAGCAACGGCCTCAAGGAAAGCTTGCGAGACATCTTCTAGAAGAAAAGCAAGAGGAATAGGACATTTCTTCATTCCTTGTTCTCTCCTCTCCCTTAATTTGACAGCTTTTTTTTTTTTTTTTAAGTTGGTATAATTTAGCAAATAATGCAGCTCAGAGAACTGAATCATAAGTATGCCTTTCTCCCGGGGACAGGCAGGCCTGCTGCCAAATGGTTTCTGGCAGAAGAAAGAACTGTGTCCAAACTGGGGAAGTGTTCGGCCTCCCCCCGTTCCCTTATGCTGACACATTAAAAAAGGAAATAATCTTTAAAAAGGATTTTTGGCTGCATTTCATGCTATTTCAGGCTTCAGTTGAGCGCATCTGGGAAGGCCAGAACCCACTTTCCTGGTCTCGGCGTCCCTTTGCCCTCTTCCTGCAATAGGCATGTCAACGTGTTCCTTGGAAGGGAGTCACCAGACCCTAGAGGGTTTTCAACTTGCAGTGGTTTTCTTACTCTCCACCACTTACACTGCCTTCACTTTGTATAACTGCAGACCAGGATTTGAGACTCGCCCAGGGCAAAGCTGGGACTCTGAGGGGCCCCTGTACCTCTCCTTCCCCACTCTGCTATGGCTAGGACACCTGGGGAGTAGCAGGAGTAGGTAAGATGGATCGGGCCCATGGGCTGCAGACTCTGTCCCCAGATACAAGGAAGCTCCGCAGCAGCCTGGCAACCTCTTTTGTGCCTTTGAGCATAAAAGGGATCTAGACTCAGGCTTCTCATCTGTGGATACCAAGAGCGCCAGGCAGCATGGGGGATCTCTGCCCTCAGGAGGAACCTCAGGGGAGATAAGGGTCAGGCCTTGTGTGCTCCTGAAGCGGGAAGAGGCTGAGGCCTTGGCTGAGGAGATGGATGGGGCAGCATCTGAAAGACAGTGGGCTAGTCGCCAGCCCTACTGGTCTCCAGGAAGGGCCCTGCTAATCACAGTCTACCCGTGCTTCACCATCGTGAAAAATGCCAAAAGAATATGAATTATACAAGTTAATTTTTGTTTGAAACAAAAACACAAAGACAGAAAAAAATGGAAAAATATTTTTAAAAATTTACACAATTATATGTGATTTTTATTTTATTTTTGCCTATCAGTATACGAGCATAACTTTAATAGTGAGGAAAGAAAAGGTTTTCTTTTAATAAAGCTTTGTCAAAAAAAATAAAGCTTTGTTAATTCTTATATAAAATATAGGCAAAAGAATCGCCGGGGTCTAGTCCTATTAGACAAAAAATAATGTATCCTCTGAAAATACCTAAGCTTAAGATTAAACAATTAAAAATAATTACTAGACTTAGTGTCAGGGCAACCCAAAAGTAGTTCTGAATTTACCCTTAGGGGTTGTATTTAAAAGAAAAAAAAAAAAAACCCTCAAAATGCCCCTCCGTCTCCCAACTCTTTTTTCCCACCAACTGGTTGGAAATATCCTCCTGGAGCGCCTTACCTTCAGATTCTAGTTTCTCTGCATTGAGCGGGCTGGTTGGTGAGCCTGTTGAGGATTTCCTGCCACTGAGCCCTGAGATCATAGCCATAGAGGACAGTCTTCCAATGGCTCTCACAGCATTGCCCGTTTTCTGGAAAATAGACACTGGGGTTGGACTCAGGAGGTGTCCCTGGGTTTGGCTGGGCAGCGCCTGGTGGTCCGGGGAGTAGAGCCCAGCCCGGGAGAAGCAGCTCTGTTCCCTGGAAGGAGGGCTTCGGAGTTCTGAGGTCCTGCCAGAGAAGTGAGCCCAACCTTGCTCTGCTCAGCACTATCAGCGTGTCAGAAGATGTTCAGAGAATGGAATGGGGCCCTGGAACTGATGTGTGCGTTAATGTGACTAAACAAGGTCAACATGAGACAAAAACTCTTTTCATACTGTGCTTCAACTCCCATAAAAGGGATAGTTTATATAAAGCAACTGCAGGCTGAGACAGCTCCAAAGACTTATTGCTAACCGGGCCCAGTGAAGCTGTTTCTCATAAAACTATGCTAGTGAGATGATTTTAATTGGTCAAGAGAATAGTTACTACAGATCCCACAGGTCCTGATGCAAAAAAAAAAGAAAGAAAGAAAGAAAGAAAGCATTCTATTGACCTTCGGCAACTCACACAACCTCTCTGGGCTTCGGTTTCCCTTTCTGCATAAGGAAGGGGTTGGACAAGATGATCTCCAAGGTCCCATTTAGTTATATTTATGATTCAGATACTTAAGAGATTTCCAGAAACTTTCTGGCTGGCCCCAGCACAGTCCTATGGCTGCACAGTGAGGTTGCGGAGGCTGCCCTTGCCTGGTATGCACTCAGGCATCTGAAAGAAGCACCAAAGGGAAATAAAATGCAACAGCACTTTGCTTTTCTGAGACTAGGCACCTGAGGACAGGACAGGATTTCTCAGGACAGTGCCAGAACTCGATATGTCATTTCTTTGCACTGTGAAAATTCTCCTGAGCATAGGATTTGGGTAGAGAAATCCCCAGTGATGTACAATGGTGTGTCTGTTTCTCATCCTCAAAGTTCTTCATCCTTCTTAAAAAGTTGTTGGGAATGGCAGGGATAAGAAAATGAAGGCATGACCAAGTTCTTCCCCCCTGCCACCCAGAAACATATTCTTTCAGGCATCCAGATGCTGTGCATCCCAAAGGCAGAGGCCACCACAGACTGGCTGCTGGCCCTCCTGAGAGCCAGCAAGGAAACTGCCTCTTCACAGGCACATGGCTAGTTTGCGTCTTTCACTCTCGTTGGACCTCAAACAGTGCTGGCAAAGCCACTTCCTTCCTGAATTAACTTCACACACTTCAGCATTTCAGTAAAGCCTCACAATTTTGGATTATCTGGAAAGCAGGCCTCTAACCTCAAATTGGAGCCCTGGTGGCGCAGTAGTTAAGAGCTCGGCTGCTAACCAAAAGGTTGGCAGTTTGAATCTACCAGCCGCTCCCTGGAAACCCTATGGAGCAGTTCTACTCTGTCCTATAGGGTCGCTGTGAGTTGGAATCAACTCAACGGCAACGGGTCTGGTTTTTGGTGTTTAATCTCAAATTATGTGTGTGTCTGTGTGTGTCTGTGTGTGTCTGTGTGTGTGCATGCACAGGTTTGTGTGGGTGGTTTAAGTGGAGACCTACCATTGATGACCCCTGATCACTTTGCTGTTATGTCACCTGTCCTCCTTGTTGCAGACTATTTTCATGCATTTTGGACAGGCATTCCATCCGGCTCTGTTCTCTGGCCACCTGCCCTCTCACGCACGCACCCCTACATGGTGTGGGTATGCTTGTGGCCCTCTGCTGCCATGGGGAAGTGGGATGCCTGGGAGAATGCGGTTACTCTGAACAGAAGGTGGAGCTGGTCAGGAGGGGAAGAAGGTGAAGCGATGACTACCTACCAGCCTAAACGTGTGGCAGAGTCGCTGCAGCCCTGCAGAGCACTTGGTGATTCTCCCTGCCATCCTGGGAGAGCCTGCTACTGGAGACCCAGCTCTTCCCATAGGAGCTCACCTTGGCCTCAGGCAAGAGGTGGCCACAGCAGCCCTCCATAGGGAGTCAGCAACAGACCAGACTATTTCCTCATCAGCCAAGTTCTTAGACTTTCTCAGGTCTCTATTCCCTCTATCCCACACTTGTTAGCTTGCCCTGAGCCAGGAGTCTCTGCACTCAGAAGGTCCATTCCTAACAAGGGACAGGTTAGTTCTCTAATCACTGAGTACTATGTGACCGTGTTTAAGTCAGCAACCCTCTCTGAGCCTCAGTATCCTTGACTGACAATGAGGTGACTAGACTAGAAGATTCTGAGCTCCCTGCAGCTCTGGTCTTCTGTGGTCCTACAAATGTGCACCAGGAAACACCCCTCTGGCGCCCATGGGCTCTCTAATTCCAGACATCGGGACTGCCTGGGGCTGTGTCTTCATTTGTGTGGTGCAGAGAGACAATGTCTTTTCTTCATCTTATTTCCTCCTGAAATGACTAATATGAAGTTACCAGAATGAGGGAGAAATGTAAGAAACAATGAATAAAGAACTTCTTTAAAATAATCTGAGTCAGAATTCAATCTCTGGAAATTGATTTATGAAAAAGACATGGTAAGGAAGCTATTTGGTGGAAATGAAAAAGAAATATATCTGTATGTTCTAGTCTTCCAGTTGCATGCCTTTGAGCTGAAAACTGGTTGCTCCTTTGTTGACTAAGACCTTTGGAAATTTTTGGAATACCAAAAAAGCAAAGTTTCAATTCTCTCATTTCTGTCCTTGTTTTGAGAATGCCTCTTTCTTGTGGGCAACACCAATGTTGCGTTCCTGTGTTCCAGGCGGGCAGTATCTGTACCAGCCTCCCACCGTCTCCTCTGAGAGCTGGCTAGGAAGATCAACGATCCCAGTTTGGCCAGGACTGCGGTGTTTCCCAGGATGTGAGTCTTTTAATGCTAAAACCAGGACCAAAAAAAGAAAAAAGAAAAAAAAAAAAAAAACCAAAAAACCAAACCCGTTGCCATCGAGTCGATTCCTACTCATAGCAACCCTATAGGACAGAGTAGAACTGCCCCATAGGGCTTCCAAGGAGAGCCTGGTGGATTCGAATGCTAAGCTTTTGATTAGCAGCCATAGCTCTTAACCACTGCACCACTAGAGCTTCAAAACCAGGACAGTCCCTTGCAAACTGGGACAAGTTGGCCACCCTGGAAATGGACAGCTGTCATAGGCCCCATGTATATATCAACAGTCCCGAGACGTGCATAATACCCAAATATGGTGGTGAAGAATCATTTGTGCTATACTGAGTGAAATGCTTACTTCTCTATGCTCCTTAGAAGCAAGGATGGCGAGACTATGTCTCAGATACTTTGCACATGTTATCAGGAGGGATCAGTCCCTGGGGAAGGACAGCCTGCTTGGTAAAGTAGAGGGCCAGCAAAAACGAGGAAGACCCTCAATGAGATGGACTGACACAGTGGCTGTAGTGATGGGCTGAAGCATAACAGGGATTGTGAGGATGGCGCAGGACCGCGCAGTATTTCATTCTGTTGTACACAGGGTCGGTATCAGTCAGAATCGACTCGATGGCACCTAACAACAACAACGACCCAGAAAATAAAGATGGCCACCAACGGCCTCCAAGTCTTAGTCCTTTGCTTCCAGTTTGCACACAGAAGCCCTATTATCCTGTTCAGCTTCCCTATCCACACTTGCTATTCCTCACCACCATGCCTTTTTAAAATGCTTTTAATATAAATTAAAAATATGTCCCTTTTCAGTTCGTTCTAAGGTCAAAGTATGATTAGTCATTTATACACAGCCTTATTGGTAGGGCTTTGTTCCTGTGTTGCTTCTTTCCTCCTAGGGCCCTTTATGGAAACCACACCAGAACAATCACAAGGTACCTTCTCTTGTACAGCTGCAGGGAGTTACCGGGCCACCTGTGCCTGCCCTGCCCCTCTCCCTCCAGGACATTCCATCCTACTCCGCTCCTCTTCATCCCCCCTCCCCCAACCTTGACTGCTCCAGGAGGGAGCTCCCCCCCCCCCATTGCAGAGGGAGCCAAGGCCCTGGTGCATGGAGTGAAAATGTGGCAAACATTTTCCTAAGGAAGCAAATGTCACACAAGATGGTCAGATGCAGCTGGACTGTTACCAGTGCAATTATGCTTTGGGTACATTGTGCGTTAAATGGGGTTTTGTGGACTACTTTTGGGTGCAGTTTTGGGAAACCTGAACCACTGTTTTAATGGAAAAGTCATTTCCAAATTCTGCCATCTACATTTACAAATGAAATTAAGGTTCCTTCTCTGAATTCTACCCTTTTCCCCTCCGCTGCTAGAAAACCCTATAGTTAATAATATTGTAAACAATTCGAAGAAAATTTAAGAGATTAAAATATCAGCACAGAGGATGGCTCCCTGACTGCTCTGACTGGAAAATTCCATTTGCCTCCCCTCCTCTTCCCTTATCTCTTCTCTGTGCCTCTTCCCTGGGTTAGGCGTCACCCTGGCTTCGGTCCATCTGCAGATGTTTCAACACTTCCAGAAAGTCTGAGGTAAGAAAACTACCCCTTAGCCTACAGCCTCCCCCACGCAAAATCCCATTAGATTCATGCTCTGCGGACTGCCCCACCCCCACAAGTCACCCTATTCTCTCCAGAAATACTGCTATTTTTTTGAGATCTATTGGTCACAGGATCATAATAAAGCCAACCTTTGATTTTTGTGGACCCCTTTTTGTTTTTAAGAGAGTATTTGCTGCTCCGATTTTACTGGATCCTAGTGTCGCCAGAGGAGCTCTAGTAGTACAGTGGTTAAGAGCTTGGCTGCTAACCAAAAGGTCAGGAGTTCGAATCCACCAGCTGCTCCTTGGAAACCCTGTGGGGCAGTTCTACTCTGCATTGCAACCAACTTGATGGCAACGGGTTTTTTTTTTTTTTTTAATGGCACCAGAGGGTAAACAGGGCAGGTGTTCCAACTTGCACCTTGTACTTGAGGGAGGTAGGCAGACCCACCTAAACCTTCACATGGGGGGCTAACCAAGAACTAACTCCCACTGTGGAGAAGTTCTGCTGGACCCACCTATGAGGACATGCACAGGATGGCAGTTTCTTAAACCCACACCTGTAGAACCTCATCCGCCTTTGCTCCCTCGCCCAACCTTTGCGTAAAGTTGGACCTTTCAAGGGAACCGTGGTTTAGTCACCTTGTGTGGCAAATTACCAGAGACCCTGTTGCCCCTGTTAAGTGTTCTCCCTTTTCTCTGCCAACTCAAAGCCTCCGCTCCTGTCAAGCCAGCATACAGACTGTGTAGTCCCAGCTCTGTGCCTTCGACCCCTGCTATGCTGTCACCCCCATCTCTCTGTGTTCTAGTCCACGTTCCACACGCAACTTCAAAATCCTCCCCTATGAGACATAAAACAATACTCGGGAAGAGTGCGCTTCTTAGCCCAAGTAGATACAAGAGACGAAATGGGCAGCTCCTGTCTGGAGTGAGATGAGAAGGCAGAGAGGGTCAGGAGCTGGTTGAATGGACACAGGAAATCTGGGGTGGAAAGGAGGAGTGCGCTGTCACAGTATAGGGAGAGCAGCTAGGGTCACAAAACAATGTATGTATAAATTTTTGTATGAGAAACTAACTTGAATGGTATACTTTCACTTAAAGCACAATTTAAAAAAAAAAATCCTCCCCTGCGAGCATGTCCTCATGCTGATATCCAACTCTGGTTGTGACTGGCTCCATTCTCCCGTCCACACTCATATATGGTTATGGAGAGCTATACTGACAGTTTACAATTCTTGGTATGTGTTCTGTCCTTTTATGTCTATTTGCTTCAGTTCTTATTACACTATACATTCCTTGAGTATAGGAACCATGTACCCTCCTGTAGCCCAGGAATTGCATAATGGCAATAATGATGATAAAAATCATAAAACAGATGATGATGACAACTATTCTACAGCTTTGGATGGTAATTTTATCCGTCTTGTTATCAAAGGCAGTTTCTGTTGTTGTTAAGACCATGTGCTTTGGAGCCATGTTCTCTGGGTTTGAATCCTGGCTTTTCCACTTACTAGCTATATAATCCTGGGAAAGGTTCCTAACCCTTCTCTGCCTTCATTTGTCTATAAAGGCGATAATAATAGTACCTGCCTCACAGGATTAAAAGAGTTAATGCTAGGAAGTGCTTTGGATCATCCGTGACACACGGTCAGCCCTCCATACAGATTAGCTACCATGATCATCTCTGAACACTTGCTGTGTACCAGGCATTGTGCTATCGGCCATTTGCAGACCAGCTCATGTAATTCTCACAACAACACGGTGAAGCTGGTACCGCTCTTATCCCCACTCTCAGACGAGAAAACGAAGGCACAGCAAGGTTAAGTCACTAACCCAAGGACACGTAGCTAGTAACACATGACCTCCTTAGAGGGTAAACAACCAGAACTGATTTGTTGGTAGTAGATCACCAGCCTTCCTTTTGAGGTGCCTCTGGGTGGACTCGAACCTCCAACCTTTAGATTAGCAGCTGAGCGCATTAAGCATTTGCACCACCCAGGGACTCCCCATGTTTCTCTCTCTATATCACGTGGCCTCCTCTTTCATCATAAAGAAATGCAAGACTATCAGAATACCTTTAAGGAGACCACATTCTCCAGGTTTGTCAAATACTCCTAAAGGTGACATTGCTCAGTCCTACCATGAAGATATGAAATGTCAGTGGCGTAAGCCAGGCGAGGCCGGGCTGCTGAGGCCTCCCCTCACTGGTCCCCCCGGGACAAAGCTAAGCAGGATTGGAGGGACAGTGTAGCCAAGAAACCCATTTCCCCCAAGCAATGCTGGGGCCAGTAAGGGGAGTGAATGCAACACTGCATCTTAATTAGCTGCCTAAATTGGTGCCAGACTATTTCAGAAATAAATTTAAACTTTTCTGGAGGGAGGCCAGGGCAAGTTGGGAATGAAGGTGGTTTGAATTTAGCAAATATGAAGGGGAATGCTCCAGTCTGAGGTGACCCCGCATTACCTGCCATTTCCTTCTTGCCATGTACTTCTTCATCCGGTCCTTGGAGAGCTTCTTGGCCTCCATGTTCTTGGTGTCTTTCATTAGCCATGGGTGCTGAAGGCACTGGGTACAGTTCAGGCGGTTTCTGGTGAAGGCAGAGATCAGGGGATTTCTGAGCAGGAGGGGACCTCAGATCAGACATGGGGGGGTCTCCTGTCTGCAGTCACACAGGGCAGAGCCCAGGGCTCCCAGCTCCCAGTCCATCCATGACCAGGGGCACTGTGCTCTTGGCTGTCTCCTCTCTTGGTCTGGGTTACACTGACTGGACCCAGCGTAGGCCCGTGTTCAGAAGGCCTAACCACCAAGGAAGCAACTGGTGTCCCAGGACCTGTGCTCGGGGGTCTAAGAAGGGTAAGTGCTGGAGGGCTGATTTGTCAGGGGACAGCTGGCACCATATCCAGGGTGGGCTCATTCAGCTGGTCCCAGTGGGGGCTGGGGGCTCTGGTGTCCTAATCTTTCTGCCTACCTGTCTGATACATTGGGCCAAAACCTCCAAGAATCATTTCACTCTGTGTCTTACTATGTGGTTGAATATCAGGTTTTTCCTGTTATAACTCAAAGAAGTATGTCCTACATACAACTCATGAATTATGACAACCTTAGAACTGCATTGAAACAAATTTAATCTTTCTGAAAGCTCTGGGAATCTAGAAATATTTCAGGGTCATTGTCATAAACCTTAGCTGTACCAGGACTAACATAACCCAAAGAACCAAATGTTAACACGCATAGAAAAATGACGGGAAAGAAGTATAACAAAATGTAGTGATCTTTAGATAAAGGGATTTCTCGTGATTTTAATTTTCCTATGTTCTTCAAATTTTCTACAACTTACATGTATTACTTTTATAATATAAAAATATTTCAAAAAGTGCTGATAAATGGAGATTTCTGAGGTGATGCATACAAGAGTTTACGGGACTCTAGTGTCTTAATCTATTTGAAAAAGGTCAGTTCTTTGGTGGGTCCATTTTATGAACACAGAGGGAAGCAACACAGCCTGTTAAAGAATTAAGTCAAGGTCAGATAAGAAAACAGGGTGTGTACACGGTATCTTGTTTACCAAATCCTCAGTGAACAAAGCTCGGTTAACAAAAGCCATCCTTACACCAGAGTTATTAGCAGGGAGATCTCCATCTCTCTGAGGCACCTTGGAAGTGGGAGATCCCTCAGATTGGAAGGGAACTTAGACTCCCCCACAACATCTTGCTTCCCCCTGGGTCATGCCTACTTCTGATACAAAGGCCGTGACGGAGAAACACTAAAGGGTATCGCTGACAAGGAGTATGGAGTGCAGCCGTCTCCGGGGGAGTCTGGCCCTGAGATGGCTAAAGAGGACTGAGAGGTGGTGGGTAACTGGAAAGCTAGACAGAAGCACCTAAGAGACCTCCGATATTGCTACTTTAGCAACTGTGCTCTCCTGTCCCAAATAGCATTTCTCCGAAGGGAGCAATCCTGCCGACAGCCTCCGTGGGGTCTATGGGTCAGGTAGACATGGCTAGAATCACTGCTGCAGGCACAGGGCTGAATGCAGAACCTCCACCTGCCCCTGGAGTCTTGGCTGTCCCTCCCCCCTCATCCTCTGGCACACCACCTATTTCAACACCACCCTCCTCGGACAAACCTTACAGTTGCTCCCGATTGCCAAATACAACTCCAAGCTCCCTGGGGCCCCTGGGGCCCCTGGGGCCAGGCCTTGCCTCATCTGGCCACTTGACTGACAGAGTGGATGAAGGGCCTGACAGGCCAGCTACCCTCACCTGACACCCCCAACTACTCCCTGCATGCCAGCCTCCCCCCTCTGTACTCATAGCCCCTCTCACCTTCTTGCTTTCATTTAACAGGTTTCTGGCACCAGGAGAATCTTCACCAGTTCATTCTGTCTAGCAACACCGAGGGTTCACCTCAAATCTCTTCCTCCACTCAAGTCTCCCTCTACAGCCCCATGCCCCTACTCCCTCACACCAAGTGCCTTGTGTGTCTGACCTCTGCGCACGCTCTCAGGCCAACTGCATACCTGAACACACTGCCTACCACAGGTCACAAACGTTTTCTATATTCATCCTCTGACCACGTGGGCAGCTCCAGGCAGCCCCAGAAGGCAGAGGTGGGTAATCTCACAGTCTGCAATGTTATAGGGGCACAGAGACAGAGTGGGGGGGAGGGCTGAACCCAGTGGCCTGGGATCACAGCCTAGCTCTGGCCATACTCAGGTAGGCAGTTCTTCAATAATTTCAATATGAGGAAACACCAAGCCAGATAATCTGGGGGATCATCGGGACCCATGGATGGGTTCTAACGAAGCCTCTGCTTTTTGAGGGGCTATTTCCTTCACTATCCCCCCACCCCCACCCCAGGGTCCCTGAAGAGGTAGGGCTTCTACAAGCCGTAATCATACACATAAAACAATAGGTGTTACTCATATAGAACAAGCTGCAGTTCTCGGTCAAGTGTGGCTTTTGTGCTCCGTGAGGATTTACGCCTTGAAAGACTAGTATGGTGTCTAGTCAGGGAACTGAGGCCTAGGAAGACGCCCTCCCCTCCCCCACACACACTTGGCTTGCTCTCTCTTAATGCCCGCCCTCCCCTCCTCAGGAGGAGGGAAGCCACAACAGACAAGGAAAATCCTTGCCTCCTGACACCAGTCCAGGGAGTGGGGAAGCTGAAAGGACTGAAAGCTCAACTCATTACTTCATATCTTTCTTCAGCAAATTGCTGATAAAATCCTTGGCATCATCGGAGATCTCGTCAAACGCCTCATCATCGAAGTCCCAGGTGGCTGAGGTAACGTTGGCTAAGGTTTCATTATCATTGTCACCCATGAAGGGGGAAAGTCCACTGACCCTGGGGAGATAAGAGCAGGAAAGTAGCAGTGATTAAGTGAGGTCAAAGGTGAGGGCCAGCAAGGAATCGCCTGAGTTCCACATGCAGGGAAGCCTTTGCAGCCCCAAACTCACGCTGTGTGGCCCTCACACCCACCTCTCCTCCCACCTGCATTTGAAAAAAGATGTGACTCTCCAGATTTATTTGTGGCCCTGTCTCTTCTCAGTCACTCACTGTACTTTTGTGGTATCACCCACCTCTTGATACCAACTGCCTGCGATGCTGAGGTGGAAGGAATTTAGTTCACAACTTTCACCACTCAGTTATCCACACTGCACACCAGCACTAGTTGCCGTTGAGTCAACTATGACTCATGGTGACCCCATGTGTATCAGAGTAGAACTGTGCTCCACAGGGTTTTCAATGGCTGATTTTTCAGAAGTAGATCACCAGGACTTTCTTTGGAGGGTGCCTCTTGTGGACTCAAACTTTCAACCTTTAGGGTTAGCAGTCAAGCGCATTAACAGCTTGCACCACCCAGGGACTCCACATTGCCCACATCAGGGCTGGTAAGCCCCTCCATCCTTGCCTTCTGTTCTCTAAAGCCCAGACAAGAACACTGCCTCAGGCAGAGCCTTCTCCAAGGTTTTCCGGTGGAGCGAGTCCCCCCGGCCCTGTGCTCCCACCCCCTCATAGAGTGGGATAGTAGCTATCACTGCACCCTCTGTCCCCTCTCTCTTGCAGCTCTCATCTTTAAACATCTTCAGCACCAGGAGGGCCCAGCACAGAGGTGATACTCAGCAAGTGTGTGCTGGATGGACGGATAGGCTTTGAATCAGCAATGCATGTTTGGTTATTTACCTACACCTGAGGATTTTAGGTCAAACTAGACAGTTTCCCTAAGAGGTATCGTAACAGAGGAAAGAGCACAGCTTCTACATGGGCTGGGTGACCTTGGGCAATTCCCCTAATCTCTGTCACTGTTCTGTCTTTTGTAAAATGGGGAGCCTACTACCTAAGCGTTCAATAATTTCTGCATTTTATTGGATCACTTTCTTTGGAATGGGCACAAATATGGATCTCTCCCAGTTGGTTGGCCAGGTAGCTGTCGTCCAAATTTCTTGGCATAGATGAGTGAGCACCTCCAGCACTGCTTCCGTTGGTTGAAACATCTCAACTGGTATTTTGTCATTCCTGGAGCCTTGTTTTTCGCCAATGCCTTCAGTGCAGCTTGGATTTCTTCCTTCAATACCATCAGTTCTTGATCATATGCTTCCTCCTGAGACAGCTGAATGTTGACCAATTCTTTTTGGTAAAGTGACTCTATGTATTCCTTCCATCTTCTTTTGATGCTTCCTGCTTTGTTTAGTATTTTGCCCACAGAACTCTTTAACAGATCCAAAAGAATGTGGAAATTATCGAACAATATCATTAATATCACATGCAAGTAAAATTTTTCTGAAGATAATTCAAAAGCACCTGCAGAAGTACATCAGAAAACTGCCAGAAATTCAAGGCAGATTCAGAAGAGGACATGGAACGAGGGATATCATTGCTAATGTCAGATGGATCTAGGTTGAAAGCAGAGAATACCAGAAAGATGTTTACCTGTGTTTTATTGACTATGCAAATGCATTCAATTGTGTGCATCATAACAAATTATGGATAACATTGTGAAGAATGGGAATTACAGACCCCTTAACTGTGCTCATGAGGAACCTGTACGTAGATCAAGAGGCAGTTGTTCGAACAGAACAAAGGGATACTGAATGGTTTCAAATTAGGAAAAGTGTGTGTCAGAGTTGTATCCTTTCACCATAATTATTCAATCTGTATGCTGAGCAAATAATCTGAGAAGCTGGACTATATGAAGAAGAATGGGGCATCAGGATTGGAGGAAGAGTCATTAATAACCTGCAAATATGCAGATGACATAACCTTGCTTGCTGAAAGCAAAGAGGACTTGAAGCACTTACTGATGAAGATCAAAGACTACAGCCTTCAGTATGAATTACACCTCAACAGAAAGAAAACAAAAATCCTCACAACTGGACCAGTAAGCAACATCATGTTAAGTGGAGAAAATATTGACATTGTCAAAGATTTCATTTTACTTGGACCTACAGTCAACACCCATGGAAGTTGCAGTCATGAAATCAAACTATGTATTGCACTGGGCAAATATGCTGCAAAAGCCCTCTTTAAAGTGTTGAAAAGCAAAGATGTCAGTTTGAGGACTAAGGTGCACCTGACCTAAGCCATGGTATTTTCAATCACATCATATGCATGTAAAAGCTGGACAATGAATAAGGAAGACAAAAGAAGAATTGATGCCTTTGAATGACGGTGTTGGGGAAGAGTATTGACTATACCATGGACTGCCAGAAGAATGAATAAATCTGTCTTGAAAAAAGTACAGCCAGAATGCTCCTAAGAAGAGAGGATGGCGAGACTTCGTCTCACATACTTTGGAAGTGTTATCAGGAGGGACCAGTCTCTGGAGAAGGACATCATGCTTGGTAAAGAAGAGGGTCAGCACAAGAGAGGAAGACCCTCAGCGAGATGAACTGACACAGCGGCAGTGTTTCCTTCTGTTGTACGCACGGTTGCTGTAAGTCGGAACTGACTTGATGGCACCTAACAACGACAGTAACGACTATTTAACCGCAGCGTGGTCACTTCAGCAGCAGCATCACGGCAGCCAGTGTTCACCATGTACTATGCGCCAGGCACTGGGCAACGAGTTTAAAATAGATTAATGAATTTACTCTTAACCCTACCCTACAACTTAGGTATCTCTTATTACTTTGTTTTACAGATGAGGAAACGGAGGCACAGAATGGGGAGTAAGCAATCTGTCCAAGGTTTCACAGCCAGTGAGATTTGAATCCAGGTGCCTGTCTCTAGAGCCTATACTCTTTTTTTTAATGTAATTTGGATGAAGGTTTACAGAGCAAACTAGTTTCTCATCAAGCAATTAATATACACATTGTTGTGTGACATTGGTTGCCAACCCTACGACATGTCAACACTCTCCCCTTCTCGACCTTGGGTTCCCTATTACCATCTGTGCTGTCCCCTCCTGCCTTCTTGTCCTTGCCCCTGGGCTGGCATGCCCATTTAGTCTCGTTTTGTTTTATGGGCCTGTCTAATCTTTGGCTGGAGGGTGCACCTCAGGAGTAACTTCATTACTGAGTAATAGGGGTGTTGGGGTTTCTCCAGTCTCTGTCAGACCAGTAAAGTCTGGTCTATTTTTTTTTTTTTTGTGAGTTAGAATTTTGTTCTACATTTTTCTCCAGCTCTGCCCAGGACCCTCTACTGTGATCCCTGTCACAGCAGTTGGTGGTGGTAGCCGGGCACCATCTAGTGGTGCGGGACTCAGTCTGGTAGAGGCTGTGGTCTATTAGTCCTTTGGACTAATCTTTCCCTCGTGTCTTTAGTTTCCTTCATTTTCCCTTGCACCAGACGGGGTGAGACCAGTACCTTAGATGGCCACTTACAAGCTTTTAAGACCTCAGACACTACTCATCAAAGTAGAATGTAGAACATTTTCTTTATAAACTTTGTTACGCCAATTGAGCTAGATGTTCCCCAAGACCATGGTCCCCAGCCCTCAGCCCAGTAATTTGGTCCCTCAGGGAGTCTGGATGTGTCTATGGAGTATAGTCGGTACTCTTCACTGTCACATTACACTAACATTTCTATGAAAATTAAATAAATTGCACAAGGCCTAGTCCACAGTAAAGAGCCTGGTCTCTGACTGTAGCTATTACATAGTTCTTCTGGCTCACCTCTACTGCCTCACGATCTGTGATCTCCAGAATGACTTATTTTATCAGTAGCTTAAGCCAAATAAAATTTGGCAGGTAATGGTCCCTTGCATCTCAAAGCCAAATAAAACAGATTCATGGCTTATTGGCCTCACCTCTCACCTCTGTGCACCTCATCTTCAGGCTAGCCATCCACCCCCACTCACCCTGACCTGGGGTGGCTTCATGGGTTTGTCACCTGTGCCCAGGGCCCCACCCTTAGAAGGGCCCACATTTGGTTTAATGGTCTGCTGATGCCATCTTGAAGTCCTCGTGGCTCAGTGGTTAAGAGCTCAGCTGCTAACCAAAAGGTTGGCAGTTTGAATCTACCAGCCACTCCTTGGAAACCCTATAGGGCAGTTCTACTCTGTCCTATAGGGTTGCTTTGAGTAGGAATCGACTTAATGGCAACAGGTTTGGGTCTTGGTTGCCATCTTGAAATTCTTAATGATTTTTGAACAAGTGGACTTTTTATTTTACACTGGGCCCCACAAATTACGTAGCTCATCCTACCCTGACCCCATCCGAGCCCCATGAGATGGATCTGGGGCTCTCATACCATCAACCTCCCAAATTAAGGCTTTGTTAACACCCCTTCCCCTAAACCCTTAGGAATCCATCATCATAAACAATAATGCAAACTCTTCTGGAGCTATTTTGTCATTCAACATGTCCCCCCCACAAAAAAAAAAAAAAAACAACCCAAACCTACTGTCATCGAGTCGATTCTGACTCATAGCGACCCTGTAGGACAGAGTAGAGCTACCCCACAGGGTTTCCAAGGAGCAGCTGGTGGATTCGAACTGCTAACCTTTTTGGTTAGCAGCTGAGCTCTTATGAAATAAATATACTCGTATCTGAAAACTAAGTTTTGCAAACCAAAACCCTGTTTAAATCTCGTGAGGAAAGCTTGTCATTGGAAGGACCCTGTGACAAAACTTTTGTAAAGAGAAGAAAACTTCTGCAGTGTGAATTACTTCACCCTAATCAGACTCTTTGTGTTTCTGAATAATACATTTCTGTATATGGCATTTTCTTAAAGCAAGGCGCTGATTTCTGTTTTAAGAAGGCACGGAGCTATTCGCCCTTAGTCATGTCACAACGAGGGAACGGGGACAGGTTACCAGTCCCTGAGTCTGCATTGTTATATGCTACTCCTTTCCCCTCTCTGGGCCTCAGTTTCCCCTTTTATACACCAAGGGGACCAGGCTAGAATTCCTGGGGGGCCTCCCAGCTCTCAGGGTCTCAGCAGTCCTGGGCAGCTATGCAAGCCTCACCAAGAGGCAGCTTGACTCTTGCTAGTCAGCTACCTGCTTCCTTGTATCTTTACATTTTCCATTTGAATCATAAAACCCGTTGCCACTGAAGTCGATTCCAACTCATAACGACCCTATAGGACACAGCAGAACTGCCCCACTGGGTTTCCAAGGAGTCGCTGGTAGATTTGAACTGCTGACCTTTTGGTTTGCAGCCGTAGCTCTTAACCACTGCGCCACCAGGGCTCCATCTGAAACATCCAACCAAACCAAGCCCACTGGCATAGTCAATTCCGACGTATAGCAGCCCCATAAGGGTTTCCAAGGCTGTCAATCTCCACGGAAGCAGACTGCCACAGCTTTCTCCCATGGAGTGGCTGCTGGCTTTGGTTAGCAGTTGATCGCTTTAACCACTGCTCCACCAGGGGTCCATCTGAATCACAGAGGGGCAAAAGTCCTGCAGCACTCCAAAAGCAAACAACCCTGCTGTGAAATGCTGAAAGGGCCCCTTCTGCAAACCTCCTTTCCTAATTAGGAGCTGCGATCCTGCACAGATAGGTTTTAATCTCTGCAATGTTCACAGTCAGGGAGCGCCTCCGTGCCTTTGGCCTCTGGTGGCTCCTTCCTGGTGGTCCCATCCTTCTGAAACACTCTCCTGGCCCTGGCTGGCTCAGTGCCCGGCGGCGTTCTCCTGATCAAAGAGGATGTCTCTATAATAAAACACAGCTTGCGTGCAGAGTGTGATGGCGAGGGGAGGGCTCAAGCTGTAGCCGCTGTTTTTGGGCGGTGGGCTTTGGCAGGGTTTTTGATATATGTATACACTGTACTGCTGGAATTTGCCTACGTGTCATGTATCTTTTTACAAAAAATAGGCATTATTTGTTAAAAATCAACCCATCAGCAAACGAAACAACCATAGCGTTAAAAACACTACTCTGTACCCCTCTTCCTAGTCTTCTCTAGTTTGTGATCGATGGGTTCATCTGCTTTTCACAAGGTTGCAATCAGTGTGGGCATGTCCTTGGATGCTCTATTTTCTGTCCACTTCACATTCTTACATGACGTTCGCAGGTATAACCAGGTCTGCTCACTCCTTTTTAAGGTCAGACGTTAGTCTCTGTGCTGAGGAATCACAAAGGTCATGACTGCAGGGCGTTCTAATGTCGTAATTCTTCATCTCTCCCCGTGGCAAAGCTTCTCAGGGAGAAGGTCAGGTGGGAGGAGGCTGCAGAAACGCCTCCTGGACTACGCTTTCTCTACCTTGTGTTTCAAGCAGCAAACAGATGGCCCTGCTGCAGGAGTGGCCAGCTAAGCGGACCACACATGGGCGAGCAGAACTATTGAGTGGATTGAGTGGTTAAACCAAACCAAACCCGTTGTCGCAGAATCGATTTCTACTCATAGCATCCCTACAAAACAGAGCAGAACTGCCCCATAGGGTCTCCAAGGAGCAGCTGGTGGATTTGAACTGCCGACCTTTTGATTAGTAGCCAACCTCTTAACCACTATGCCACCAGGGCCCCAGTGACCCTACAGAAAGGCGTTAATCTTTGATCCCGTTTTTAGCTTTCAGGCACTCATTGCCTGCTCTGGTTGGGAGACAGAGACAGGGTGGGGGCAGGTCCCGCAGGAAGAGCTGCGTATCCTTTTGTGCAGTGGCCCAGGAAGCAGGGACCTGGGGTCCAGTCACGTTAACCACAGCCCCGTTCCCTGGAGAGCAAACCATGAAGGTGAGGGCAGGGCCTGGTGTGCAGCAGGGAGTGGAGGCTGCAGGAGCTGGGATCAGGGTGCTGTCTGGGCTCAGCAGAGAGAGGGCAGGATGGAGAAGGAAGAGGTTACAGGGCCTCTGGAGAGCCCTGTATCCAAGCCCCAGTCTGAGCAGGCACCCAATGCCCAGGCACTGGGACTCCTTCCCCAGAGGACTGGGATGCCATCTCCAGAAATCAGACTCAGGATGGGGATGGCTTGGCTCTCCGGACCATGGCTGGAGCTGAATGTGCTGAAACAGAAGTCTGAGTCGCTGTGCCCAGTCAGAAAGACAGTAGGAGGAGAGAGGAGCAGTAATTGCTTCTTCACTTTGGTTTGGGAGAGGAGAGGAAGAGAAGGAATTGTGAAATGGAGATGAGGGTGGGGCACGGAGCAGGGTTTTGATCTCCCCACAGGCAGTATGGGAACATCAAGTCCTCAGGAAATAAGGCAGCGAGATAGGGGAGGGCAGAACTTCTCAGAAAAGGAGGCAGTTCACAATGAAGTGTGGCCTAGATCGCCCCCACCGCCCCCCCCATTAGGCCAGAAACTGAAACCAAATGGGTATCACTAACTTAAGAAAAGGAGTCCCTGGGTGGTGCAAATGGTTAAGTGGTTGACTACTAGCTGAAAGGCTGGTGGTTCAAACCCACCCAGAGGCACCTTGGAAGACTGGCCTGGTGATCTGCTTCTGAAAGGTCATGGCCTTGAGAACCCTATGAAGCAGTTCTACTTTGCACACATGGGGTCACCATGAATCACAATCAACTCGAAGGCAACTATCAACAACATCTTCACCAAAAAATTAGGAGATTCAAGGAATCTCCTATTTCCCTTCAGAATCAGGGATGAGAGGGCAGGCCCTACAGCACTGCGTGCTCCATCATCCTGCCTGGACAACCTGGGCCAGCAGCTGAATCGGTGACTCAGGTGCTGGGACAGGATCTCTCTGCTGGGTTTGGGAAGGTGTTTCTCCAAGAAAGTCAGACCAACCTATGATGACAGAGCTCCTTGTTAGGAGGTACTCACCAAATATGTGTTGAACAATAAATGAGTTATCACACCTTCTCCCATGGCTCCAGAAAGGAGATCAGGAGGGGAGGGTCCCTGGACAAGACATAGGGGCAGGGGATGTCACGAGGGTCACCAGAGATCGCTTCTGGGGTGCTGCCTGCCGCTATGCGGGAATTCGCACAGCAGGGACTGATGGGAAGCAATCCACTGGCTCTAACTTTTGTTTTAGGCAGCATGTGATCTGTTGAGGGCACTAGCTTGAAGAGGAACTCCCAGACCCCAGTCCCCACTGTGAGAGCCGGCCTGACACTGTCCAAGAGGGCGGAGCAGCACACAGCAGTGAGTCCAGGGGCTGGGATGCTACACACCTGCTCCTCGCTGCTTCCCTGTCACACGCACCTCTCCTCCCTCCTGGCATGCCCCTGGCCACACACCTGCAGGCTGGGGCCTGTTTGTCAGAATTATTTTCTCTCCCATTTCAAAAACACTTTCCTATTTTTTGGTTTTAGTTTTCAAAGTAATCTGTTAAACAATGTAACATTATCCAAATCACTATGTTCTTCCACCTAAAATAATTATCATTTTAAAACAAAGTGCTCTTATGATCCAGTCATTCTAGTTCTAGATTATATAGCCAATAGAAATGCATAAAGATGTTTTCTAAAAGGCATGTACCAGAATAGCTGTAATACCCCAAACTGGAAACTACTCAAAAGCGCATCAAGGCAGAATGGATAAATACCTTGGGTTATAGTCACTCAGGAGACTCTGGGTGGTGCAAACAGTTAATGTGCCTGGCTGCTAGCCCAAAGGTTGGAGGTTCGAGTCCATCCAGAGGCACCTCAGAAGAAAGGCCTGGTTGATCTACCTCCAAAAAAATCAGCCATTGAAAACCCTATGGAGTACAGTTCTACTCTGGCACACATGGGGTCACCATGAATCCTAATAAACTTGACAGCAACTGGTTTTTATATTCACACGACGGAATACTATAGTGTGCTGAGAATGAACAATCCGCAACTCGCTGTTGTTAGGTGCTGTCGAGTTAGTTCGAACTCATAATGACTCTATGTACAAAAGAACGAAACACTGCCTAGTCCTGCGCCATCCTCACAATCGTTGCTATGCTTGAGCCCATTATTGCAGCCACTGTATCAATCCATCTCATTGAGGGTCTTCCTCTCTTTCACTGACCCTCTACTTTACCAAGCATGATGTCCTTCTCCAGAGACTGGTCCCTTCTGATAACATGTCCAAAAGTACATGAGATGAAGTCTCACCATCCTCACTTCTAAGGAGCATTCTGGCTGTACTTTTTCCAAGACAGACCTATTCATTCTTCTGGCAGTCCATGGTATATTCAATATTCATCAACAACACCCTAATAAAAAGGCATCAGTTCTTCTTTGGTCTTCCTTATTCATGCATACGAAGTGACTGAAAATACCATGGCTTGGGTCAGGTGCACCTTAGTCCTCAAACCGATATCTTTTCTTTCTAACACTTTAAAGAGGTCTTTTGCAGCATATTTGCCCAATGCAATACATTGTTTGATTTCATGACTACTGCTTCCATGGGTGTTGATTGTGGATCCAAGTAAAATGAAATCTTTGACAATGTCAATATTGTCTCTATTTAACATGATGTTGCTTATTGGTCCAGTTGTGAGGATTTTTGTTTTCTTTATGTTGAGGTGTAATTTATACTGAAGGCAGTAGTCTTTGATCTTCATTAGTAAGTGCTTCAAGTCCTCTTTGCTTTCAGCTTTTTTTTTTTATGTCATCTGCATATTGCAGGTTGTAAATGAGTCTTCCTCCAATCCTGATGTCATGTTCTTCTTCCTATAGTCCAGCTTCTCAGATTATTTGCTCAGCATACAGATTGAATAAGTATGGTGAAAGGATACAACCCTGATGCACACCTGATTTTAAACCATGCAGTATGCCCTTGCTCTGTTTGAACAACTGCCTCTTGGTCTATGTACAGGTTCCTCATGAGCACAGTTAAGGGTTCTGTAATTCCCATTCTTCACATTATCTACAATTTGTTATGATCCACACAGTTGAATGCCTTTGCATAGTCAATAAAACACAGGTAAACATCTTTCTGGTATTCTCTGCTTTCAACCTAGATCCATCTGACATCAGCAGTGATATCCGTCATTTCACGTCCTCTTCTGAATCCTGCTTGAATTTCTGGCAGTTCCCTGTTGATGTACTGCTGCAACCACTTTTGAATGATCTTCAGCAAAATTTTACTTTTGTGTGATATTGATGATATTGTTCAATAATTTCTGCATTCTTTTGGATCACGTTTCTTTGGAATGGGCACAAATATGGATCTCTTACATTTGGCTGGCCAGATAGCTATCTTCTAAATTTCTTGGCATAGATGAGTGAGCGCTCCCAGCACTGCATCCATTTGTTGAAACATCCCAATTGGTATTCTGTCAGTTCCTGGGGCCTTATTTTTTTACCTATGCCTTCAGTGCAGCTTGGACTTCTTCAATACCATCCATTCTTGATCATATGCTACCTCCTGAAATGGTTGAACATCGACCAAATCTTTTTGGTACAATAACTTGTGTATTCCTTCCATCTTCTTTTGATGCTTCCTGCGTTGTTCAGTATTTTGCCCATAGAATCCGTCAGTATTGCAACTTGAGGCTTGAATTTTTTCTTCAGTTCTTTCAGCTTGAGAAATGCTGAGCATGTTCTTCTCTTTTGCTTTTCTAATTCCAGGTCTTTGCACATTTCATTATAGTGCTGTACTTTGTATTCTCAAGCCTCTCTTTGAAATCTTCTGTTCAGCTCTTTTACTTCATCATTTCCTCTGTTCACTTTAGCTGCTTGACATTCAACGGCAAGTTTCAGAGTCTATTCTAACATCCATTTTGGTCTTTTCTTCCTTCCCTATCTTTTTAATGATCTTTTGCTTTCTTCATGTATGATGTCCTTGGTGTCTTTCCATAACTTGTCTGGTCTTCGGGCATTAGTGTTCAATACGTCAAATCTATTCTTGGGATGGTCTCTAAATTCCGGTGGGATGTACTCAAGGTTGTATTATGGCTCTTGTGGACTTGTTTTCTTCAGCTTCAGCGTCAGCTTGCATATGAGCAATTGATGGTCTGTTCTGCATTCGGCCCCTGGCCTTGTTCTGACTTATGGTATTTGGCTTCTCTGTCAAAGATGTAGTCAATTTGATTCCTCAGTCAATTTGATTCCTGGGTATTCCATCCGGCAAGTTCCGTATATAGTCACCGTTCATGTTGTTGAAAAAAGGTATTTGCAAGGAATAATGTGTTGGTCTTGCAAAATTCTATCACGCGATCTCTGGAGTTTCAATCACCAAGGCCATATTTTTCAACTACAGATCCTTCTTCTTTGTTTCCAACTTCGGCATTCTAATCACCAATAATTATTAATGCATCTTGATTGCATGTTTGATCACTTTACAACTACATGTAAGAATATGAATGAATCTCAATAACAATGTTGAGCAAAAGAAGCCAAACACTTCTTTTTGTATGATTTGGTTTATATAAAGTTCAAGAACAGGCAAAACTAACCCATGACGTTAGATATGAGGATAATAGTTACTTCTGGAAACCCTGGTGGCATAGTGGTTAAGAGTTTGGCTGCTAACCAAAAGGTAGGCAATTCAAATACACCAGGTGCTCCTTGGAAACCCTATGGGCGGAGTTCTACTCTGTCCTATAGGGTCGCTATGAGTCGGAATCGACTTGACGGCAACGGGTTTGGTTTTTATTTTGGTTACCTCTAGAACAGGGAGAGGGTAGTAAGCGGGAAGGGATGCCAGGAGGGTTGCTGAGGCCCTGGCAGTATTGGGTTTCTTTTTTTTTTTTTAAAGGTTATTGTGGTAAAATACGTATAACAAATCTTTGCCATTTTAACCATTTCTAAGTGTACGATTCAGTGACATTAATTATATTCACCATGTTGTGCAACATCACCACTAACCATTCCCAAAAGCTTAGTTTCTTGACCTGTGTATAGGTTGCACGGTGTGTTCACGGTGAAGATTTACGGAGCGGTCTGGTTGCTGCTCTGTTACTGACCAGTAGGGAGTCCAATCGTCCTGGCTTGCCCAACCTGTCCCCATTCTTAGCATGGAATGTCCCGTACCCTGGGAAACCACTCAGTCCCAGGCAAACTGGGATGGTCAGTCACCCTGCCAGGTCTGTGGGACATGGGCAGCCACGTAGGCTTCCTTGACCCTAATTGCCTCAATGCCGAATGTGATGAAATGCCTGCCATGGGCCCCTCACAAGCTTGTTCTGAGGATCAAACAAGCTCCCATGTGAGACTCCGTGGCTGCAGACGGTCCCTACCCTACAGCGGTGGGAAAACAGGCTGAAGAGCAAACATAAGGCCAGTCTCCTTGATGGCTGGAGAGGGGACCAGGGGCCAGGCCAGGTCACAGGAAAGCTGGGTCTGAACAGGGTGAGCTGGCCGAGGACTGTGTCTCAGGGTCCAGAGATGCAGAGTGAGCCCCATCCAGGCCTGGGCAAGCGGACAGTCCTGTTGGCCCTACTCACCACGTAAGCCTGGAGCTTTCTTTACTCATCAGCTTCCCTTTCTCCCAGAGGTGGCTGGAGTAGGGAGAGGCAGGGAAAGGTGCTTCTGGCCAGGGAGTTTCTTCTCAGCAGCTCTGGGGAGGCTACGGTGATGGGGGCGACCCCAGGCAGGGAAGAAGAGGACTCTCTGGGGTACAGGACCTGTGACACAGGTCAACTGAGAGTGGCTGTGCTAATAGGACACAGTAAGTATAAAATCCCTAAGCATGTGAAAAAGCCACAAGCACAAACATCACCGTACACTTGTGAAAGCCTTTTAAACTGGCTGCTAAACCTGGCTGAGCAACAGCGTCACCTGGAGCCATTTCTCACACTGGAGGTTAAAGACACCAGAGGTCTGAGAACGTATTCTTAAAGTTCTTCCCTTAGTATGAGAAAGTTCAAATTTTTTTTTTTGACAGAAAAAAAATTTTTTTTTAATGAATGCATGCATACTTGCATCTGTGGGGTGAGCATCCCATAACTGTGAATTGCTATACAAGTTGAAGGGCTGCCTCTGGGGCTAATGACTGCTGGCAGCCTGGGGCTTCAGGGATAGGCCAATGAGAACCTATCAAGAGGGCGAGTTCTAGAGCCTTGTTACTCCAAGTATGGTTCTCGGACAGCACCATGGGGCAACCTGGACCTTGTTAGAAATGCGGACTCTCAGGCCTCTGACCTTCTGAATCAGACTCTGCAGTTTAGGAGATGTCCAGCGGATTCCTGCATATTAATGTCGGTGAAGCACAGTCCAGATTACTAGTCTCCCCTCTTTTTCTCCAGCATTGTTCATTGAAATGGCTTCAAAATTTCCCACCTGATCTCCCAATTCTAATTCCTGTGTTGCCTTCTGCTGTCTGTTGGTCCTGCTGAAGCCTCTATCTCATCAAAAGTGCATATTCTGGTCTCAGAGATGAAGGGAGCAGTTGGTCCCATGCTCTGAGGACGGTATGCTGTCCTTTGAAGACAGTGATGATGCCCAGAGGAGACACGTGCTGAGTGCCCGCCTCCTTCTCTGCTGGCTCACCTACATGAGTGGTAGATCACACGGGGCCTACCACACGACCAAGCATTCTCATGACCAAAGGCCCCAGCTGGCCAGCAATGGGGACAGCGTGGAGCCCAGAGCGGGGATTTTGGTGAGGGCAGCTACTTCCCTACAGAAATGTAAAGCAGGCTACTGGCCTTATCAGGAGCACAGGAGCAGGGCAGCTGGCTGGTGTGGACCTGCCACCCACCTGACTCTGGAGTAGGGTTCCCACTGTCACCTGCGCTGGCCCCTCACACTGTCAGGGCACTGTTCTCAGGACGCTCCTGTAGGACTCTCTGGACCCCTCCTCCCCCACCCTCCCCACCCACATGCCCCCAGGGACTCACAGGATATAGCAGATGACCCCGATGCTCCACATGTCCGTGGCGTAGCCAATGGGCTCGTAGTTGATCACTTCAGGAGCCACAAACTCAGGGGTACCAAAGAGGACCTTCAGAGACCCCGCATTCTCTGTAACCAGGATGGAGAGGGATCAGTTGCGAGAACATCTCGGAACCAGCTCACAGCGAGTGGCTGCCCTGTCTGTGTGCCAGGCACAGATGTGGTTCAGCCTTCAGGGGCTGCTTCCATGGATAATGGCACACGGCATTTGTCCTCCTCCTCGTTAGGCAAGTGCATAAATACACCAGTGACGTGAACAAAACACTCACGTGGAATGTCCCGAGTGGGGTAGGGAGGAGGAGGGAGGCCGTACCATTGTGTTTGGCCTTTGTTAAAGCACCTGTCCCTGAATGATCTTGTTCGTGTGTTGTCTTTCCCATGAGTTCCCAAGGGCAGAGATTGTGACTTATCCCTAATAAAAATTTCTAACATTCACTGGCCAGTGACTGTGTCCTATGTACCATACTACCTGTTTTAAGTGGATTTTCCAATTTAATATTCTCAACAACCCTAAGAAGTAGGCCTAGTGCCCCTCCTACAGAGGGGAGTGGGGCCCAGGGAAGTGAAGTGGTTTCTCACTCAGTTAATACAAGTGGTGAAGTCAGGACTTAAACCCATCTGGTCCTACTCCTGAGCCAGATCCTTGATCATGCCCGTAGACTGCCTCTCCTACTCATCTTACAGCAGGGAGGATGATAGGGGAAACAGACCTCAACTAAGGTGCGTGTGAGGACATGCTGAAGGCTTCTGACCACCCCTGTGTAGATCCCAGCTCCTGAGGAGCTCCGCAACAGTGAGGGTGGCAGACCTTTGGCCTGGGGGCTAGATTTGGTCTCGGTTGAATTCTACAGCACCCACAGCAAATGTTTTAAAACAAAGCACTGAACAGTGAACTGCCCTTGTGATGTGGAAGCTCCACTGGAACGCTAACCTTTCCTGCTGTATCTTAACCACTTCCCAATTCTCTGGTCCTTGATGGACACCACCCTTCCTGTAATATTCCTTCACCTAGGGAATCTGTACATCGTGTTTCTTGGGCTGGGGTGCGCCCAGTGACACTGCCAGCTCCTGAGGCTCTGGCTTGCCTAGCAGTTTAGTTTGTTGGTGGTTGCAGTTCAAAGGCTGACTGTGGGTCCAGCCCTTGCCCCATCCCATCGCTTTAGCAGGAGACAGCTGAGCAGGGGCATTTGTCCCAGCATCGGGGCATGCTTCTCACCCGACTGTGCTGATCAGCAGTAAGTCATAGCCTACTAGAACCTCACTGTCTCCTTTTTCTCTTCATGACCAACGCTGCCTTGTCCAGGACTGGGCATCCTGGGAGAAGATTTGTTAGGTACCGTTGAGTTAGTTCTGACTCATAGTGACCCCATGCACAACAGAATGAAACACTGCCTGGTCTTGTGTCATCCTCACAATTGTTGCTGTGTTTGAGCCCATTGTTGCAGCCACGGTGTCAATCCATCTTATTGAGGGTCTTCCTCTTTTTTGCAGACCCTCTACTTTATCAAGCATGATGTCCTTCTCCAGGGATTAGTCCCTCCTGATTTACTAGGTGGTATTAGCTTGGCCGGAGCCCTGGTGGCACAGTGGTTAAGAGCTCAGCTGTTAACCAAAAGGTTGGAAATTTGAATCCACTATCGGCTCCTTGGAAACCTTATAGGGCAGTTCTACTCTATCCTATAGGGTTGCTATGAGTTGGAATCAGCTCGGCAATGGGTTTGGTTTTTGGTTTATTAGCTCAGCCAGTTCCTTCTGCTTCCCACGGGCTGGTGAAGAAAGGCCAGCCCCTCCTGGCCCCTAGCCCTGGGGCTCGTTAGCAGGGCAGTGGTTGGGAAGTGGAGAGTGAAGCTGCTTTCTCAATTACTGAGACATCAGAGAGCTACATAAACAGGGAGCTGAGGCTGTATGTGAGGCAGTCACTGACCAAAATGATTTCAGGAGTGGGCATGAAGGTCCTCGACAACCTTCCCCCATCCTCTCTCCTAGTGTAGGAACAGCAGAGGTGCTGCAGAGAACCCTGAACTAGGTCGGGGGTCCTTAGTCCAGACTCGAAACCTCCCCAGGCTAGCACTGGGATCTGCAGACAAAGCTACTGTGAGCCTCGGTTTCCCGGTCTATAAACTAAACCCCAAAACCCACTGCCGTCGAGTCTATTCTGACTCATAGCGACCCTATAGGACAGAGTAGAACTGCCCTATAGGGTTTTCAAGGAGCAGCTTTTGGTTAGCAGCTGAACGCTTCACCTCTGCACCACTAGGGCTCCAGTCCCATAAATTCTGCCCTACCTCCCAGGGCTGCAGGGAGACGCAGGGAGATAGAGTACGTGAAAGTCCTCTGGATACTGTACAGTGCGATGCAAATGTGAGGAGTCACCGTCACCAAAACAAGTGAGTGTTGCTGCTGAAGGCACCAGAGTAAAAGATACACAGGGGGATGACAACGATGGCGACACCTACCTGGTGCTTACAATATGCAAGGCACTGAGCTCATCACTTTACCTCATTTCATGCATACAATCCTTGAAACAACTCTATGAGGTGGAACTACTATTACCCCATTATACAGATAAAAAATGTGAGGCCCAGAGGTTAAGTAAGGTGTCCAGTCACCCAGCTAGTAAGTGGGAGAGGTGGGATTTGCATCTGAGCGGTCTCCCTGGCCTCTGATTTTAACCCAATGCCGCACCTCCCTCTAACACACAGTGTGTGGAATACAACAGCCCTGCGAGTCCCTGCGTGCTGGTGACAATGGGAGAGGGGCAGCCTTACCCAGCTTTCTGGCCAGACCAAAGTCGATGAGCTTGACCCGGGTGCCCGTCTTGTTGACACACATGATGTTCTCGGGCTTGAGGTCCAGGTGGACGATGCCCTGCTTGTGGATGTACTCCACCCCCTCTGAGATCTGCTTCATGTACTTGATGCACTCGCGCTCTGTCAGCTCAAAGTCCTCGTCGATGATGCGCTCAAACAGCTCACCCCCTGACACGCTGTGGAGCAGAAGGAAGCGAGAGGAGCACAGGCCGTCAGACCACAGCGTCATGGAGGCTGGGCTGGCAGGGGTGCTGGCGGGAAAGTCCAGTTTATGGGAGTGATGGGCACCCTGCAGCTTCCCAGGAGTCTGAGGGCACAGCCCTTAGGTTGGTCCCAGTCTTCCTTCACGGGAGGAGGGCCAGGGCCTCCTGGTTTCCTGCTGAAGAACCCTGCCCTATACCCACTGAGCTACTGGGGGACTCAGGGAAGCATCTAAACTGGGATAGTTTCAGAGGTGGGCATGAGCTATGAGAACCAGATATGACCTTCTCAGCAAAAGGATAACCACTAGTCAGTCTTTTTCTCCGAAATGACATAGATGCATAAGGGAACATTCTTGTACTCTAGCTTGTCTTTTAGCTACAGTGAAATGAGGTATAAAATTCAGTCCCCATACCCGTTGCCTTCAAGTCAATTCCAACTCATAGAGACCCTATAGGACAGAGTAGAATTGCCCCTTAGGGTTTCCAAGGAACAGCTGGGGGATTCAAACTGCCAACCTTCTGGTTAGCCGCCAAGCTCTTAACCACTGCACCACCAGGGCTCTGTCGGTACTCATAAGCATTTTATCTGCATACTCAGGAAGAGAAATATTAAGAAGCCTCAGTAAATTTTCTAAAATTTTTCTAAAATTATACCTCCACCACCTGTCAGTTTACCCTATAGTGTTGGCTTGTGTGTTGCTGTGGTGCTAGAAGCTATGCTACTGGTATTTCAGATACCAGTAGGGTTATGCATGGGGGACAGGCTTCAGGGGAGCTTCCAGATTAAGACAGACTAGGAAGAAAGGCCTGGCAATCTACTTCCACAATTAGCCAACGAAAACTCTATGGATCACAACAGAACATTGTATAATATAGTGCTGGAAGATGAGCGCCTTAGACCGGAAGACGTTCAATACAGACAGTGGCCGTAACAGTGGCCTCGGGCACACCAACAATAGTGAGGATGGCACAGACTGAGCAGTGTTCTGGTCTGTTATACATGGGATCGCCTTGTGTTGGAGCCAACCCCACAGCAACTAACAACAACCCCTTCTATCTGCAGTAGTGACAGATTTGTTTACCCTCTGGGTAGGCCTATAGTATCAGTTTACTGCTTCCAGCTGTAACTAACTTGTCTGGCCTCAACCCCTTCCTAGCCCAGGCTGGAAGTGTGTAGTAAATCTTTCCTACCTCAACAGACTTTGGATCCTGGTCACGTCCAATCAGCCCCAGGCTTCTGGGGCCCACAGCCAGGCATGCTCTGCCAACAGCTGCTCCAGGGGCTTTAGCCAGCCGGCATCTTGCCTTCAGTGTAAATGCACGGCCTCATGGCCTGGTGGTGTGGGCACTCTCTGCTCCCCATCCCAGCCCTCTGACCCACCGTCACTGCTCCCTGCTCAGAAAGATTAAAGTGTCTCCTGGTAAATTTTACAGCATCCACACATCAGTAAGTTCCTTTTTCTACAACAATCTGCAGGCTGACCAGCTGAACCAGGCTAAGTGGGCTTCGTTCTGGGCATATTCTCCTGCAAGGTCCTTCTCTCTCCTAAGGGGAGCCATCATGAAGAAGGGAAAGAGCTGAGTTTGAATCTCGTACCTGCCTCTTGCGAGCTGGGTGACCTTAGGCAAGTTGCTTAACCTTTCTGAGCCCTCTTCCTTTTCTGCCCCTACCTCATAGAGTTGTTAGGAATAAAGGAACTTATGTAAAGCATCATGCCCAGCACACAGTCAGAGCTCAGCACATATTAGTTATCCTTTAACAGTCTGTGGTGGGGCAGGTGGGTGTTGACACTGACCCTGAGGGAGCGATGGGCAGGGAAGCACCATGGGGCCCAGCACACTGCAGCCTCTCTCCGCCTCCATCACCACATCACAAACACTTGATTCAGGAAGGTCAGCCTAGGCCTATGACCGCTGGTGAAAGCTGAACTGATGTTAGAATCAAACCAAGACGGTATCCCTAGGTGGCCAGAAGGTGGCGCTACTGTTCTCAAGACCTCCATTTCTATTGTTAGCCACTAAGGCTCCAAATCCAACTCTATAATCTTTATTTGAGATCTCAGCTGATTCTCTTAACATCCGTGTGCTTCAATTTCCTCACCTGTAAAATGCGGATAAAAACAGCACCACCTCACAGCGTTGCTGTAAAGACTGAGCTAATACAGGTAAAGTGCTTAGAGGAGTGCCTGGTATACAACAAGTACTCAAGGATGTTAGTGCTCATATTTTTGTTTTATTAAGAATCACTTGGGACTCTCGTTGAAAATTACAGATTCACAAGTTCCTACCCTAGAGATTTTGATTAAAAAAAATCTTGGGAGGGATCTGAGGACCCATATTTTTAGTAAGTACCCCAGGTCATACCCCTAGGTCATTCTTATGATCAGATAAATCTGGGAAATACTGGCTTCCTCAATTACCACTGCTGGGATGCCAGCTGAAATTCACGGTTCCCTGAGAAATCACTCCTGATTTCCCCACATGAAATGATCTTTCCCTCCCTGGGAAAGTGTCTCTGTACTGTTTGTATCAAGTCTGCCCTGTTTTAAAGTTGTTTGTGCCCATGTCTGGGTAAAGTCTAGCTCATCTCTGGACCCTTACTAAAACCAAACCAGTTGCCGTCAAGTAGATCCGACTCATGGTGGCCCCATGCGTGCGGAGTAGAACTGCTCCACGGGGTTTTCAGCCAGCCAGAAACTTTCTGGAAATAGATGACCAGGCCTTTCTTCTGAGGTACCTCCAGGTCGGTTCGAACTGGCAACTTTTCAGTCAGTAGTCAAGCTCTTAACCGTCTGTGCCATCCAGAACTCCTCTGGACCCTCACTAGAAACTGGCGATATCTGGCACAGACCAGTGCTCAAAAACGTTTGCTTTTGAATTTAAATATCCTGAAAAAGCAAGTCACCATCATTTGCAGCGGCCTTGGGAGCGTGTGAGGCATAAGAGGTAGAAATCTGAGGCTTCGAGATGGTTGCTGCTGCATTTATAGAGGTACCTAGTCAATACGGGTTCAAACAGGTTCAAACCTATTCATATCAGGGCTTTGAACCTGTTCATTCAGCAGAGCAGTGGTTCTCAAAATTTATTATACATAAGAATCACCTGGGGCTCTTGTTAAACTGTAGATTCTGATTCAGTAGATCTAGGGTAGAAATGTACATTCTCAGCAGGGGTTCAAATCAGAACGAACCGGTTTGAAGCTCTGATTCAAATATATTTAATATGCTTGTTAATTATAATGATTAATTAAAACCGTTCCTAGGGTCTGTTTTCTAGCATGGAAGGGATTATACAAACAGGATTAATGGTTCAGTTAGGTTTCTCTTCAAAATGCTCAAGACTATGGGTGGAAAGTATTGTTTTGATAGAAAGAAGCCTCCACCCACAGAGATGGGATAATTCTAGGGTAAGACTGGACCAGATGAAATGTGTGCTTAATAAATTAATACCGAGTGAGTAAGTGGTTAAGTGAGTGACTATCTACTACTGCCAAGGCTACCTAATCCCAAGGGATCACATTTATCCCTAAAGTTCTAGACCTGGGCCAGCTCTCGCTTGGCAGCCAGAAGCAAGGGTGCTATTAGGGGACTCAACACCTCTACACCTTGCCTTCCGGCACCCAGCTGGACATTCTTTGAGCCTTTTGCCAACGGTACAGAAACCTGAACTGGGCCGTGATGACTCGGCCTGAACACACATCCACTTCAGTGCTCAGGTCCCACCACCACTTGGAAGGTCCCAAGCACTCCCCAAAGGACGAGCCTGGGCTCTAGGCCAGGGGCCCGAGGGAACCATTGTCCCAGAGCAACACTGCGGTAATGATGGGGGCTTGCCCAGTTATCAGAGGTCAGAACGGCTGAAGACACACTCATTCTTACTTCTCACTGTATCTGAGGTCGCTGAACTGAAGGCTGGGGTGCTGGAACACATTTTCAGTTTTCTTTATCAGCAGCCATCCCACTTCCCTTAATCTCCATGTCTCCGTCAATCAAAGACAACAGCAGATTGTACTGCTGAGAATCCATCTCGCCCCTCTCAGTGGCCAAGTCTTAGAACGTTTCAGCTGGAGGAACGTACGAATCGAGTACGAACCTGCTGACTTCTTCTATGGTTGAGCTTCTATCGAGGGGCAAGCTTCTTACCCCAAATGCAGGCTAATCCTCTGGCATCCGTGCATGTAAGACTCGCTCCTGTCCGTGGGGGAGGCAAGGGGAGGAGGGATGAAAGCCAGGCCAGCTGAGGCCTTCTTACATTTTCTCTCTACGTTTTCCATCTGGCTTGCCAACTCCCAATTCCAAGCTAAGTATGGTATTCTGCCCACTGGTGCTGCTGCCCGGCCTTACCCAGGCTCGGCTGCCTCCTGCCCCTCCCTGCCCCCGCTCAGGAACTTGCTCAAGGTTTGACTTCTAAAGATAAGACATTTCTTCACATGTCCTCACAAACCCACACTGCCTGGATGGACTAGGCAACCTGTTCTAGAATAAATATGGAAAGCTGCAGCCCACAGGAGTACTGTGAGGGTATAATTTATGAGCGAGGCCATGGACTGGGCTAAGTATTTCCAGGAAGTGAGGAGGAAAGTTTGAATTTAGGGCTGAGAATAGAGTCTAAGGGATGAGTTAAGATTTTCTCTGAGTCTTTTGCAGTTCCCCAGCATTATACAATTTTAGAGCCCGTTAGGGGTCTTGGGATTGAAGATTCTAATCCAAATACCTCTTCTCGCTGATAAGATTTAACAAATGCAAAATCACGGCTTGACAGCAGCAGAATTCAAACCCAGGTTTTCTGAATACCAGCTAAGATTTGTTCCACAACACTTAGTTGGACGTTAAAATAGTCCTGACCAGAAAATGCTCACAAAGTAACTTTAAGTGGAAAAAAGACCAAGATACAGAAGAAAAAAAAAAAAAAAAAGTCAATACATCATACCACCAACAATAGCTAACGATCCAGAGCACTGTGCCTCACACGCATTATTCTGTTTAATCCTATAGCATTCATGAGGTGGTTTTAATAGCCTCTTCTTATAGATAATAAAATTAAGGATTGGAGCAGTTGAGTTACCCATCAAGGTCACATACGAAGGAAGAGGCAGAGCTGGGGTTTGAAGTGAGATTTATCTGACTCAAGTCTGTGCTCTTAACCACTATTGCCTTTCTCAAGGAAAGGGAAAAACGCAACACATGCTTGGGGATGGGAAAGAACCCCGAGGCCTTGACAGAGTGTTCTCCAAAGGACTGAGGCTTAGGGTGAGCACTTCAAGGGTGCTGAAGGCAATTTTACAATATCTCCACAGATTTCACATGCACAGGCACGTTGATACAACACTCCCACGCTCCTGGGAATTTCTCCCGCAGACATATGCAGGCATGAGTGAAATGATGTCTGTGCAAGGTCACAGACACGCTGGTGTCTATCAGAAGAAGACTGTATGTGGCGCAGCCATACAACAAAACCTTACGGGGCTGTGAGACTGAGGAAGCTTACCAAGAACTGAGAGGGGACTGTCGCCAAGATAAACTGCTGAACGAAAAAAAAGCCAAGGATAGAATAGTGAGCACAATAAGCTACCCTTGTGTTAAAAGAATACAGACAAAACCAACAAACTTGGTCACCTATAGTGAGGGGGTAGGTGAGAACAGGGGGCAGGGGTGGGAATAAGACTTTTCACTGCGTATTCTCTTATAATTTTTGATGTGATTGTACCATCTACTTTTTAAAAAAAGATGAAAAAAGGAAAGGTAACTCTTAAAAGATCTAGGCACTGGGGAGGACACCTGCCAGTCTGTGCGTGTGTGCGCGTGTGTGCGTGTGTGCGCGTGTGCGCGCGTGTGCGCGTGTGTGCGTGTGCGCGTGTGTGTGCGGGGCCAGCACCTCAGAGGTGGTGAGAGGCGGTGTGGGGCTGGAACGGAGAGAAAGCAGTGGGCTCTGAGAAAGGCTTGCCTGGAGGTCACCTGATCCATCCCCGCCATTGTATAACCCAGCAGAGAGGCACTGCTCCCGGGGAGTGTGAAGTCCAAAGGGTACAAGCCAGGATGGGAGGGGCATGCAGAGGCACAGCGCCAGGCTGGGCAAGGATGGCACTCCTGGACTCCGGGCTCCCAGCCCTGAGCCCCCTGCCCTGCTGTACAGGAGTCAGGAAGCTGCTCTGTCCCTGCCCTTCTACTCTAAAGCCACCTATAGGTCAGAATGTGAACCAAGAATGGAACCAAGGAGTCTAGGGACAGCCCTCAGTGTTTGGCCCTTTCATGGGGAGATGAAATGGGCACCGGGTTGTCAAGGATCTGCCTGTGGGTGCTCAGTGGGTCAGAGCAGCCCTGTGCACAGAACTTCTGCTCTGACTGTCACAGCCCTGCTGCAACACTCTCCATCTTGGGGCAGAGGTGGCCGGGGCAGGACAGCGCCACAGAGCAGGAAGCACGTGCGGGGCTCCCGGGTCGGCAGTGCCTGGGCTGCGGGGCCACTCACATCTCTAGGACCATGACGATGTTGGCCTTCTCTTCGAAGGCGTCCACACACTGGACCAGCTTATGGTGGTGCAGGCAGTTCATGATGCCGATCTCCTGCCGGATATTCTCCTTCTCTTTTGCCGAATATGCCTTGAAGAATTTCCCTGCCCAGATTTTTCCAGTTTTCTTTTCTACAAGTCGAAACACCTGTCCAAATTTTCCACTGCAAGCAAGAGGGGGAGAAGAGAAAAGCCCAAGTTAGTCAAGCTTTCCACTATAGAGGGGCTGGCACACTATGGCCCTTGGTCCATATCTGGTCTGCCTCTTCTCATAAGTGAAGTTTCATTGGAACACAGCCATGCCCATTTGTTTACCCACTGTCTTTGGAAAGCCCGGTGGTATAGTGGATAAGAGCTACGACTGCTAACCATAAAGGCCGGCAGTTGAAATCCACCAGGCGTTCCTTGGAAACTCTATGGGGTTGTTCTACTCTGTTCTATAGGGTCGCTATGAGTTGGAATCGACTCAACGGCAACAGGTTTGGTTTGGTTTTGGTATGGCTGCTTTTGTGCTACAATGGCAGAGTCGAGTACTTGTGATGCAGACTGTACGGCCCACAAAGCCTAAATATTTAGTATCTGGCCCTTTACAGGGAAAGTTTCCTGACCTCTGCTCTAGACTAAGGAGCCCCTGGGTGGCGCAAATGGTTAAGTGCTGGGCTACTAATCGAAAAGCTGGTGGTTCGAATCCACACAGAAGCTCCTCAGAAGAGAGGTCTGGTGATCCACTTCCAAAAGCCAGCCATTGAAAGCCACAGCTCTACTCTGACACACATGGGGCTGCCATGAGTCGGAATCAACTCAACAGCAACTGGTTTTGGCTCTAGACCAATGAAGCACATTTCTAACAATGACAAACCTACTCTCTATCACTTGCCAACCTCAGCTGATGCCCAGCCGGGTATCCCTGCCCAAACACTGCCTGGTCTTGCTGCTCTTTCAGGGACCATCATCTCCTCCTTGGGATGAGGCCTCAGTCTTGGCTGATGGACTTCTCTTCCCTTCTTGGTGGAGGGACCCACAAAGCTGGGGTGAAGTAATCTTCCCCAAATGCAGAGAATGACTGAGCGACTGCCTTCCTTCCACTCCCCTCTGCAGCACTGGTCCCTTGCGAACAGGCCCCAGAAGGGTCTGCTGCCCACTGGGTCGGGAGGAGAGCTGCGGTGTTTCTCTGTGGTACAGCTTGCCCAACAGAGCAGACTTGTTTTACAGAGCGTTTTACAAATCACAGTGATTTTACAAATCACTCCTTTATTTCCAAGAAACCCACCGAGAATAAAAGCTGAGCCCCACTCCTTTTTCTTCCGCCTCCACACTCCTCTGGGGAGAGAGAGTTGGGGGGATGTGGACAGCCTTGGGTGCTGCTAGAGGGGGCAGCATGGCTGTGACTAGGGCTCAGGGATGGGGGCCTGGGCCCACTGGTGTCCTCCACACCCCAGGGAGGAGCCTATGTACACAGTGCAGATCAAATTCACCAAGGGGACGGGGATGACCAGGCCGTGCCTCTCAAGGACAGGGGAGTGGAGCACTCAATACAGCTAGAGCCGCTGGACCACGCGCCCTAGCCAGACTCGGCTGATTTTGCGCATCAAATGGAAGGAGCCTAAAAATAATCGGATCCAGACCCAGTCTCTCATTTTAGTCTGTGTGGAGAACTGAGGCACAGAAAAGGGAGGGACTGGCCCAAGGCTTCCCCAGGGTGCATCCAGGGCCAGGACGGCGCCAGCAGCTCCTGACAGAGCCCTGGTGAGGCACGCTTTCCTGGGTGCTGACAGGGTCAGTCCCTCCTGATTCTGCAGGGGTCTCGGGCCCAGGAGACCGAGCCTGGGAAAAGACAGGAAGACAAGGCACTGAATGTAACCGTCGGAGCTGTACCACCCTCACCCGGAGGCAGCTTCCCACCGCACTTACGATCCTAGTCTCTCCTCAATGTCGTAGAAGTCAGACACTTTTTGTTCGGTATTGACTGTCACTGTCCGGTAATCCACCGTGGGCTCCTTCTCATCTGCAGGGTGGGGGTCGGGGGTCGGGGTGAGTGTGACCCATCAGACCCCCTGGCTCACCCCCCTCCGCCTCGGGAGCCCGACCTGAGGACAGGTGGCCAGCACTCACCATCATCTGACACCTCCACTTCGTCCTTCGGCTCTGGGGGAGACAAGGAGAGGCAGAGAGGACACTGGTGAGCACGGAGGGCCACTGAGAGCAAAGCCATGCTGGGCTCCTGGCCAGGCCTCACCTGCTTTCCCAGCCACAAGACTACCAAGCCCCAAGTCTGGGCAACCCTCTGGGGTCAGACTGGCAGGTACTGGCCTCCTCACCCTACCCATCATCACTCCTCCACCCCCATTCCTTCCTCTCCAACCTTGCCGTCCGCTAGAGAGAGCCTTCTTCACATCTCTGCCAGCTCTTCTACCTTCCAGAATCCACACACAACTGTAACAGCCCCTTTCTGCCCTTGCTTGAAAGTCGGCAACTTAAAGTTGCTTGAGTGCCAGATCTATTTCTGCGTTTGTTGAACATTTTTTATGGAACCCCTGCAGTGTCCCAAGTGTCTTACCAGTTACTGTAGGTACACAAAATATACAAAAGGCATGGCCTCTCTTTCTTTGGTGGAGCTTATAATTTAGTTGGAGAGGTAAAAACATATGTACTTGAAAGATCAATTCCAAAGTGTTATATAATCAAGCATGTGATATCACGGTATAAACTGAATACACAACGGAAGAAAATACTCAAAATTGCCGAAGTCTAAAGCAGTCATTCCTAGAAGAAGTCCTTGAGTTGGGTCTTAAAGGAAATGATGGAACACAGTGAGGAGGTGGGTGAAGTCACACCAGTGAAACCAACAGATGTTTATGAGGTGGGGCAAGAAAGAGGGACATGGGCACACACCCCTCCAGGCCTTGGTAGCCCCTCTCATGGACACGTCAGGAGTAGGGTGGAGGTGGGGGATGGACAGCATGTCCAGTAGAACACACCCACTTCAGAACTCCAGGCTCTCCTTTGCCTTTGTATCAGTTTGCCCCTAGACACTGGGTTACTATGGCTTCTTGGCCTTGGCTAAGTGCTTTTCCCTTTCTGGACCTCAGTTTCCTCATCTGTAACAGGAAGGAGTTGTACGAGATGATTTTTAGGGCCCCTGGATAGCTCTAAGTGCAGTGTTTTGCAGCTTGCTCTGTGCTCCTCAGTCATGATCTATCTGGGTTGTGTTCTAGTTGACAGGTGGTATGAAGGGAGGTTTCCTGAGGAAAAAGACCAAAAAGACTTGAGACAAAGCATAAAGAGGGGAAAATTATTTATGAATGTGTGTGTGTATAAGGCTTGGGGAAAGAGTGATTTGCTGAAGCGTCCAAGAGAATAAGATTGAGGAGAATTCCCTTTGAGGGGAGAGTACCGATGAATCTCCTCTGAGAGAAGAAAAGAGTGGAAGGGACAGAGGTTGGTCAGACACCGCCCAGCAGGGAGGGGTTGTGTGTGAGTTGGCTGAGCTTTGCGGCGCTTTGGGGAGGTTTGCAAGTTGAGTGTGATGACTGCAGGACAAACTACTGAATACCTAAGCAAACTATCTGAGAAAAAGGAGCGTGGTTCTTATACAGGATAAGTACTCCTTGCTGATTAAGAGTTTTGACGGAGTATGTAAGCATATGGCCAAGAACAAAGGGAGGCCGTGATTTTGAGTCCTTAAAACTCTGCTGATGAAGTTACACAATAACAAGACAAACACGAATGGGTTTGGGAGGAATATTTTATCACCAAAAGGAAATTGCCACGAAAACATAAAATAGGCTGAGAGAGACAGGTATTCTCGGTTAGAGTTCAGCTGATGAAGTATTAGTGGTGGTGTTTCACAGATACTGCCCTGACAGGGGTCTAGCTGATCAATTTTTCTAAATCACTCATTTGAGACTGAAGAGTGATATTATCAAATTTACAGATGACAAGCGGGCACCTGAGGGAGGTCTCACATAAGGCTGGGAGCCGGTCATGAAGTCCCGTGTTCTCGGAAAACGTAATCATCCTCCTCAGGGGATGATAAGCCTGAAGGTATCTAGTTCAAATCCAAGAGAGGGATGGGAGACATGCAGACAGTATCTCAACCCACTGCTCCGGCCACAGAAGGTTGCCATAGGGAGAATGGGCACTGGCTACAAGCAAGGGTTACTACTCTGCCCTTGGTAGAGCTTGCTTCATCTGCTCCTGCAACTCTGGCTGTTGGCATTGAGAAAACTTTGGGGGAGCTGGAGGAGGCCATTGAAAGGAAGGGCTGCCAGGTTAAGTAAGACCAAAAAAAAAAAAAAAAGGTTCGGCGTGTCCCACTGGGAAAGAAATCCAAAGCAAACAGGATCCAAACTCGTTGCCATCAAGTTGATTCCAACTCATAGTGACCCTATAGGACAGAACAGAACTGTCCCATAGGGTTTCCAAGGCTGTAAATCTTCATGGAAGCAGACTGCCCCATGTTTCTCCTGCGGAGCAGCCGGTGGGTTCAAACTGTTGACCTTTTGGTTAGCAGCTGAGTACTTTAACCACTGCACCACCAGAGTTCTTTAAAGCAAACATGATAAAAAAATAAAATTATCCAGTTGACAAGGGTGAGATTAGGTTATGGACTTTTCACTAATCCAGGGATACAACAACATGAGGGAAACATCTAGTGTTACACCTTACACAGGAGGGAGGCTATAAGCGTAAGGAACTGATACATCAGGAGGTTTTATAAGAAGAGTAAGTAGGTTCAATAGATGTTCAGGTTAGCTGAACGATATTTCAAACAGGGTTTTAAGAGAAGCAAGAGATTAACGTCAATCCAACAATCATTAGTTGAGCCCTTGGTGGATGTTCGTTGTGGGAGTAGGTCTTAGGACAAAATAATAACAATACTGACTGTCGGACAGGCCCTATTGTCCTGTTTGTGGTGCCTTGTCTGAAATGGTGGACCTGACCTGTTGAGGTATCCCTTATTATTTTGTTCCCTGCCACATTCTCCAGCTATGGCGTGGAAACCAGAGCAGTCTGAGCAGCTGGGTGAGAGAGAAGAGGGAAGGCAAGCTTTCCTGGCCTGGCATCTTCAGGAGGAACCACTGGACTTTCCCAGCAAGGGAGCAGCAGTGCTGGGAGCCCGGGAATGCTTTCCAAAGAGCCAGCACCATGGGGTCACTTTCCAGCTAGCCCTGAAGAGGGCATCCAGTTCTAGAACTGGCCAATCCCTCTGACACCAGTTAGACAGCCACAGAGCTAGCTTTCTTGCCCCTCACTCACAAACGCTATACCCACTCAACCTAGTCAATCAAGATGTCTCCTTTCTTCCTACAAGATGCATCATATATTCCTGGTTCTTTGGTTGTGGAGACCAGATCACCCTTAGGGAATTCAAACCCTTCTTTTCAGCTTACTGTTATACCACAGCCTTCCTCTATGTGCCATTCTGATCAAGACTCCAGGCTGATACATTTCCCTTCTTTCTTTTTCTTCTTGTCCTGTCTGCCATTCTATTTGGAGGGGATAATGACTGCAAGAGGAGAAGCAAGAGAGAAATGGAGGAAAGACCATATATTTCAACCGGCCAGCTCTTGGAGCGTAAAGGGCTGTAATAATGAGAAAGGACCACCTGGTCCCTATCTTTCCACTGAGGAAAGAGCTAAAATTGCAGTAGGAGGGACTGTTCAACTCAACATTTAAGAAAAAAATCAGTTCAGAAAGAGCTACAAGGTCCAAGAGCTAAGTGGAAGGACTATCTTGGATTTTGTTCTGAGGTCTTCTTGGAAACAGATGAGAGAGTGTTTGGGTGAAGACCACCTGTGACCTCAGGACCCTCTGGTCAGACTGTCCATTTCCACAGTGAGGCCTGCTGCACTCCCGGTGGGCACTAGAGGGCACCCCAGCCACAGAGACAGCCTCTGAGAGGCAAGGGGCATGAGTGTCTGATCCTACCCTTCAGGTTCTGCACCCCTAACTGCCCTGGAGGTTGCAAGGAAGCCCCAAGTGCACAAGAACCCTCAGTCACAGCTGTTTTGATGCCAACTCTATAGATTAGAACAAATTAGAGTCAGGAGCAAGGATGGAATAGATTTAAGAGTTAGAGCAGGATAAGGGTGGGAGTGGAGTTGAGGTTAATGCTCAAGATCTGGCTGAGATGGGAAAGAGCATGGTCTCGTCAGGGTGGTGGCTAGTGTTTACTTAGGCTTGGGAAGGCTGGGAGGGAGCTGTCAGGTCAGCAAGTGTAGTCTCAAAAGAGTGGCTCTGGTATAAGGAGGCCTGTGGAGCCGGATGGGGAGCTCCATGCTCTGTCCTCCACTGTATCCCCAGTGCCCACCACAGCGCCGGGAACCCAGGAGGGACTCAAGATTCAATGGGCAAATAAATGTAGAGTGAGAGCTGGGATGGAAGGAATATGGATGACATTGAGGAATCAGGATGAAGTAGGAAACAAGTTGCTGAGGTAGAAGCAGGAGAGGTGGTGGTTAGAGTCAACATCCACTGGGCTTTGTGGAGTGAGGGTTAATTGGCACTGCCTTTTTGGTGACCCTCACACCCTACTGGCTCCAGTGAAATGACCTACCATAACCTCCTACCTGATCCTTTGTCTCCACCCTTCCGCCTCCCATACCCCACTTCTCTGAGAGCCACTTCCCTTTTAAAGTAGAGAGATGACCTGCCCAGGCTTCTAACAACGAAAGCACCCGAGCAGTTAGCTGTAGACTTTTGCTTGGAATCCCTAATCCCCACTGTCCTCTGCTCCTCAGGCCTAATGCTTGCCAACCGTTCTGCCCCTTCTCCTCTCCACCTTGGGCCTTGGGGAGGGAAGCAGCCTCCTGTCTGAAAGCCCTGGTGGCCTGGACCCCTCCTCTGGATTTCAACATTTCCTTGCCTGCTCCCAGCAGGGGAGGGGCCCTGGGAGGGAAGGAGAGTCCAGGACCACAGGAGAACTTCAGCTGGCTGCAGGGAAGAGGGGAGAGGCCCTCTGCCAGAGCCAAGTGGTCCTGGCTCCTCCTCCCTTTAGACTCCCTACAGCTGGCCTGGCCTCCTGGGAGCCACAGCTCGAAGCTCTGGTGGCTGCTGGTCCTGCTGCATCAACCAGGGGTTCTAGGGCTTCTCCTGGTTTATGCGACACCACAGGCTGGGAAGCTCTTCTTCCCAGCGGATGAACATCTTCTCATTGCAACGCTACCCCTCTTCCTGTCAGTTTTCCAAGAGGCGGGGAGTCCTTTTCCTTAATAGTCAAATACTAAAAACATGCAGATTTGCAACTCAGCAGTTCCTCCTGTCACCCCTACTCTAACCTGCCTGCTCCCCCTCTGCTCATTTCACAGGGGTATTGGGGGGAGTACAAAGGCCGGTGAGTTTTGTCCTGTTTCCCTCAACAGACATTTTGAGCAGCTAGGTGGTGGAAGCCCTGTATCCTGGTCTGTCCCAGGAGCCAGGATCCACATCTTTGTGACTGTAGCGCTCAAGGAGACCTGCTCACAGTGGATGTTTAGGGTTCGTGGGTAAAGGCCACCCAGGACAGGCCTGCTTGGGCAAAATCTCAAATTTGGTATGTTTTGCGCTGGTATCCTCCTAACTTTCTGGGGCTCTCATTTCATTTGAACGTAGAGTTTTAATAGCTATTTTATACCTAATTTTTTAAATTACAGAGGGTTATCAAATTGTAATCACAGTTTCACACTCATGATACTTCGAGGTATGTGGTGATTTCAGGACCAGCTTCTTCCTCCAGCCCCTGTGGTACTTTAGACTCTCCACAATCCTCTCTCTACTCACACCTCTCTCCTCTCTCCACTAGCTCCTTTCCCTCGGGATCCCTCCATCCCCCTCTCTGCTCCCAACCTTTCCTCTACCTTAAATTCACAGCACCCTTTTTCCTCTCTTCACATGAAACTTTTTGAAATAATATTCCACACTCCTGGCCTATCCTTCCCTCCTTAACCATGGCAACCATTTTTCCACCTTGTGGAAACTCTAGAGACTTTGCCTTAAAATATCACTACCAACCGAAAGCAGTTCGAATCCACCAGGCGCTCCTTGGAAACTCTATGGGGCAGTTCTGCTCTGTCCTATAGGGTCGCTATGAGTCGGAATCGACTCAACAGCAATGGGTTTGGTTTTTTTTTTTTTTTGGTACCAATCAAAGGGCTAAACCAAAGATCTTTTCAGAGTTCTCATCCTTTTCATCTTTAGCATTGGATGTTGGTCACTGAGACCTCTTTGCAACTCACTCTTGCCCCTGTTTCTGCAACATATCTCTTGCCTCCTCTTGGCTGTCTGTCCTCTCCATTCTTTCTCCAGGTTTCAAAGGCTCCTTAATTTAGGTATTGGTAATTGTGGTGCAGCGAATTACTTAATATGGCCCTTCTAGTCATAGCCTTTGTGACTCCCACAAAATGATTGGGTGGGACTATGCAAATAAGGTATTTATGGCCTACCAAGGGGATTGGACAGCCTGCTAACAATGCAAATAAGGTGCATGGAACCCCTGTGGGGTGTCAGACCATGCAAATAAGGTATATGGAACCTTAATGAGGGGACTGGGAACCTTAATGAGGGGACTGGTCAGTTTTGCCATCCTGCTAGCCTTAAAAGAGAGCCAATTCGAGAGCAGAGGGGGTACCTCACTATCAACAAGAAAGAACAGCCAGGAGTGGAGCACATCCTTTGGACCCGGGGTCCCCATGGTGAGAATCTCCTAGACCCAGGAGACAGACAGAGAGCTATAACACTGAAGACAGCGCGAGATGGTGAGAAGTGGCAAGCATGGCAGAGAAATGTAGACCTGCAGGAGATGGCATGGTGGGCTTCCCAGCCCACAGAATGGGTGGCTACAGTGGTCATGCCAACTAATGGAGAGAGCTGAGCACCTTTGAGCAGGAGGCTTGCTGATGGAGTAGGGTGCCTCCAGGGCGGGCAGTTATCTGTGGGGCTAGGCTTTCTGACCCAGGAAGCAAGAGAGAGCTGAATGCCTTTGGGCTGAGGCTTACTCGTGGAGTGGGGTGCCTCTGAGCACTTACTGGCGGAGCTAAAGAGCTTGCTAAGACTTGCCCAAGCAGGGCGGAGGCAAGGCAGAGAGGCTGAGAGGCTGATGGCCAGGGAGAGGCCTGCCTGCAGGTACAGCTGAGAAGAAGCCTGTTCCTTCCCTAATAAACCCGTAATTATAACCTGTTATTTCCCTAATAAACTCATAATTGTGAGTATTGTCTGTGAGTTCTGTGGGGCCATTGCAATGAATTAACAAACCCAGCAGAGAAGTAGAGAGTGCCATGGGAGAGACAGCTGGTGTCAGAACTGGTAAAAAGGGTGGAGGATGGAGGTATGTTTGACCTACATCTCACAGGAATCAGCCTTGGGCTGTTGTTGATGATGATGGTGATTTTCTCTCCTCCCTCTCCTAAAGGAGGGGGTCTGACACCATGCCACACCATCTTTACAGTGTTCCTTTGGGTTCTGTCTTCAGCCCTGCTGATTTTCTCTAAGACTGTCATTGATGCCCATGGCTTCAATTATCATTTAAATGGGGAAGATTCCCATATCTGTGGTACTAGTTTAAATCTTTCTCCTGAGCTCTAGACTCAACTGTTCAGCAGTCTGAAAGACACCTCCACCTGGATATATCCCTTGGACACCTCAACTCAACAGGTCTGAAACCAGGGATCCTGTCTACTCCCAGACTCCTTGTTATCTAACCTTCAAGTCACTCAGGCAGGAACCTGGGAGGCAGCCTGTTCTCCTCTCTCAGTCTAACTCATGGTAAAGAGCATAGGCTTCAGGGTCAGACAAGCTTGAGTTCAAGCTTGAACTTGCCATTTGCAAGCTCTGCGACCTTTGGCAAGTAGCTTCACCCCTCTAAACCTCATTTACTCCATCTATAAAATGGGGGTAATAACAGTATCTACTTCATTGGGTTATTAGGATTGAATGAGATAATGCATGCAAAGCGCTCAACATATGGTTAGCATATAGCAACTTCTCAATATATGTTAGCCATGATTAATAATAATAGACCCCTAAATAGTTCTTGAACTTGTTTTCAGTTACCCACGCCAGGACTGGGAGTCATCTTAGACTGTTTCAACTTTTCCCCTCAACTCTCTACTCCAAAATTCATGAAGGATTGCCAATTCTACCTCCCGAAGCTTTAGTTCATGCCCTTCCCATCCTGTCTGGGACTATTTCCACAGGGGCCCAACTGGTATCTTCCTGACTCTAATTCTGTCCCACTCTAATCCATCCTCCACTCCAGTGCTTCTCCAACTTCTATGTGCACACAAATCACCTGGGGAGTGGATCATGTTAATATGAAGCTTCAGAAGGGACTGTGGGGCCCTGAGATTGTGCATTTCTAACAAGCTCCCAGGGGCTGCCAAGGCTGCTGGTCCATGACCACAGTTTTCGTAGCGATCTCTACTCTTTTCCCAGTTCTCTCCCTAAAAAACAGATCTAATCTCATTAATCTCCTGCCAGAAAATCTTTGATGAACTTCATAATTTTACCTGGACTACCTTTTCAGTCTTACTTCCTCCTATTCTGTGTCACACGGCATATACCTGGCCACCCACCAGATTCTCAAAATGCCTTGCATTTCCATAGCTTTGTACCTTCTCTCATACTATTTGCTCTGTGTGGAATGCCCTTCCTTATTTTTCTTGACTCTTAGAATCCTATTATTTTTTTCCGAGGCTCAGCTTAAGTACCACCTCCTGCAGGAAGCCTGCCTTCACCTCCATGGCAAAATTATTCATGTTTTCTGCCACATCCCCTTAGCTCTTTGTTTATATCACTATAATAAGATGTGCCCTGTTCACTAGAGTTAGCTGTATACACACCTGTCTCCCTATTTAGATTTTAAGTTCCTTGTCTTATCTATCGTCTCTGTGTCCCAAGTACATGGCACTGAGTAGGCACTCAAATGTGAGTGCAAAAGAAGGAGAGAGTGATAAAGGAACTTGAGGTCTATCTGCGCTCCTGCCTTCCAGGACTGAGTAACACACCATCACTACCTGGTGGCAGTGTACCAAAATTGCAGGTTCAATGTTTTTTGAAAGGCCACATAAATGTCTTTAAAAGTATAAATCAGCATCACAACCTTGGAAATCAAGACCCCCCAAAGACCTTGTCAAACAGTCACTGTCGATATCTTCTCAGTCCCTCAGTATCCCTCTAAGTACAGGTTTCTGCATACACATCAAAAATCACGCACACTGCAAGTCAGCGATGAAGGGAAGGCAGCCTACCCTCGGGTTTCTCTCCCACCGTTGTGAGTTCCGACTCCAAGCTCGGCTCACTGGTTCCATACACGTTGATGGCGCGCACACGGAATTTATACTCGCGGTCAGGCAGCAGGTCCTGGACGTTATAAGAGGTGCTGCGGCATGTGGCCAGTTCCTTCCACATCTTGTCCACTGAGTCCCAGATCTCGACACTGTAGGACTGTACAGCACTGCCCCCGTCATACGAGGAGCCGTACCAGGACAGAGTCAGCGAGGAGCTCCGGATATCAGAGGCGCAAGGCGTGCCGGCTGGGGGGTCTGGCTTATCTGGGAATATAGAAGCACAACATCACCCAAATGCATTGGAATTGCAAGAAAGAAAAGTTTTTGAGTTAGCTCTGTCTGTTGTTGGGGAGAAGCAGCCCAGAGAACCCAAGTTGAAGCTTCTAGCCTTGGCTTTCCTTCCCCCATCACGCACCAAAAACCATCAGACCTGCACACAGACCACCTATACAGAAAGCCCCATCTGTATCTATGTGCTCAGAAGATCTTTTTTTCTTTTGGCTAGTCTTCCAGTCTACAAGTCGTGATTTCCTGTACTTTTCCCAAGTCATAAACACACTTGGCAGAGTAAATAGCTTTAGGAAGCTACCCAGAAGGCGTGGACTGTTTTTCATCACAGGTATGCTTTGAGAGAGAGCAGTTGTGTGTGTGTACGTGTGTGTCCTTCAGGCCCTAGGCCAGTGACCTGTGCTGTAACTAGGTGTCTGCCTCCCCTCTCTCCGGAACTTGGAAAACGCCTGCCCCACTGAGGGGCAGTAAAGCACAGTGGTTGGGCTCTGAAGTCAGACCGATCTATTTGAACATGGCTCTGTCCCCACTCATTAGCTGTGAATCTCTCTATGCGTCAATTTCCTAGTCCGTAAAATGTGCATAATAATAGCACTTGGATCACGAGATCATTGTGAGAAGTTGTTAGAACAGTGGCTGGTTTGGTTATTCATTACTAGCATCATTATTCTAAGACTTCATTTCTTCATTTCTACCTTTGTAAAACTTAAAAAACCATTTTGACCTCTTCTATCCTCATAGTACTGGCATACAATGAGATCAAGAATTTCCAAAGCAAACCAGTTTATAGTAGTTTTATTCATAATTGCTCCAAATTGGAAATAACCAAGATGTCCTTTAAAAGGTAAATGGATAAACAAGCTGTAGGACATCCATGCAAAGAAATATTATTCAGCTATTAAAAAAAAAAAAAAAAGAGCTATCAAGCCACAAAAAGACATGGAGGAAACTTTAATGGGTATCGCTTAATGAAAGAAGTCAGTCTGAAAAGACTCCATACTGTATGATCCCAACTATACAACATTCTGGAAAACACAAAACTACAGAGACAGTAAAAAGATGAGTGATTGCCCAGAGCTCGGAGGGAAGGGAGGAGAGAAGAACAGGTACAGCATGGGATTTTGGGGACAACGGACCTATTCTGCATGATACTGTAATGGTGGACACATGACATTACGTATTTGTCAAAACTCATAGAACTATACAACACAAAGGTGAACTCTAATGTAAACTATGGACTTAAGATAATAATGATGCGTCCATACTGGTCTGCCAATTGTAATAAATGTACCACAGGAATGCAGGATGTTAATAATAGGTGAACCTGTATGCGGAGGAAAGGGGACATATGGGAATTCTACGTACTGTCTGTGCAATTTTCTGTAAACCTAAAACTGCTCTACAAAATAAAGTCTATTAATTAAAAAACAAACACACAACAGCAAATGACGGCCATCCCTGACTAGGGGCTGGAAAATGTGCTGAGGATGCAAGAAGTGGCCCAGCTGGCCGGCTGCCTTCCCGTTCAGCCAACCTGGTGCCAAGGTCAAGCCACACCCCTGTAGTCGATACCTGAGTGCGGCTCCCGAGTTCTGCTGATCTGAACAAAATTCTCCTATTTTTCATATCTATTTTCCACAGGTGGATGGCTAGTTACAGATGTCTGTGGTCAGTAACCTTTCATTCCCCCAAAGCAATTTGACATTGGGGAGCTCTACAAACCAGCAATTTGAACCAGGCTCCCTACTCGTAAGCTCTGTGAACACTCTCTAGCAACTTCCTTAATTTCCGAGACCAGCTTGTCTTTCTCACTTGGAAAATGGTGCCAACATGTGCCTACCCTTTAGGTTTCTTGCAAGAATCAAGTAAGCGAACACAGACAAAATACTTGGCACAGTGTCTCCTACTCTCCCACCCCTCAGCAAGGCAGAAAGTCCACACGGAATTCCTGCAAATGACCCCGTGAATATGGGGAGGAAAGAACATTCTCTGTGTGTGTGTTTATGTGTCTATCAACCCCAAAACCAAGCCCACTGCTGCCAAGTTGATTCCAACTCACAGCAACCCCATGTGTGACAGAGTAGAACTGTGCTCCATAGGGTTTTCTTGCCTGTAATCTTTAAGAGATAGCCAGGCCTTTCTTTTGCAGCACCTCTAGGTGGGTTTGAACTGCCAACCTTTAGGTTAGTAGAGGAGTGCAAACTGTTTGCACCCACGTATATTCATCCCCCAACCCCCCCAAACACACACACTTCTATACTGCAGCCAAGAACGCACTGCCTGGAAACTCGCTCTCCCCAGCAACTCCAGCCTGGTCCTGGCCCAGGGACTGATTCTGGAATGGTGACAGAGCCACTTTCCAGTCTCAGCAGTCACTCTAGAGGCCTTCTGTGACGGAACCACTTTCACTAGTTGTTTAATATGTTCTCTTGGAAAAACTGTTTGTTCTGAAAGATATATTGGTCTTTTTAGAAACATGTCTGGTGTTGGCTAAGTTGTTTATTGCGCTAAACTCTCTTAGAAGCAAGTGGTTCACGTCCTCTGAAGACCCAGCGAAGGAAGTGGAAAAGCCTAAAGAGGGATGAAAGACAGACTCTCTGCTTCCCCCAGAGAAAACTGCCTGGAAAATCTCTGATTGGACAAGTTTAGAATCCTGTAGGTTTATACAACAAATGCAGATACACACACCATTGACGAATTTCCTCCCTTTCTGCTTTGGTCAAGAAAAGGAAAAGTTTGAGAAATGGGCATTGCAGAAGAGGGACTATTTGTACCCAAACCTTTTACAGACGTCTTTTGGCTGAAAGAGAGAGAACTGACAGGTGACCTACATCACAGCCTGCAGTACAAGAGAAGCTGCGAAATCGGGGAGGGGGGCCTTTAATTCTAAGGGAAACCTCAGTGCTTTCAAGGAACTTGATACCAGTTAAGGAGTTCCAAAAAGACCCTAGAGTCTCTCTCTCTGAAGTCATGTGAGACTCGAAGCTCCCTCCCCACCCTCCTGCACCCCACGGCTATACGTAACACTTTCTATTCTTTCTAACCTACACAGCCTTACACAGAGGCCAGCTACACAGGGATGCAAACCCACTAAAAAGTCCTCAAAACAGAGCTCCCATGAGCTTCCGCTCCATGCCAAATACCCAGACCCACTCCGACTGGGAGGGAGACTTGGCGTGGCCTGGCCAAGGAGAGGCTGGCTGGGCATCTAGGCCCGGTAACTCCCCCATTTCCTTAGAATTCTCCCATGGCTCCCGGGGGACGGGCCCAGTGGAATGGGAAATACTGCATCTAACTAAAGGGTCTCAGACGGCACCAGCTCCAGGATTTTCTACTCAGTAAATGTTCTGCATCCTGGCAAAGTGGAAGAGCTTGTCTCAATGCCTTGCCCCAAAGTAAATGTCTTCATAGTCCCTCTGTGCCTGCGTGCTTAAAGATGATTGTGGCCACACCTAACCCTGCATGGACGCCCCACCCCTTGCTGCCTCTGGCTCTCAGAAAATGTTCCCCCAGCAGGTGTCTGCCTAGATCAACCCCATACTAGCTGAGAAGGAAACAGGCCCTCAGAGACTAAGGCACTGCGCTTACCCAGAACACCCAGCAAGGCAGAGCCAAAAGGAGATTCTAAAAGATCCCCAGGCCCCAGCTCCACGGCTTTTCATCTTCCAGGCTATTAGGCAGAAAAAGCTCAAGAATACATCTTGATTAATCCCAAACCAAGCACGGTGACGGGAAATCTTCTGCCCTTAAAATTTAGACAAGTTCCACACTCAGTATTTGGGGACGATTGGGTATTAGGGGTTCTCTCTACTTTGTCTTTCTCCCTGAAGACACATGAAGAGATCTGGTTTTCTCATGCTGTGTGAGCTCCGTTAAGGAATTCATCACCTGGGCTCTCTCCTGCCACTTCTGTCAGGTAGCAGACAAGCCACGCAGGTGGCAGAGAGAGGCCCTCTGAACGTCACAGATCCCTGCATTGCCCCTAAAATATAATAATAATAGTAAGACTCCAAAATAGCTAAACATCACCCATCTGCCAGTGTATAGTACTATAGTGGCTTGCGTGTTGCTGTGATGCTGGAAGCTATGCCACCAGTATTTCAAACACCGACAGGGCCACCCATGGTAGACAGGTTTCGGTAGAACTTCCAGACTAAAACAGACTAGGGAAAAAGGACTACTTCCAAAAATCAGTCACTGAAAACCTATGGATCACAATAGAATATTGTCCAATACAGTGCTGAAAGACGTGCCTCCTCTAGGTTGGAAAGCATTCAAAACACACACTGGCCCCAACAATGGCCAAGAGCATACCAACGATGGAGCAGAGCTGGCTAACGTTTCATTTTGTTGTACTTGGGGTTGCCAGGAGTTGAAACCAACTCCTCTGGCAACTGACAATGACAACAACAAAAACAAAATAGCTAAACATCACTAATTTAAAGTAACTGAGGGAAAGGGTAGTTTTTACGATCATTGGCAAAGTAGCACTCATAGCCTATCTGAAAAGAAAGTGATGTTTCTTTAAAGAGCATACAATAAGAGAAGTTAACTGCTAATATGTATACGTTTTATTCAACTGGCCTTTATCTGGCTGGCCTGTAAATGGATGTTTCTAAAGTGCCTGAAAACTGTCCCGAGTAGGCCCAACAATTCCTGCTTAATCTCGTTTACATTTCACATCTACTTAATAGACCTGATCACATAATACACAGATGTCTCTACACACTGGTAAATTTGAGCTTAATCCAGTTTTACTTGGGGCTAATTCTGAATCCATGGGCTCTGAATGAATATGGCTTTGCTGTATCCATCAATGTGAGCTCTCATTTTATTGAGCAATTCTATTCTTAGCTCTACTAGGGGGAGGCAGACAGAAAGCCCCATTCTCCTCCATTCCATTCCCCTCCCAGGACGGTATTTAACATGCTGCTCCTGCCAGCTGGCAGGCAGCCACGCCGATGGCCCTGTCAACACTGGCCGTGGAGAATAAGAAACTCAACCATAAAAGGCTAGAACTACAGTCTGTGCAGTGGTGGGGGAAGGGAGTGTATGGCACCAGAGCAGGGGCAAGGGCACCGGCTACAGAAAAGCAGCTCAGAGGGGTTGACCCCCAAGTCACCCAAGCAGGGCAGGTGTGAGTGACCACGAAGGGAAACTGGACACCAATGTTTGCTGACAGGATGGAGCGTGGGGTCAAAACCTTCAGGTATGCGTCTACACGTACAGGCAAGCTGGTCACTAGCATCATTCCCTTAAGCCCCACTAATGCCCTAACTCCTTGGGGAAATTACTGAAATAGACACCTGGAGTCACCAAAGAAAGAATGAGTATGAAAAGGAAAAGGACCCCTCTTCTCTCTTATAGATGAGAAAACTATCTCCCCACACCGGTCTTCCCAGATTTAAAACTCCTAATCCAAGGAAACAAAAGAAAGGGGGTCAGAGGAAGACAGAGAGGTCAGAGGGGAAATGGGTCAGAGTGACAGACACTGAGAAATACTGAAACAGACCACGGGTGAAGGAACAAAGGCCGTGGACAGGAGTGGAGGGAGAGAGAAGGCGAGAAGTATGTGCGAGGAATGGACACAGGAGCTCAATCCTATTCAACTCCCTCTCCAGTTCCCGTGCCCAGGGACAGTCCTGGGGTGGGGGGTGGGGGGAGTTGCAGCACTTCCTGTCCAGGGAATCAGGTCGTGGCCGGGAATCCAAAGTCTGTTTTGGCAGCTGGCTTCTGTGTGTCTCACTGGCCTCCTCACTCGTCTTCGCAACTCTGCTTCACTTTGTCCTTTGTTCTCACATCTTCCCTGTTCCTCATCTGGGTGAGACAAGGACTCCCTCTTCTCCAACTGCTTAGGGGCTGGAAGGAGATGCTGCAGGGCTTGCTGAGGCTAGGTGTGAGACAAATGAGGACATCAACTATGCCCTCACCTGGGGACATCTCCCCAAAGACCTGCATGTCACCCTCAAGATGAATTTTCCAGCCAGAGAGTTCCTACACCTTTTGGAACATTCTGCACCCCCTCCTCCATGACTGGCATCTGGAGGACTGGCGTTTGAGAGCTTGTTCTCACTTGGCCCCTGGTGCACTGTTACTTGGCTTATACTGGACCTTGGTTTCCCCTTTGTAAGGCTGAAACAGTCAGTCCTGTCCATCCTAGTCCTAAGCTGAGGATAGGAGATGAAGGTGGAGGAGGAAAGATGAAGATGAAGGTGAGGAGCAAAGGGGAACTGGAGAATGTCAGGGCTACAAGGGACCTTAATAGTCACCTTCTCCAACTTTCAACTTCATGCCTAAACAACCCTGTAAGGGAGATTCCAGGGGAAGATTTCTAACCATCGTAGCCACATGAGTCCCTGTTACTTACAGCACCAGGAACATACACAGGAATGTCTAGCAAGGCAGGGAGCAGACAGCAGGACCTCTACACACAGGTGAGTGGTTTGTGCATTGCAAAAAGGGGTTGGCTGAGGGATGTAGACCAAACTCTGCTCTCCAAGGCTAGGTTGAGAGGCCTGGTGTGATACTGGGGGTGTAGCCTTTTCTAACCACTCTGCCCAGAGGAGCCTTGTGTCATGGATTGAACTGTGTCCCCAAAAAATATCTGTCAACTTGGCTGGGTCATGATTCCCAGTATTGTATGATTGTGTACCATTTTGTAATCTGATGTGATTTCCTTATGTGTTGTAAACTCTATCACTATGATGTAATAAGATGGATTAGCGGCAGTTATATTGATGAGGTCTACAAGATTAGATAGTGTCTTAAGCCAATCTCTTTTGAGATATAAAAGAGAGAAGCGAGCAGAGACACATGGGAACCTCACACCACCAAGAAAGTAGTGCTGGGAGCAGAGCACGTCCTTTGGACCTGAGGTTCCTGAGCAGAGAAGCTCCCAGACCAAGGGAAGGTTGATGACATGGACCTTCCTCCAGAGCCGACAGAGAAAGCGTTCCCCTAGAGCTGATGCCCTGAAATTGGACTTGTAGCTACTGGACTGTGAGAGAATAAACTTCTCTTTGTTAAAGCCATCCACTTGTGTTATTTCTGACTAAGACACCCCATTTCCCAATTTTCACAAAGCTCTCTACAAGCTTAAAGCCAAGGGCAAGTGTAAAAATCACTCAGATCTCATGCACATGCCAATAAACACAAGGCCAAAGGCTCTCATGAGCGTATGTTTGCAGGCCCACAGATGCGCGAGGACATGGCTGACTAACCAGTTGCCCCTTCCTTCATCTGCTCACTTCTTTGCTATGCTGAGAACTCGCTACACAGGGATCAACTAGAACCAGGCATGACAGAGAGCAGAGGAGAACAGTTAGGAAGCTGTTGTGATATTTCAAGACAGAGCTGACCCCCCACTGCTGTCGAGTTGATTATGACTCATGACGACCCCATGTGGAACAGAATAGAATTACTCCATGGGGTTTTCCTGGCTATTATCTTTATGGAAGCAGATCACTGAGTCTGTCCTCTGTGGTGGCACTGGGTGGGTTCCAACAGCCTACTTTTAGCAGTCGAGTGCAGTTTGCACCATCCAGAAGCCTGAGAGCTGACCAGGGCATGAAGAACACAGTGATCTGGAGGGAGAGGAAGAAAGTGAACTTGAGAGTCAGCTGGAAGACAGACTCAATAACGGGATGCATGAGATAAGGAAAAGGGAGTGGGGGACTATGAGGTCATGGTGACCTCAGAGGAATAATGGAGCGTGGCAGAGCATGCAGGGAGCTGAAGTGCCTGGAAGGTGAAGAGGCAGAATCAGAGACTACCCTCTTTCAGAGAGTTTGGCTGTAAAGAGAAAGAAAAGGGTATGGTAGGCTGGCTAGAGCAAGACAAAATACTGCAGGGGTTATACACGAGGGTGTTTCTGGCTAAGACTGGAAAGCCCTGGCAATATATGGACTGCAGGGAGGAGCCAGTGGAGGAGGAGAGGTTGAAGAGAAGAAAGAAGAGGGGGAGATGAATCTCAAGAACCTGGGATCGAGAGCACAAGAGCAACCTCAGGCTGGAGAAAGACTGGGTCATATTCAGAGCGTGGAGGATGAAGTCAGACTGGGATCCATATAGAGACCTTCATGGGGCAAGACGTTGAGCAAGTTCATGCCTGATGCGTCATATTTCTCAGAGAAACTAGAGGCCTAGGACTGCAGGCTGGGGGAACTTGAGGAACAGCTGCCACTGAGAATGGGCAAGGGCACTGACCAGGGACAAGGAAGAGGATTCCTGACCAGCTGAGATGTCTCAGTTGAGCCTGGAGGTCACCAGAGTCTAGCAATGAGTCTGCAGGTTGACGCGATCTTCTTCCCGAAGTGCCCAAAATCAGGAACGGGAGCAGTGAAGTCGCAAGGTAGCACTGCTTCAAGATGAGGCTTTACAAGGGGGGTGAGACAGTGGGGGAGGCAGTGGACAAGAGGGAGAGTGAGCTGCAGGTGGCGGCCAGAGAGGGCCTGAGGTAGAGAAGCTCAGGGTCTCCAACAGGTAGAAAGGAGAGAAGCCAGGAGGGGATTCATAAGCAGAGGAAAATGCTGGAGGTGGGGGCCTTGAGGGTGTCTGGGATCAGGAGTTCTAGATGAGAATGAAGGACTGGGCAGTGTGAAAGTGAGGGGTAGAGGAAGCTGGGAGAACAGGAGGCCATGGACAGAGAGTACAGGGTTTCCAAGAAGGAGGAGGATGCCGGTGAAGAAGTGTTGGGATGCAGGCATCCTGCCTGGGGACTGCTCTCTTCCCCATCCCCAGCCTCCATGCCACCCTGCTACAGACTCACCCACCACCGTGAGGTTGACCTGGGCCTGCCTGCTGCCCAGCTTGTTCTCCACCAGCAGTGTGTAGCAGCCGCAGTGTTCCTGGTGCGCGGCCAGGATGGTGAGCTTGCTGCCGCTCTCGCTGCTTTCCACCTTGATGTGCTCGCTCTCCTGGATCTGGGGGCAGAGGGTGGGGTAGGCACTGGAGATTTGGGTCAGGAAAGGAATGGGGGCTCCTGCATCCCCCATTCCATAAGGGATGCAGCTGCACAAGCTGTGTGGGGGCTTAGTCTTGCTTTAACTCTGAGCTTCCCCCAGGGTCCCTCCTCTCCAGCATCCAGAACCAAGTCTCCCTTAGGGTATCCAGATCCAAGCAGGCCTGGAGGGTGCTGAGCAGGGTCAGGGTGTATGAACCAAGTCAGCACTCAGTGCTCCTAGGACATAGTTCAGGAGTGTCCCAGTCTTCCTCCAATGCTCTAAGATGGGACTATAGGAGAACATATCTGGGCAAAAAAACCCCACTGCCATCAAGTGGATTCTGACTCATAGCAACTCTACAGAACAGAGTAGAACTGCCCCATAGGGTTTCCAAGGAGCGGCTGGTAGATTCAAACTGCCGACCTTTTGGTTAGCAGCTGAGCTCTTAACCGCTGTGCCACCAGGGCTCCCATCTGAGCAAAGTCACCTACAAAATCTACCCCAGTAGGTTCTGACTTCCTCTGTGCTGTCCAATACCGTAGCCACTAGACACATACGACTATTCAAATTTTAATTAATTAGGTGGAAACAACCCAAATGCTCATCAACTGATGAATGGACAAACCAACTGTGGTATATCCAGACAATGAAATATTATTTGGCCATAAAAAAGAATAAAATACCGATACACGCTACAGCATGGATGAATCTTGAAAACATCATGCTAAGTGAAAGAAGCCAGACACCAAAGGTCACACACTATACAATTCCACTGATATGAAATGTCCAGAATAGGCAAATTCATAGAGACAGAAAGCAGATTAGTAATTGATTGCCATGGTCTCGGGGGAGGGAGAAAATGAGAAACGTTCTGGAATTAGATAGTGTTGATGGTTATACAACCTTGTGAATATACAAAAAACCACTGAAATGTATACTTTAAAAGGGTGAATTTTATGGTATGTGAATGAAATCTCAATCAAGCTGTTATAAAATTAGAAATTCAGTTCCTCAGTTGCACTAGCCACATGTCAAGGGCGCAACAGCCACATGTGACCAGTGGCTACCACACTGGATGGCACAGAAGCAGACTATTTCCATCACTGCAGAGAGTTCTGTCGGACAGAGCTGGGACTTAGCCAAATGTCTCTGCAAAGGGAGGAGGTTCTACCTTACTTCAGACAACAACAACCCAGACATAGCTCAGGGCAAACATGTTTGGAATGCCAAAGGCCAGCCTTTGAGACCAACTCTCTTTTCCTTCCTGGTACTAGCCTCCCAACTCTGGGCCTCAGGACATTTTGAATGGTTTGGAGACAGAGCAACAGAGGGCTCAGAAGTGATCTTCACACCTTCTGTAGAGTTCCTGATCCAATGCCAGCCCCACCATTCCAGGGCCTCTGCTGATCATGCACATAGGCACGCACTACCAATAAGAGCTCCACAGAATGGCCAGGCTCCCCATGTTCCTTTAAAAGCTGGTTGCTTGGGAATTCAAACATTTTCTGTTAGAAATATCATTATAAATGGTGGTTAGATTTCTAGGCCAATACTGCAAAATTCTATTTAACATACATTTATCTATTCAAATAGATTCACTTTCATTCCTTCAGCACGTGGTAAGTTTCAGCGATCACGGATGGTATTCAGTGGGCTGGCATAGAATCATAGAAAGCTCACAGAGTTTGAGAGGTCATCTTAGGTCACTTGGTTCGATTTTCCTGACTCTGAGTAGGATTCCAGTGTGGGATATCAAAATCAGATGGGAGCCACGGATGGTTTCTACTTTCTCCTTCACATTTTTCTCTTTTATGCCAATTGTCTATAAAGCAGGTTTAATTTGTAGATTTAGAGTAAAAGGTTATTAAGAAATCAGATTTGGTGGGTGGATGACAGGTGGTTGAGGGGTCTCTCCCATTTCTAAGGCCCCTGTGATGAAGAATGATTCAGGCTTAGCTATCTCTCTCCAATACAGCACTCCTCTTCCCTCTCGGCCTGTGTGGCTTGTTCTCAGGTCACCCTCTTTAGTTACTGACCTTCTTTCGAAACTTCATCCAGGTATAGGTGATGGGCTGGGTGCCTGTCACTTTGCCAAACAGCTCCACAGGCTCTCCAGCGCGTACCTTTTGGTCCTCTGGAAACTGGATGATCTGAGGGGGCATAGCTGAGAGAGAACAAGTCAGAAAGTGAGGGAGAGAAGGGAGGCTCGGGCATTCTCATCTCATTTGACGCCGCTGTCCATGTTGGTCTGGTGGCTCCTCTCTTGCCTTCCAGAACCTTCTGGGTAAGACTGAGGGTAGTGACCACCGCTCCAGAACATTTGAGCTCATAAACCCACTAGGTTTTTTCATTCATCCCTTTATTCTGACTCCCTCAGAAGCAACCACACAACTTACAATGCATCATTCTCTGTTTATTGGTTGTTCTGGCATTTGCGTCTTACCCTAATTTTCTGAGTCTATGTCCTAACGCTCTATTAACTAAGCACAGACTTGTCTTCTAACCTCCAGGTTACGCCAGCTAAAAGGCTCAATATGGTTCACATCCTCACATGTCTTCCAGTGGAAAACAGACAGGGGCTCCATAAGAAAAACAAAAACAAAATAGCTGTTATTGAGTCGATTCTGACTCACAGAGACCCCATGTGTTCAGAGTAGAACTGTGCTCCATAGGGTTTTCAGTGGCTGATTCTTTGGAAGCAGATCACCAGGCCTTTCTTCCAAGATGCCTCTGGGTGGACTTCAACTTCCAACTCTTTGGTTAGCAACTGAGCGTGTTAACTGAGCTGAGCTGTTTGTACCACCCAGGGACGTAAAGAACAGCACTCAGATGGCACAAAGTAGATCGTACACATAAGGGGCAGAGTGGAGGAGTGAAAGTTGGGTAGAATTTTGGAGAAGGGATGAGAAAGCAGCTAGTTCTGTGTGATGCTCTCCCCATAGGGGGGAAATAGAAGGAAAGGGAGATCCTGGAAGAGGATGGGGATCAGGCTGTGCAGAGGCTCACAGGGAGAGCAGGCAAATCTGGCCTGAACAATGCAGAGCTGAATCAGAGAGGAGGTGGCAGACCACCGGGAGCACACACCCAGGTGACCAGTCTGGCAGGGCAAAGGAAAAATTCCTCATGGCACGCGACTCCTTCCCCCGGATGTTGCTGTGACCAATTACCTGCCTTCGGAGGCGTCTTGGGGGCAGGTTTCTTTTTCACAGTTGCGTCACCTGAAACCAAGAAGTTCACAAGTTATGTTCTGTTCTGTGTTTTCCACAAAGCTGCTAAATCCTAGAAAGATATAGTCTTGCCCACTGGGGAGAGCCCTCATTCTAATATCTTTCTGGAAATTTCCTTGCATTCTCTGGTAGACAACTTTGAAATCAAATATTGGTTCTCCAGGAGACCTCGTGGAGACGGGGGTGGGGGGGGGCGGCGGGGGGCGGTCCCTGGAGCCTCTAACAAGATAGACTCTCAAAAATGCTTAAACTCACTAACTATTCTTTCACCCTAATTTTCCGGAAACTCAGAAAGGAAATTATGTCAGATAAACCAACTAAAATTAGCCTTTGATGTGGATCCAGGGGTCTTAGCCTTCCTTCGCAGACTGCAGACTGGCTGCTTTCATTTTTTAACCCTTTCATGCCGGGTGGTACATACAGCGACCATGAACTTTTTCAGCCTCTGGGGTTTATTGGGAAGCTGCTGTACCACTCCACTGACAGTGCATGCTGCCACAAGGAAGGGGTCTTTATGACTGTCTGAAACCAAAGAAACGGGCGTGTGCTGCAAACTGCTGTTTTTACAGGGTACTGTATGAGGTATCTGACTTTTTGGTCTGAAAAACAGAAATTTTGAAAATTTTTATTTGTTACACACATATACCAACAGACTCTGGTGGGGACGCTGGGGTATAATTAGTGGTACTTCATATGTACCACTAAACACTTAGGGCAGGCTTGTGGGAGAGGGCAAGAAAAAAAGTCCATACTACCTACCACAAATTCAGACACTCAATGATTCAGCATGCTTCCATTAATGACAACACATGGTATCAACACAAATTCAAAGCAGAAAATAACTGGATCACCAAAGGGTTAATGTTCGTTGAATGGATGAATGAATGAATGAACCGATCAATCAACCAATGGTCTCCTCTCTCTCTACCCCCACTTTCTCCAAATAACTTAAAAGAGGAAAATGACACAAACAGACCCATTTTGCAGCACAAACCTGTTCATCTGGTTAAACAATATGGCGAATATGCAAAAATATCCTCAGCTAACTTCACGGCTTGTTTTCTCACTTCTTTCAGGACTTTGCTCAAAACTCATCTAACCTATTTATCCAGGTGAAATGAAAACCTACGTTCACATGAACACCTGCACGCAAATGTTTATAGTGGCTTTCTCTGGAATTGCCCAAAACTGGAAGTTACTCAAATGTCCCTCAACTGGTAAATGGATGGACAAACCGGGGTGTATCCGTACAATGGAATCCTACTCAGCTACAAAGAGGAACCAGCTACCGATACACACAACAACGAGGATCAATTGCAAATGCATTAAGCTAAGAGGAGCCAGACCCAAAAGGCTATATACTGTCTAATTCCATTTATGTGACATTCTGGAAAAGGCAAAACTATAGGGACAGAGAACAGATTAGTGGCTGCCAGACTTGGGATGGGGGCAGGGTTGACTACCAAGGGGCGTGGGGAAATGTTTCCAGGTGATGGAACCAATCTTGACTGCCGTGGTAGTTACTCGACTGCGTGTCTTTGCCAAGACTTCCAGAACTGTGCACTAAAAAGGGTGAATTGTACTGTAGATAAATTATACCTTACTACAAAAATAGGAAACAATGTCACCTAACCAATGAGATTTTCCCTACCACTCTATATCAAATAGCAACTCTCTGCTCCCAACACCCTCTATCATCCTTATCCCACTTCACTGTTTTCCCATGGAGCTTATCACCATATGACAAACTATATATTTACTTGTTGATTTACTGTCTGCCCCTTCCCACCAATAAAATGTAAGTTTTGAGGGCAGGGACATTTTGTGTTCAGTACTGTATCCCCAGTGTGCTGACCCTGTAGAGGTATGCAGTAACTATTTGTTGAACGAATGAGTGGGCTTAGTATGAATGCAATTATTCATCCACCTATCTTCATCTCGCAGACTGCAGAGAAGCAGAACTATATCTGGCTTAGACACGGAGCTGCTCTGTGACCACAGGCAAGTTAGATAACTTTTTTATGATCAGCTGTGCATCTGTAAAATGGAAAGAATACTGCTACCAACTTGAATGTCCTGAAAGGACTGTTGCAAGGAGGCGATCCCTGATGGAAGCACTCTGAGACCACAGAGCTGACTATTACCAGTTATGTGTTTAAGCCCAAGGTGAGTCCTGTTTCCACCAAGTTCACCCTGGCCTGCGTCATTACTGATCCATCCATCCATCTTGCAAAAATGCATTGAGGGTCTATTACGTGCCAGGCAAATGCCAATCAGCACATAAAACTAAACTGGGTACTGAAGGGAAAACTACACAAATAGGAGAACTCAGGGCTTGTCCTCTTGGGCTTCCATGTCAAGATGTGTGGTCTAGAAGAGAATTTGTTTTTTTTAATCTTTTGCCATAAAGGACATTTACGGGACAACCAGCAAAACTCAAATAAGCTCTACAGATTAGATGATAGTATTGTACCAATATTAATTTCCTGATTTTGATCATCAAATTGGTTTTACAAGAGATTGTCCTTGTTCTTAGAAAATACACACTGAAGGATTTAGGACGTCATGTCTACAATTTATTTTCAACTGCTCATAAAAAATCATATATAATTTTTTTTACATATATATTTATGACGATAAAAAATATGTATGTGTGTGTATTTATATGTGTGGGGGTGGGGAGAGGGAGAGGGAAAGGAAGAGAGGAAGAAAAACACAAAGAACAAGGGAGGAAGGGAGAGAGAAAATATACGATAAAGCAAACCTGGTAAAATGTTAATATTTGAGGAAGCTGGGTGAAGGTATACAGAATTATTTGTACTATTTTTGTAACTTTTTTATAAGTCTAAAATGGTTTAAAAATAAAAATCAAATTAAATAAAAGAAAACTTAAATTTTTTTTTTTAAAAATATGTGTTATCTAGCTAACACTATGTGGTTATTCAAGGGAAGGAGCAAGAGAGAATACTGTGGGTTGAGGAAATGGTTAGGAAAGGCTAAGAGGTGGGACATAGGATGGACCTTAAGACTAGAAAAGATCTGGACTGGACTGGAAAAGGGAGAAGAGCCCCATAGGTCAGGAACAAACAGTAACTCAGAGTTGAGAATCAGGGTAAGGTGTGGTGGAGATGAAGTTGCCCGGAGCACAGGGCTGGTATTAGAGAACAGTGGAATAAAGAAAGTGTGACTATTTAAATTAAAAAAAAAAAAAAAAAATTCAGTTCTGTAGTCACACTAGCCATATTTCAAGCACTCAATAGGCACATGAAGTTAGTGGCTACCACATTGGACGGTGCAGATACAGAATATTGCCATCACAGAAAGTTCTATTGAACAGCGTTGGTCTAGAATGTCAAGTTCGAGAGTTTGGCATTTGTTCTGAGGGAATAGGGAGTTCCCATACAGTCAGCAGCCAGGCTGAGCTAGAGGACCCCATAGGTCTTTCCAATTCTTGGGGGACAGGGAAACTATTAGGAGGCTATCACCATAATCTTGGAAGGCACTGATCAATGCCCTGCCTTGGTAAAGGCAGTAGAAAGGGAGACACAAATGAAAGACAAGAGGAAAAGTTAAAAGGATTTAGAAGGCCAAGCAAGAGGTAGGTACAAAGAATACTTTGAGATTTCTTGCTTAGATAAATGGGGAGAATTTTATTGATGGAATATGGCATTTGGGAGTGAAAGATGAGAAGCTTGGTGTGGTCATGTGAACTTGGTAGATGAGAGAATTTACTGTATATGTAGACTAGAAGCCCAGGATTGGAATTCTGGAGAGAGGTTGGTGGGGACTAGAAATGAAAGATTTGAGAATCAAACATGGAATTATAGTGGAAACTGTGAGGATGGGTCAATTCTTTGGGGAAAAGAATGCAACTGAAGATGGGAAGCGTTCAAGGTCCGATCCCAGGCAGTGCCCACAGTGAGGAGCTGGGATGAAGGACAGGGGCTGTGAGAGGACCCTGAGAGGTTCGAGGAGGACTGTCACTACAACCAGGGGTGGAGGAGAATGGGCATTGAGAGGTGGGTACAACCAGTATTGAGTGATAGGTGAGGTTTGAGAGGGCAGGTCCAGTGGAATGGTGTAGTCAGAAGTCACTCCAGAAAAGACACTTAAGGAAATAGGTGGGGAGTCAACTAAGTAGTCAAGAATTCTGGCAGTGACCTTTCAGCCAAAGATTAGACAGGCCTATAAAATAACACATGCAGTTCAACCAAGTATATGAGACTACACGGGCACACCAGTCCAGGGGCAAGGACAAGAAGGCAGGAGGAGACAGGAAAGCCAGACAAACGGAAATGGGGAACCCAAGGAGAGTGTTGACATGTTGGGAGGTTGGCAACCAATGTCACAAAGCAATATGTGTATTAATTGTTTAATGAGAAACTCATTTGCTCTGTAAACTTTCACCTAAAGCACACACACACACACACACACACACACACACACACATGCAAAAGAATTCTGGAGGTGAAAACAAAGAGAAACAGGGTGGTATAAGAGGAAATGTCAAGCTAAGATTTCTTCCAAGAAGGAAGAGAAGAGTACAGGTTTGAAAGCAGAAGGTCAGGACTTAGTGGCGAGGAAGAACCTGAAGATCCTAGTGGAGAAGATAATCAAGGGAAAGCCACCTTCCTTGGGAGTAGAGATAGGATGGGATATGCGACCGGCTGAGCCATGATGTCCCTGCCCTTCTTCTTCTAGGACTATTAGGATGAGAGAAGATACTTTACAGAGGGAAGTCCTCAAGGGAAGAAGAAAGGCTTCTTCCAGAGCCAGGATCTGGTCTCATCTGGAGAGCAAAGGCCGTCTGTTCAGAGGAGCTGTGTGGAGGGCTTAGGATGGGCTCAGGGGAGTGCGAAGGGCTTAGGATGGGCTCTGGGATGGTGAGCGAGGAGTCAATAATGAGGCAGAAAGCTGCTCAGCATGAAATCAGATGAATCCAAAGTCCTATCCTATAGTTGGAGGCCCCAAGTGAACCTGTGTGGCTAGAAGAGCCCAAACTGATATCTGTCTTTCCGTGTTACGGTTAAATTTAAGTTTTAAGGCCAAATTTTTATGTTTGTTCTATAAATATGAATTGGTTAGCATTTGAAATTGGTTTGGTTCCTATTAGCGAAAACAATTCTAAATGTAAACAGTGCGCTGTATCCTGTCCTATACATATTTTATAGGACCATCAGCTGAAATCCATTAATTTTGTTCTGGGCTTACATGGCTAAGCAGAGTCACATGATTCTAAAACCCAGTCTCTCAGAGAGAGCTGAGCTTGGTACTGGTACATGCAACGTATTTTGGGTAGCACTGCTCTATACCATACACTAAATATTTGTCAGACTCTGCAATGCCAGGCTCCTTGCACATGCTGGACCTAGCTCATGTATCACTACTGCCAGGCTGGGCTTCATGCCCCTTCTAGGTCCTTCTGCCACAGAACTCATCACAAGCCATTGCAATTGCAGAAATGCCTCCCCCTAGCACATATACTATGGTAAGCTCCCAGAGGGTAGGAATAGTATCCACCTCGCTCACCTTCTGTATCCCCAGTGTCTAGCACAGGACCTGGCACATGCTTGATAAGTAGCTATTAAGGAACAAATGGAACCCCTAAGGATCTCCGTTAGCCTGGGAATCCCCAGGGAACACTCCACTCCACCCTGGAGCTCTGATGCTGAGAGGTACAGCCCTGGAACTTGAATTCTTGTGCAACTTTCCATGTAAAAGGAGAAGCCACATTGCTCTGTTACCTCCCCAAGGAAAACTGTCATGTACTGAGCCTTCTACTCTAATACTGGAAGATGGGGGCTGGAAGAAGAAAAGCAGCCCAATAAAAACATCACGAATCAAAGAGTCAAATTTGGAAGAGTCCTGAGAAGCTGGAGGTCAGTCCACTAATCGTCTGGGTAGCCCAGCTTTCACTTCTGCGCCAGCCTGCCTGAACCCTAGCTTTAGTTCTGGCCCAGGGAACTCTCCTTCCGCCCCGGGAGGAGGGGATCAGCAACCCAAAGAGGTTTCCAGACTGCTCAATCTGAAGGACAGAAGTGCCTCTCTTCCTTCTCTTTCTGACACCCGTAAATCAGCAGGGCAGATTGACCAGAGCAAGCCCTTGGGAGGAAATGTTTACAGAGGCTGAAGGCAGCTTTCACAATCAAGAGGTTCTGAGATCATGGAAAGCTCAGGGAGAATTGGGGAGACGGTCCCACAGCCTTGGGTACAGGGAGGTCCTGGGGCTCGCCTCTCTGGGGACATTTCCCTTTTTAGGTAGTTCACTAAAAATAGGCATCAAACTCTTCTCAATTCCCAAAATCAGCATTAACTTTCTGCCAAAGGCTCCTGAAAGGGGCCTCAGCTTTGGGTAAGTGTGGAGTGAGCACCCACCCCGTGGGGCTGTGCCAGTCAGGAGGTTACAGTGGGAGCCTGGAGATGGAAGGGTGAATCCTACGCCCCACCCTGGGGCAGGTTTGGGGCCTGGAGACTTGACTGCTCCCCCACCAGACACACTTTTTAATCCAGCCCCTTCTAATACTTTCTTACAGACCTGTGGAGAAATATTGCTTGTTTTTCCAGAATTAACATTTCTGGGCAAGTTTCCTCCTCACAGCCCCCTCACAGCAAAGGCTGTCACATAAGAAGATTCCAGAGGAACACTGCTCCTCTTGTTATTGCAAGCTCCCATCCCCCCAGGACACAGAATGTCAAGATGGTTGTGAAAGGGGCAGCCAAGCAGTGCCAGCACTGTGTGACGGGTGCCCTCCAGGCCCTCTCTGGGGAGGATCCATCTTGCCGTTTGACTGGCAGACACTGATGGCTGTGGGTGACACAGATAGAGCTAAGGAGCTGGAGATGGCAGTGGGTGGGTGGAGATCACAGAATGATACACATGGTGGGGGGATAGGCACTCTCACTCCTCATAGACTGACCCTTTGGTTGGGGATACCTGGAGTTGGTGCCAGCTTTCAGACATTCATGGAAACACTCCAGCCTCTCTCCCAGGGTCCCACATCTTTCACTGCCAGGCAAGTCTTCATGCCAAATCCCAATACCTCTAGCATTTCCTTCCAGTCTTTTCAATCCTGTCCGGATTTAACATCCCCATGACCTGGAGAGAATGTTTAGAAGAGATATTTGATAATGGGGAAACCTTTCGTGAAAACTGGACACTGTTTCTGATAGCCAAAGGTGCTTTCAAATTGACATGACTTTTGATTTCAGAGAAAGACACATCTGGGAGGCCAATGCAAAGATATCCAAAGGCACTGTAATCTGGGGTGGTCCATTGTGGTGACTGAAGCCAAAGCTACCAACATCATGAAGCGCAGGCCACAGCCAGGCATGGGACACAAAGGGATGTTCCATCAGCATCATCCTCAGATCACAGAACCATGGTGGAGAAAAGGACCCTTAAAGTACAGGGATTTGGACATGGTGCTCTAGGCAGAAGCACCACACCATCCCTCCACAGCAAAGATCTGAAAAACTAAGCCAAACAGAAAAAACAACAATCCTGAAACTCTAAACATCAAAGGAAGAGATAAAGAACTCAGCCAAGAGCCAAATGGAATAAGAAGAAACTGACAGAGAACAGAGAGCCGGGAGACATACATGCAGAGGTCCCCTATCACCTAACGCAGCATGGATCCACCATCTTAGACTCCTATCAGAGACCAGCAAACAGGGGGTACGAGAAAGCAGCTTCACGGAGCTTCCAGCAAGAGACAGAACAACCTGTAACTGGCAATATACACTTTCCCACTTCCCACCCTTCTTCACCCCCACTCGGCCTCCTCTGCTTCCTGCAGCCACAGTCTTTTGGCCAGGAAGTACCAGCTGCTTGGATTCCACCTGCCCACACTGGCTGACTCCAAGTGCTATTTGTTGGCTGCTGGTGTTGCTTTCTTCCACTTCTTTTGATTCCTTCCTTACCTCTCACCACCTCCTCCTCCTTTCACTCAAACACCTGGCTCCGTGTGCCATCTTTGCTTCTTCCTGAGGGGCTGTGGAGCTCGGCTCAAGTGTGGAACTGCTTCCCGGTCTGTGCTGCCACGCTGGTGGGATCCTGGGGCTTTTTTGTTTGTTTGTTTTGAATTGTTTGTTTTCTTTTGCTTTTCTTGAGTTGGGAGCCCGTTCTGGCTGGGCCGTGCTGCGCAGCTTGGGAACTACCCCCTCAGCTTGTGCAGAAGCACAGAGGGATCCTGAGAGCATTTCTTTTTTTCATGGGGTTTTTTCTTCTGTTTTTTTTTGGGGGGGGGTTCTGTTTTTTTTTTTTTTACTTTGTTTTATTTTCTTTTCCCTCTTTTCCCTTTTTGTCTTTCTTAATTACTCAGTTTCTCATCTGTCTATATCTTCCTTCTCTTCCTGTCCCTGAATACCTGGCGCTGAGTGACACCTCTACGCCTCCTAGCCAGGCTGTACTTCAACACCTGGGAACAACTTCCCCAGACCTCATAGCT
>NW_004443962.1:9024003-9050654 GCF_000243295.1 Trichechus manatus latirostris | reverse complement strand
AGAAGAAAGGAAATAATAAAGATCAGAGCAGAAATAAATGAAATAGAGAACAGAAAAACAATAGAAAGAATCAACAAAACCAAAAGTTGATTCTTTGAAAGAATCAACAAAATCGACAAACCACTGGCCAGACTGACAAAAGAAAAACAGGACAGGATGAAAATAACCTAAATAAGAAATGAAATGGGTGACATTACAACAGACCCAACGGAAACAAGAACACTTTTAAAGCCACACAGGTGGTCTGCATCTTCCCTCACACAAAATTCTCAAGGGCTCCCCAGGCCATTCATATCCCCTCCAGCTGAAACACCCCAAACTTAGTTCTTATGCTGAAGGCCTCCTTCCTTTCAGGATGGTTTGCTTCTGTGCATCCTGAACCATGCCTGCTGTAGCTTCAGAGACCTTCACACATCAGACGACGGGAAGGAGAGCCAGTGGCGTCCCCTGACTGGGTCTCAAAGCATTCCACTGAGTGACATGCTGTGAGAGTTGGAAGAGGACTTGGGGTCAGCCGGAGAAACTCCCATTTAACAAATGAGGAAGCCGAGGTCTAGAGTGACAAAGGGCTTTGACCAAAGCCATATGTTTAGTTAGTGGCAGAACCAAGACCTTTGTCTCCTGGTGTCTAGTCCAATGGTGTTCTTCTGTGCCTTGTGCCTGAGCACTGCCCCAGAACCATCACAGTAAACCGGCTTCCAGAGGTCCAACAAGTGAGGCCTGCCTCCCCACTCCCCACTTATTTCAGGCTGAGGAGTCTTGAATGTCTTCTCCCCTGGGCCTATGCACTTCTCTCCTGGTGGTTCTCCAAAAAGAAACGGCTCTGAGTTGCAGGAGTGAGCGAAGTGCTCTAGGCAAGCTGGTATTAAATTCCCATCAGAGGACATTATTGGGATAACTGACAAATACTGAACACAAATCGTAGATGATAGTATTGATTCAATGTTAAATTTCCTGATTTTAATAATTGTATTGCAGTTATGTTCTAAGGAGATAGACAACGAGATATTTAGCGGTAAATGGCATGATGTCTCCAATTTATCCTTAAATTGTATCTATACATATATATGGATCTATATAGATCTATGTCTAAATCCAGAGAATATCTAGAGAATTATAAAACAACAAAACAAAATGTAAGCAATCGGTGAATCAAGGTAAAGAGTATACAGGAGTTCCCTGTATTATTCTTGAACCTTTTCTGAAAATTTGAAATTATACGAAAATAATAAAACACACAAACAAATCCCAAAACTCTCATCGAGAGGCATGCTGCAAATACCCCAACAGGTCTCAAGACGTCGGGAAGCTGCCAGCTGCCTCTCTCCTCCCCAGCTTTAAAGGCAGCCAATTCCTACCTCTTCCTGCTGCCACTCCAGTGGGAATGGGTGGGGGAAGGAGGAAGCACCACCCAGGCTTGTGTGGACAGTAGAAAGTGGGGCCCTGAGACTACGGCAAGGCGCAGGGTGTTGTGGCAGGAACACGGGTCAGGGTTGGAATCACAGTTCCACACCTTACCAGCTGTGAGACCCTGGGCAGGACAATTTCATTCTCTAAGGCTCAGTTTTGCTCATCTGTAGAATGGGAACACTACCTATTTGTAGCAAGGTTGAGTGAGACTTGCCTGAAGTGGCATAGATTGAGTACCTAATATGTGGTAAGGAGCCCTGGTGGTGCAATGGTTAAGTGCTCAGCTGCTAACTGAAAGGTTGGTGGTTCGAACCTACCCAGCGGCTCCATGGGAGAAAGACCTGACAATCTGCTTCCATAAAGATTACAGCCAAGAAAAGCCTATGGGGCAGTTCTACTCTGTCACATGGGGCCACTATAAGTCAAAAACAACTCAATGGCACCTAACATGTATGACCAGCGGCTGACCCTGAGTCAGGTACCTCCATGATATTCGTTCTGGCATCTGTGCACTCCCCCTGCGACCTCCACCCCTCAATTTGATCATTCCTCCTCTAGCAAGCTACATTCCTCTCCTTCATAACCTGGCTCCAAGTTTCCCGAAATCTTCCCCAAATACCCCCACCTCCCTCTGCACTTAGGAATTAGTTTCTGGCAGGTTGACTTGTACTTTTGGCAGTTGTCTCTCATCTGTCACCGCAGGTTGGGGCAGACCGGCTTGGGTTTTCCCACAGGCTCAGCAGCGGCCGGCCGTGCTCACAGGGGCCCTGAGGTCAGGGTACGGCCCTGAGAGCTGTACTCGCTCTCTGACAGGCTGGAGCATCAGTGTCAGAGCTGGAGAGAGGAGGGATCTGACCACGAGCTGTTTGACAAGAAAAATCACCCAGCCTTCCCTTGGTCACCGGCAAGAAAGATGGATTTTCTGGTTAGATTAGGTACTTCTCAGCTCTTGACAAAAATGAACACACATACACAGCCAGGCCACTCAGGGACAAGAGTCTTTGGGATTTCTCATGGAATCAGAGATGTCTGGGACTGGGGAAGGCAGTACTACAAGAAAAAAGCAAGCTGCAGAGGTCCATAGACTGCACGATTCCATTTCTGTGGAAAAAACCCCACCGATGTACTTGTATGGATATTTATACAGGTAGCCCCCGACTTACGACACATTTGAGTTACGACAAACCGCACTTGCGGCTGCCTGTGTGTTGTTTTTTTTGTACACCTTATCGTTACTAATATGTACTACATACCATTTTAAAATATATCTGTAAGTTTATATGCAATATTTCCAACCCCCAAAGACAAAGATCAGATGTATAAAGATACTGATAATAAAAGGCAATAATAATGAAAAAAAAAAAATGAGGTACTCGACTTACCTCAGAACCGACTTACGACGGAGTCAGTGGAACAGAACCCCGTCGTAAGTCGGGGACTACCTGTATATGTAAATGCACAGAAAAAAGTGGTTGTGAGTATATTTGGCGAGGTGAGTGAAACTGGGTGTAGATGAAAGAGGGATTCTATTTCCTATTTGGTATATTTCCATTGTTTAAAATGTTTAAACAAAAATGCATTCATGTATAATTTGTGTAATTCATAACCAAAGAATGAGAAAAGAACTGGGTGCAAACTTAAAAAGAACCTCATTCATTTCATCTCTCTGGGAAAGCCTCCTGAGAAGGAAGCCTTGTAGCACCCTTCAGGCACCCAGGTGGCTCTGTGGTGCTAGTGCTTTCAGGGCCCCAGAGGGTCACAGGCTGGGGTGGTGGGAGGCTGGGTAGATGCACCGGACATACTTCCATTTGTCCTTTCGGCTGCTAGCTGAAAGGTTGGCAGTTCGAACCCACCAGCCGCTCCATAGGAGAAAGATGTGGCAGTCCGCTTCTGTAAAGATTACAGCCTTGGAAACCCTATGGGGCTGTTCTACTCTGTCCTATAGGGTCACTATGAGTTGGAATTGACTGAATGGCAATGGGTTTGGGTTTTTTTTTGGTAAGACAACTGTGGCGCAACAGTTAAGTGCTTGGCTGCTAACCAAAAGGTTGGCGGTTAGAACTCACCCAGCCGCTCCGCAGGAGAAAAACCTGGCAAACTGCTCCCGTAAAGATTACAGCCTAGAAAACCCTATGGGGTAGTTTTACTGTGTCACAGGGGGTCACTATGAGTCAAAACAGACTCCACGTCACCTGACAACTACAACAAGACAGTTGTACAAGCAAGGAAGCTCTCTACACGGATGAAAAGCAAACCAAACCAGTTGCCATTGAGTCAGTTCTGACTCATGGTAATCTCATGGGTGCAGAGTAAAAACTTGCTCCATAGGGTTTACAAGGCTGTGACCTTCTGGAAGCAGATTGCCAGGCCTTTCTTCCAAGGTACCTTTGGGTGGGTTTGAACCACTAACCCTTCAGCACACAAGCAGTGCCCACCGGGAGTTAATCGAGTCATGAATTGCTTTGTGGGTTTGTTTTCTGTGGAGATGAAGCACTTTCTCCAGCCCTGTCCCTCCCCTAAGCAGTAGCCGTGACTGAGCCCCAGGATCCACTCCCTTTCTAGGGGCAAGAGAGTGATGACTTCCAGCCTTGCTCCCTCCCTAGAGAGCAGAGATGGGCGACTGAGATACTCTGAGGACACTGGCATGAGAGGCAGTTCCACACTTAATAGACACTGTAGAGAAAAGTCCCCTTCTGCTTCTCAAGACCCACAGAGCAGCAGGCACCTGGCTTCCCTCTAGAATAGCTAGTCTCCACCTTGACCGCAAGCTGGAATGCCCTGAAGCCTGGATCTCGTCCCCAGACATTCTGATCTCACTAGCCTGGGGTGCAGCCTGGGCATCAGCGTTTTACACGCTCCCCAGGTGAATCTAATACGCAGCCAGGGTCCAGAGCAAGTGCTGCAGAATTGGATGATGACAACTTGATTGGGGTTTTCCACAGTTTTTGCTCCTCCAGGGCCAAGAGCCCAGCTCCTGTCCCTGCTCCTTGTCTCCAGCTTGTTTTTCTTCTTCACAGCTCTCCTCTGACCCACCTCACTTCCCTCGGGATCCCACTGGAATGGATGTGCCAGGGCTTGGGGCAGGAGGCTGCTCATCTCCCAGCCCAAACACCAAGTGCTCCTGCTTCTGCCCCCAGGAAAAATGAACAACCTTGCCATACCCTCAGGGACGGATTACCCAACAAACAAGGTACTCGTGGGCTTTCTTACTAATCTGTAGAGCACAATTTCACCTGTTTCAAAGGTGTGGTGAAACCCATGTAAAATTGTGTACTACAGATTAATAAGTAAACACAATTAAACCTCATATACCTTGATTACTGTAAGCCTATGCATACCTTGCTTACTGGTTAACCCGCCCTGCATACCCCCAATTCACAAACACATGGTGGGCTTCTAAGATCCCAGTGCCTCTTCTGCTCATAGTTCCCCTAACTAATGCAGCACGGACTCAAGTAATCCTTTTGGAAAAGAAGATTATTAGCCCATTCTTACTAGGTTTTTCTTAGAATTGTTTATGCATACCCAACAACTTATTTAAATGCCCACTGTTAGAAATCTGAGGTTCTCCACTTAGGTTGAATGTCCATGAGAAATTATGATTCCGATTTGGCTGCCTGGACACTCTGAAGGCTGAGTATTCCCCTGATGGCCTGGCTTGTATATGCTCAAAGAGCTCAAATTTATCATTAGCAAGGTAAATATGTTGCTTAAAAAGAAAAGAGAAAAAACTACGTAAAAAACAGTGCCTCGTAACGGGAAAAGAGAAGTCGTCTTCGAATCAGATAGCCAGCTCAGTAAATTTCCTCTATTAGGATGGGTAGTAAAAAGTTTGGCTTTGGTTTGTTTTAAACACAGGAAGAGTGTGGCGGGGACCTCCAAGCAACTCCACATCCTCTGTTAAAACGGGGGACTTCAAAGCATAGTTCTGCTAACAAAATTAGACCAATAACTAATCAGTGGGAGAAGCCAGGGCTACATTATGACCTTTGTGGGCTCCAGGCACTTTTGCCTTTGCGGGTCTCTTCCTCCACCAAAAAATAAATATGTATATACATATATTTGTGCAAGTGTGCGTGCGTGCGTGTGTGTAGTATGACTGCATTGGTATGGAGATGAATATATTACTATTATGAATTAATTAAAACAGTTTCTTCTACTAAAAGTTCTTTCTTTTCTTCTACTTTCATAAGAAAACATTTTTTGAGCCCCTAAAAGCATTAGGAACCTTCGGTACTGTGCCTAATGGGTAAGTTGGCCCTGGGGAAAGCAGAGATCCAAAAAGAGGGAGCTAGCTGTCCAGAGTTACATGAGAAGCTCTTTTCGCCTTGGCGATTTATACCACAATCGCAATGTGATTCTAAGAGACACTAATAAGGGCCTATAGGGTTGCTATGAATCGGAATTGACTCAACGGCAATGGGATGAGCAGGGCACTGCGCATGCATGAATAAGCCTGGTCTGGTGGTACAGTGGTTAAGCACTAGGCTGCTAACAGAAAAGTCAGTGGTTCAAATCCACTAGCAGCTCCATGGCAGAAAGAGTTGGCAGTCTGCTTCCATAAAGATTACAGCCTTAGAAACCCTATGAGGCAGTTCTACTCTGTCCTATAGGGTCACTGTGAGTTGGGATCGACTCGATGGGCAACGGGAGGACCTCAGGGAACGCAGAAGAGCAGGAGGGAGGATGAGACACAAACACACAACCATGACTCTGGGAAGAAGAGAGTCCACGGCAGAAGGAGGTGCTAAGTGCTGTGGGAGGCCACAGGAGGGAACAGAGAAGAGCTCAGGGATGAGGCGGCTTTCCAGTGGGATCTCACCAGGTGAAGGCAAGGGGAAGGTGCTCCAGGAGAGAGGCACTAGGGCAGAGGCATGAGGGAAGGAACACAGTGGGTGTTCATTGCAGTGAGGAGCTCGCTATGGCTTGAGTATACAACAGAAGTAGAGGAGTTGGGGGGCCAGAGTTCAGAAAGAGAAACTGAGGCCAGGTCGCACATGGGAACACGCGTGCACATGTGTGGCAGGTGTCCGTGGCAGTGCACATGCAGAGGTTTGATGGGGGCCAGGGGGACTCTGTATGAGAGTTGGCAGGCTCTGGGAACCACCGAGTGATAACATCAGGGCTACAACTTAGGAAGGTCTAATAAGGAGCCCTAGTGGCTCAATGGTTAAGTGCTTGGCTGCTAACTGAAAGGTTGGCAGTTCGAACCCACACAGCAGCTCTGTGGGAGAAAGGCTAGGAAACCCTATGGGGCACTCTGTCACATGGGTGGCTATGAGTTGGAATCAGCTCCATGGCACCTAACAATAATACCTGATGAATGGATTCAATAGGGGAGATTAGAAGCTCTGACAGAGGCCTGGTAAGAAGTGAAAAGGGTTGAGTGAGGTTGAGGGTGGACATGTGTAGGAGGAGAGAGAGGAGAGATATACAACCCCACCCAGGCTATAGAAAGGGGAGGGAAGGGGGCTGCTGAGAAAAGGCCACTGGCTGGGCTTCCAGGAGTTCACTGGGCACCTTGGGGCAGCAGGGCAGGAGCTAGACTTGGAGGAGCTGCGGCGAGAGTGAGTGAGCAGGAAGCAGGGGCCTCTGATCCATCCCTCAGTCCTGGGGTTGTCTAGCCCCTGCCATTGCCTGGTAAAGTTGAAAGATAACTTACTCTCTGTTCCTAGCACAGTGGAAAGAGAGCTCTTGGGTCTACGGGATTTCGTCCCCGGGGCCTTGGCATTCTCACTGGTGGGAGCATCTGGAACAAAACAAGTAATAACAAATATCAGTCACAGCCACCTAGGAAATGAGCAGAGGAGGTATCTCAATCAAAACTATACACCCCTTCCCCCTCCCCATGACCATTAAGCAGAACAGAGCCTGAGGCCATGGCACCTACTCCCCCAGAGCACCAAAGAAGGAGCGTCAGCTCTAGTGGGCCTTATAAATCAGGCTGCGAGAGCACAGTCACCCTGGCAAGATGGCTGGACAGGCATCCTGGGCCATCTGAGCCTGCTGCCAGAAATAACATCACTTGGCGTAACTGGCAGGGCTGGGAGAGAGTTGTCTCCCCTCTGCTCACTTCTTCCCGTCTTTTTCCTTCACTGGGTCTTGACTCAGGCTAGATGTTCTGGATTTCCAGAAGCTGGCTCTCTGCAGAGAGGACCTCCATACAGAGGAAAAGGGGCCATGGTCCTTGCATTTGGGCTCACAGTCTGGGGCAGGGCTTGCAGCCTCTTGATTCCTCAGACTTCATTCCACAGATGGACTGACTCCAGACCAGACGCAAGGACAATGAGTGAGCAGCTGGCATGCCTCACACCCCACCCCCAAGACTGAGCCCTGCACCCCTCTTGGAGACTTCTGCTACCAGTAACCAGTTGCTGTCAAGTTGATTCTGACTCCTGGTGACCCTAGGTGTGTCAGAGTAGAGCTGTGCTCCATAGGGTTTTCAATGGCTGATTTTTTGGAAACAGATCACCAGACCTCTCTTCTGAGGCACCTCTGAGTGGACTTGAACCCCCAATCTTTCATTTAGCAGCCAAGCATGTTAACTCTTTGCACCACCTAGGGATTCCTTCCAAAGCAGACCCAATGAAACCCTGCATCGGCAGCATTCTGGGCAGAAAAGAAAATGCTGAGAAGGTAAGTGCACAGCTCCTCAGGCTTCTACTCCACACTCCATTTTCCAGGTTAATGGAAAGTGTGGACAATGCCAGAGAAACCCTCCCTTATCAGAACAGCTGGGAAACATCACTCTGGGCTGGGGTTGGTGGAAGGCCCTCTCTGAGCCCTGAGGAGACTGGACTTGAGGAAGTGGTGGGGAAACAACCCAGGACCTGGGATAAGAAGAGCTGGCTGAACCGCTATCACTACGCCCCAGCATTTTGCTGGCTTTCCTCTCTCCCACACCCCAACAGTCTTCGGGGACAGTGCTGGAGGGAGCCTCCCCCTCAGAGCCTCTTTCCTGTCCATCCTTTTCCTGCTCCTGAAGAGAGAGGAAGCTAAGTGGGAGGAAGGAGGGGGTGGGACTTTCCAGCTGAGGCTTCGACCACATTCCTGTGGCTTGGCTGGGGAGGAAGGGCCATCTCACTGTCCCCGCCTCCAGGATAGGCAGGTTGGGCTGTCACACAGACTCCTGCCCACTCTCTCCCAGATGGGGCTCCTGGGGCTTTAGGGAGGAACATGGGGCATGAAGAACACAGAACAGCAGGGCTGGGGACGTGCCCCTCCCTGGCACATGGACTCTCAGAACACCCAGCTGGATGCATTTCTCCTTCTATTGGTTAAGGGCTTGGCTGCTAACGAAAGGTTGGTGGTTCGAACTCACCAGCCACTCTATGGGAGAAAGATGTGGCAGTCTGCTTCCATAAAGATTTACAGCCTTGGAAACTCTATGGGGCAGTTCTACTCTAACCTATAGGGTTGCTATGAGTCGGAATCGACTGGATGGCAGTGGGTTGGGTTATATATGGTATCTAGGTCTCTTTCCTTCTCCAGAAAGTGAATCTATCCATGTAAATTTCTCTATGCACCGTCGTTTCTGAGGCGTAAATACCAGTTACACCTGATGCAACTAGTGCAAAGGTAAACACCCTCAGCTGCTAACTGCAAGGTTGGAGGTTCAAGTTCACCTAAAGGCACCTTGGAAGGAAAGCCTGGTGATTTACTTCTGAAAACTCAGCCATTGAAAACCCTATGGAGCACAGTTCTATTCTGACATGCATGGGGGCACCATGAGTTGGAATCGCCTCAACGGCAACTGGTTCTAAACACCAGTCAGGTTTCTTTCCCATCCTAATGCTAATCCACTGCCAGGTTACCCAGGGATGGAGGCCCTGTGTGGGCACTGTCCAGGCTTGGCAGCTGCTCAGAGGCAGACCAGGCATCCTGTTAAGAAGATCCAGGGCTGTGGGGACAATCTCCCAGCAAAGACCTCCAAAAGCCAAACACTTGTAACTGTAGGAATGATTAATTGTTGGAGTTAAGTAGAACTTCCTAGCACTGTGTGACGGGATGGGGTGGGGGAACAAAGCTAGAAGAGACCTTTTGAGCAGCACTTGATAACACGACCCCAATCCCCACTCCCCACTGCATGTTATCGTTCTCCTGTCGCCTTCCTTAAGGGAAAAGGAGCCTCAGCTGGTGAGTCAGGGCTTCCATCATCTGTAGCTGACACTGTCAAGCTTGTGTCCTGCTCCTCACAGGGCTGCCCACACCCCAGAGCACCCAATTCCCGGTGTGGACATGGAGGGAGAAGCAGGTATTCTCCAGGGGTAATGGTGTACTTAGCTGCAGAAAGGCCCCAGGACATTCGTCAAGATTGATGGTTCTCAACCTTAGCTGTACATTAGAAGCACCTGTACCTAGGTACCTCACCCCTGCAGATCCTGGCTTAAGTGGTCTGGGTTGGGGCCTGAGCATCAATATTTTTCAGAAGCTCCACAGATGATTCTAATGGGTACTCAGGGCTGAAAACTCTGTGTGTGTGTGTGTGTGTGTGTGATACGTGGGGGCACATTGGATGCTACAAACCAGGGACATGGGGGTGAGTCTACAGGTTCCCTTGTCCTAAGACCTCCCTTCTTTCCTTCCTTCAAGACTAACACTTCTGACAGTCACCAATGACAATTTAAAGAAAGGTGTGCCTAGAGTTTTTGCTTGTTTGTGTCCCCCTTTTTACGAGAGGGTACTAGGGGTATAGGAGCCTTGGTGGTGCACTGGTTAATAACCAAAAGGTCAGTGGTTCAAACCCACCAGTGGCTCTGTGGGAGAAAAGAGCTGGTGCTCTGCTCCTGTAAAGATCACAGCCTAGAAAACCCTATGGAGCAGTTCTGCTCTGTCGCATGGGGTCGCTATGAGTCAGAATCAACTGGATGGCACACAGCAATAGTAGAGGATATAGCTAGTTCTGCATTCCATGGCTTCAACACTCTCTGCTACCTTTCTGCTGGTGAGTTCTAGAACCTGAGAGGAAGGAGAAAAGGAGGATCAGTGTTTTTTACTGATGGGTAAAGTGAGGTGCTGGCAAGCAAAGAATGAGAGGCCTAGTTTTCCTGAGTTCCTGAAAGAGAGGGGGTAGGGAGTGAGAGATTTCTTCTCTCCTGGGGTTGTGCTCGGCTTTTCTTCCAAGCACCATCAGAGTAGGGATCAAGAGAGGAGGGTTCTAGCTTTGGCTTTGTCATCAGTAATCTCAGGATCTTGCACAAATAACTTAAGCTGCCCAGTGTCTCTGTTTCTGTATCTGTACAAAGGGAATGGCATGCACTTTCTCTTCCTTGTGGTATGAGGCGCAAAGGAGAGAATGCGTGCAACAGTGTTCTGGAGCGCAGAAAAACACTCATTTACTTATTTATTCATTCATTCCTCCTGGTAACCACATTCCCTCGTCCCCTTCTGAATCTGCTTTAAATTTCTTCACCTCCATAAAGCCCTGAGCAGCCTGTTTCTGGTCTCTGTATCTGCCCTTGGCTCTGGGTTGCATTACCCTATAATGCACTTGGAGCCTTGCTTTCAGAAGTTCTCTCGCACCTTATCTTTCCATCTGGTCAGGGGGAAAGGGGCTCAAGTTTCCTTTCAAACCAGCACCTTCCAGACTCAGAGTCCCTCTTCCCTCTGGAGCCCCGCCCTACCTGAAGTGCAGCGCCACGGGCTGTGCAGGCACCCTGGGGCCCAGCCAGGGAGGCTGAGCGCCTGGACCTCCGTGAGAACCACGGCAAGGAGTGGGCTGGAAGGACAATGTACTTAATCAAAACCAGCTTTGTGCTCACACGGCTGCCCAGGGGATAAAAATAATAGTAATAAAGTTTAAGAGCAACTTGTATTTTCTGTCTATTTTAATCATTTTGTGATGAAATTGAACTCCATTTCTAGATCTGGGCCCCAGGGCTCAAGTCCTTTGCTGGCCTGGCTGTGCCCCCAAAGAAGCGTGGGGTAGGAAGACAGAGGTATGGGGAAGTGGGGGGCCTCTACAGGGAGAGGGAAAACATATCCTTATATGGGCATCTCCTCACCCCCTCCACTCCTGGGCTAGCTCTGTACTGAGCCCTCCAGGGCAGCCCTTTCTTCCAGTCGCCCCCAAGAGGTTGGTTTCCTGGGCTCTGACCCCAGGCCAGGAGAATGAGGTCTTGGGAGGCTGCTGAGAGGGGCCTGAGCTTCCTGGAACCCCATGTGGAGGCAGGGCTGAGAGGGCGGCCCATTCCCTCTTGCTTACATGATAGCATAAGAGAGAGCGATATCAAGTCAGAAACTCCAGCTTCTTTCTGGCGCTGCTATGAAGTGCCTGTAAGTCCCTCGGTAAGTTCCTTTTCAGAGAACTAACCTTCCTCACTAGGAAAATGAGAATAACAGTTCTCAATAGAAAAGGAGGAGTGAATGAGACAGAAAATACTAGCTGACATTTAACGGGTAGTTATTACCTGCCTGGCACTAAGTGCTTTAGATGCTTGTATCAGGTTGAACCATATGCATTCGCTAATATTGAAGTGTTTTTCACCTACAAAAATGCAATTTTATTTAGTTCAGCTAATACACGTTGCCTGTCTGTAATGATGTAAAGGACAAATGTGAAAGTGTGAGCAGACTTATGAATACTGCAAGACTGAGTGAGGCCAACAAAGGAAGGTGGGAGATGAAGTCAGCTCAGTGACAATCAGATCTGCCAATGGCCACAGTGACAGTGGACCACAGTGGTGAGGAGCCAAGGCTTGGGTTGAATCACCACCCAGCTAGTTATCAGCTAGGTGAACTTGAGCAAGTGACTCAGTCTCTGTATGCCTCGAATCAGGCCTTTGTTCCTCTCTCTCGCCTGAAACCTTCTTGTCAAGGTCACCAATGCCCTCCACGTTGCGGATCCCAATGGCCAACGCTCAGACGCATCTTATTCTACTAAGCAGAAGCATTTGACACATTGGTCATGGTCATTTCTTTCTTCTTGAAATTCTCATTATTTGACTTCTGGGATACCCCTCTCTCCTAGATTTCTTTCATTCCTTCTCAGTCTTCCTCACAGAGCCCTGCCCCTACCTCTCAGGGTTGGACTGCCTCCCTCTCTCTTCCCGTCTCCATCCACATCCACCTGTAGGGACCTCATTCAGTCCTAGGGCATTAAATGGTTTCTATAATGCAGATGGCTGCCCATATTCTTCCCCAGCCCTGACCTCTCTCCTCAAATCTAGATCCCTCTAAATATGTCCCCGTGTGACATGCCCACTGGGATGTCATAGATAGAACTGCATCCCCCAAAAATATGTGTCAACTTGGTTAGGCCATGATTCCCAGTGTTGTGTGGCTGTCCTCCATTTTGTGATTTTCCTATGTGTTATAAATCATAATCTCTGCCTGTGGTTAAAGAGGATTAGGGTGGGATGTAACACCCTTGCTCAGGTCACATCCCTGATCCAATGTAAAAGGAGTTTCCCTGGGGTGTGGTCTGTACCACCTTTTATCTTACAAGAGATAAAAGGAAAGGGAAGCAAGCAGAGACTGGGGGACCTCATACCACCAAGAAAGCAGTACTGGGAGCAGAGCATGTCCTTTGGACCCAGGGTCCCTGTACCTGAGAAGCTCCTCAAACAGTAGAAGATTGATAACAAGGACCTTCCCCCAGAGAAGAAAGCTTTCCCCTGGAGCTGATGCCCTGAATTTGGACTTGTAGCCTACTAGACTGTGAGAGAATGAATTTCTCTTTGTTAAAGCCATCCACTTGTGGTATTTCTGTTATAGCAGCACTAGATGACTAAGACAGATGTCTAATGCGTATCTTAAACTTCACATGCACAAACCCTTGATTGCTCCCCCATTACCTGCATTCTGATTTCAATAAGCAGTTCCACCATTGATCTGCACTCCTCGTGAAAACCAAGTCACCTTTGACTTTCTCTTTCCATGCTCAATTCATCAGCAAATCCTATCAGCTCTATCATCAAAGTATATTATGAAACTGATCGCTTCCCATCTCTTCCACCACTCCACTGAGTCTAAGCCACCACTGTCTCTTGTCTGGGCTGTCGCAGCAACCTCCCAACTGTTCCCCAGCTCTCCCTCTTACCCATCCTGGGACTAGTCACCACACAGTGCTCCTTTAAAAACGTGGATCAGCTCCTAACCCTGCAGTCCTGTCCCCTCACAATTGGAATAAAATCTGGCCCCTGGTCCTCTTCAACCTCATGGCTCACTACTCTTGCTCACGACTCCCACCACCCTGGCCTCCTCACAGCTCGGGGGTCTGCTCTTGCTGCTACCTCTTCCCTCTTACCTCTGGGGCTCCTTCCTTCACCTCCTTCAGGTCTGTTCAAATGTCATTCTTCAGAGAGGTCTATGGCAACCACTCTCTCCAAATACAGCATCCCCTCCCCTATTCCTCTGCTTTACCTGAGATCACATGACTTATCTGTGTCGCCACCTCTCCCCCACTAAAATGGCTTTACCTGAGATCACATGACTTACCTGTGTCGCGCCTCTCCCCCACTAAAATGGCTTTACCTGAGATCACATGACTTATCTGTGTCGCTGCCTCTCCCCCACTAAAAGGCAAAGTCCCCGAAAGTAGGAACTTTTTCTGTTTTGTTTCGTGCTTTTAACTCTGGCCCTGGAGCAGCACCTGGCGTAGGGTGAGCGATAAAATACTTGTTGAATGAATGAATGAATATTGGAATGGGTGTCCCCTGGAATGTCACCTCCTCTCACAAACAAACACCACCCTCCATTGGCATGGAGCCCCTGACCCCGCTGGTAGCTGGCAGTGTTTGAGCTGTGACCAGGCACCGTTGGAAGGGAGGTGTGTGCTGGGAAGGGCTGGATGAGCCACCGAGGGGGCTAAGGTCTCTTCTGATTCCTATTCTGGGATTTGGGTCAAAGTCGGGCTTTGGCTCCTCCCTCTTCCCCCAGGGTCTGAATGACAGGAAATGGGTCTCTAAGGCCAGGTGCATAGAAGGACTTCCCAGCAGGGAGGGCTGCTGCAAAGGGAGATCTGGAACTCCAGGCACTGCCATCTGAATTCACTTCATTCACAAGGAGGCCATGCCAGGTCGTGGGAAGGTACAGGCTTCAGAACCAGACACACCTGGGTTCGAATTCTGCCATGGAAAATCCACAGTCATGCACTGTGCAGTGTGGTTGGAAGGCTGTGGGCTGTGGAATCAGAGACATTCGGGCTCAAACACTGGACCTACTACTTACTGTCTGTCTGACCTGGGAAGGCTATTGACCCTCACTGAGCCGTGGTTTTCTCATGGAGAGAGACACTCTGCCTAGCTCTTGCATAAACTAAAAATGCAAAATGCACAAGGGTCTCTGGCCATGGCAGGCACCAAAGATCATTTTTTCCCCTCCTGGATGAGTCTTCTGGTCAGTCCTTACCCACTCTAGGCTTCCATTCCCTACTGCTGAGCTTGGAAGGAAGACTGGTGCGACCATAGTCAAGAAAGTGCACAAAAGTGCCCTTTTCTTCTTAGGAAAAGACGCCAACAACATGATTGAAATGGCTAGAGGAGCAGCACGACAAAATTACCCCCTTTATCTTTACTGTTGGGGGGAAACAGTAGTGTGGGTAATGAGGTACAGTCATGTGTCACCTAACATCCATGATAGGTTCTGTGAAATAAGACACGTGGTTTGGATTTTGTAGGAGCACTGCATTATATACAGGCAGTCTCCAGGTTATGTGCCCAGCTCTGCCCGCTGTTCTGCCCACCTGACCGGCTGGAGTAACCTAGGTGGCAGCCCCCACCGTTGCAGACAAACTGGGGCTTTACGCATGTCCCGGCGCAGGGTTGGGGGTGGAGCATGAGGGGGCGCAGAGAGGCGGCCGCAGGGACCGCGTGGGGAGCGTGTGCGAGGGCCGGCAGTGCGGCTGGCGGTGGCAGCCCTGGCTGCCCCTGCCCTGTTGGTACGGTCACTTCCTGATCACGTGCAGCCGTCCAGCCCGGATCCAGGAGCCTGTGAGTGCCCTGGGCCTGGCCAGGGCCCGCACAAGAGCAGAGGAGCCCGTGGCAGGCGCTGCCCTGTGCTGGGAGTGAACGGAGGTGCTGGGGGGATTGGGATGTAGCCTGGAGTCCCACTGCTCTGGGGGTTTGGGGTCTTTAAAACCATTAGGGGGAAATAATAAACAAAAGGAGAGAGGCTTCCCCTAAAAAAAAAAAAACCAACTTAGGGGACCACGGAGGTATACGTGGTCGGATGTTGCCTGAATGGATGTTACACAGAGCATATCTATATATCCGTATGTTGGCCACAGATGGTCGGCCTTGGTGGTGTCTGAAGCAGGCTGATTGCGAGTGACTGTCGGGGCAGGGTCAGCACTGCTCAGCGGCAGAGGGAAGCCAGCCAGAAATCAGCATTAGCTGCTGTCCCTACCCCTGGCGGAGAGGGACCTGACTTCTCCTTGGGGCATGGGGGTGCAGGACCAGTCCTACGCAGGGATCAGGCAGGCAGCTGTAGATGCAGAGAGATTTGAAGACCCCACACAATGACTGGGCTTGAAAATTCAAGAATGACTACTCCTTGGGGCAAGACGTTCTTCAATATATTTTGATTCATGAATCCTTCTGAGGATTTGTTTAAAAACTATGGATCCTCCCTTCAGAAAAAATGCTCTAAACCACATACAGACAAAATTTTGCCTATTATGTCAAAAGGTGCACAGACCCACTGGAATCTGTAAGTTCAAAAGTATTGTTGCTTTGGGGAGCAGGGTGAACTGAGAGGACAGGAGGTAAAAAGGTGCTGAAGGCTGGCAGGGGAGCAGTTAACAAGACTATAGTTCTTTATCATTTGCCTGGAGGTAGAGCTTGTTGGAGAGATAAAGCTAAATGTGGCAAGAAGCCCACACACCATGCAGGAACTAATAAATCTCCAAGTATAGCAACAGGGAATAAAGTGGCGGTGGAGGGGCTGCCCCTTTTTTCTTTGGAATAAACAGAACAACCTAAAACCCAGTTAACTGAGAGCTGGTCTCCTTATCTCAGCTGGTTTCTCTTCATCACTTTTCTAGCTCTTCTTCCAAGACCCAGCTCCCAGTTTGCAGCCTGAGGCCAAACCCCGTAGAGGCCTCCTGGAAGAGACCCGAGATAAATAATGATGGTCATTAAGATTAGTTGGGAGAGCAAGGGAATCTACCAGAAGACCATCTGGGCAAACAAAGCCCCTTAAGTTGCAGATTAAATTCCTCAAAACTTAGAAAAGAATCCCTAAATGTCTTCCGTAGGGGCAAAGAAAATTTCATTTTGAAAACAAAGTTTGGTTTGGAAAACAAACCATTGCTGTTTCTTGAAAAGGTGCTGAAATTTTGCTGAAAAGGAGAATGAATTGCTCTCCCGCCTTAAGTAAGCCAGCCATGTAAATAGGACTCAAAAAGGCTGAGGGTTCCAAAGCAGATAACCTTATTAGCAGGCTGGGCTTCCTGAGAGATTGTGGTTGGAATCAGCGTAGTTCCCAAAAGAGTGGTGGGACTGTTAGAAAGAGGCTTCCTCGGTCAAGTTACAGCAGCACCTGCGTAGAAAGTGTAGGACTGAAGAAGGGTAGGTGGGAGTGGGTGGGGTGGGGAGGTGCCAGCCCAGGTGAGGAGGGACAGGGACACAGGCATCAGTAGCAGCAGCCCCTCGCCCACAGCCTCAAAACTCGAGTCTCAAGCTTCCTTCTGAAGTGACTGCAAACTTTGACCTGTCACATCTCCTCCCTGAGGCTCAGAGCCCCTGTGGCAAACACATTCACCTAACTCCAGGGAGACATACACAATATTAGACAATTTCAGCTTTCCTGTTGGTTAGTAACCATTTAGTTTGCATTGCCACTGCATTTGTTTAAAAGACTTTTTTTTCCTTTCTTCCCTTCGCTATGTATCACAGATCTCAGTTTGGTGGACAGGATATCAGATTAGAAAATTCAGAATGGGGACAAAGGCTCTATACCTCTTGGAATGGCAGTGAAACCGATTAGGATTTTAGAACCCAAGCGATCGAGCATATTCGGTGGTCAGAAGAACAACCAAGCTGGTCTTAGATGTGCCTTATTTGGACACTGGTTTTTAACATCACTAATGGTTATTAACCAGACATTTCAAGGGCAATAAATTGTTTCCCCCAAACTACCTTTTTAGACAGTTCCAGAGAAGCACAAAAATAAAAAGAAAGGGCCCTGGACTGTGAGTCCTTAGACGGGACAGGCCCTGGCTCTGCCCTAAATGGGCAGAAATGGTTCGTCTCTGGGTGGCCTCAGTCTCATCTGTAAAATGAGGCTGTTAGTCCAAATCACCACAAGAGTCCTTCTATTTGCAAGGCTATAATTCCAAACTCCACGTGGGGGAGAGAAGGAAGAGTCACAAACTTACTACTTGTGTTTCTTTACCACAAATTCAAAATCCTCACAGCTTGATCTTGCCCCTTCCCAAGCCGGAAACTCCACTCAGACCTGGCGGCCTGCCCCTTCTCCCACGTGTCTCTTGCCCTCCCTCTGATGAATTACTACTTTTCCTTTTGTCATAGGCCCTGCTCCCTCTCCCTGGCACCTCAGCCCCAGCTCACCTTCTTGAGGACGTCTCCCCACAGGGACCCCACTCTGCTCTCTCCTCTTCTCCAGTCCTCTCAGGACTGTGTCCTGCCAGCTCCTATACTTGTTTGGTGCAGCTTATAACACACTTTTAGTCATTTTCCTGTGGGTGTGTCTTTCCTTCTCCTGCCCCATGCCCTGGCCTCCCTGCTGAACAAGGTTCTGTATGTGGGGGTCAGGACTGGAGCAGGGGAAGGTGATAAAGTGACCAGCCCCTCCTCCAGCAAGGAGGGGGCAGGAAGAGGCCACATGGGATGATCAAGCAGAGTGCCCCATTTCCTTCCTGTATTTAACACCCATAAAATAAACGCCTTGGGTAGGGGTGGCGGTCTGGGGTGCAGTTCCATCAGGCGTGGTGGGCAGGGGAGGGGCTGAGAAACGGGGCCCTATGTATGTGTGGTGGTGATGGGTCGGCTCGACCTACCGTCCACGACGACCTGGCAGGAACATTCAGCCTGGCCAGCGCTGTTCTTGGCTACGCACTTGTATAAGCCTCTGTCCTCAGGCAGGGCCCTCTCAATGGAGACGGAGCAGAGAGACCCTGTGGAGGAAGAAAGAACTGCTGAGCAGCCAGGCATGGGGCACCCAATACCTGCCCTGGCAATGGAACACGGCGGGTGAGTGGTCCTCACACGGCAGACTCTGGGAGCCCCAGAGACAGAGGCCCTGTGAGAACCAAAAGCCAGGGCACTTTCTGCTGATGGCCCACATCCAAAGTAACTGATCCCTAAATACCCTCCCTCCTCATGCCCTCCCCTCCAGACAGCATTCTTACGGGGCCACAATGGCAAGGTACAGAAGAAGGGAGAGAAACAGCCTCTGCCTTTGGAGAGCATCTGACACAATGAAGGAGCAGATGGACACAGGACCCACACAGGGTGTTACAAAGAGAGATAAAGAGCCAGGCACAGATTTACAGACCTGTGTTGGGAAGTGGCAGGTGAGAGGACTCTGCCCAGCTTACAGCAATGACTCTGGGAATTCTTGCAAACGGGGGTTTTGAGCAAACAGGTGGATGGGGGAGGGCAGGAACCCTTATTCAGAGGGGCACCAGCCTGTGGGAAGATCTGTTGTGAGGAGAAGGTGACATATAGCCTCGGAGTCCAGGGCTGGGTTTTCAGGAATGGTGTCTGAGCTAAAGAATCAGCAAGGAGGGGCACTGGGCCAGGGTCAGAGAGGGCTAGGGGTGGCCTTCTTTCCCCATGGACTCTCGCCTGGATCCACCCTGGTGCCCAGCACACCTGTTCTGGCCTGGCTGGGGGAAGAGGAGTCAGGCTGGGCAGGCATAGGAACCTGTGCCTGCTGCTTCCCCGTCTCAGCTCCTCATCCCAGGACTGGCTACTTCTCCTGTGGGGCCCCCTCAGGGGGTTCCTGTCAGGGTGTGAGGAGAGTCCAGCTAAGCACATGGTCCGCTGGGTCAGGCATGAGGTCAGCAGTATCCTAATTCCTGTGTTCAGATACACAAACAAGCCAACACCTGGCGTCCTGCCCAAAGCTGCCCCTATTGTCAGGGCAGCAGCCCGTAACATGACGAGGAGGGGATGTCCAGAGAGCCGGAACCATGTGCATCCTGCTCCTGGAGCCACTGGCTGCAGTCTATCCAGCCCCACCCCCCTTCAAATGAGCCAGTAGCACCGGGAGGCAGAGCTGGGTGCATCACAGGCGTACATGTGGGCACAGCGTGACCAGAAGAGAGGCTGATGGGCCCATTCCCCAAAGGGCCTTCTGATCACAAAAACCACACACTCACTACCATCCCTTCTCCCCCAGACAGATCACAGACTCGACCAACAAACACAAGAGCTACTCAGAAGAGGAAGGATGCTATTAGTCCTGCCAGAGAGCCTCACTAAGGCGAAAGCGAAAGCGAAGGTGTAATACTTCCTTTTACGCTTTGGCACCTGGATAATGTATTAAACAGGGAAAACTTAGTCCTACAAACCACCTGGGGCTTGATCTGCCCCCTCTCCCAACTCCAACACTCTTTAGTGTCTTATATAAGACCCTACTCCTTCGGCATTGTGTTCTTTTAAAGATCTACCAATATGGGATCAAAATGACAACAGTAACTCGAAAGGTTCGACAGGAAGTTTAGGGGGCAGTGAGTTTACGCCGGGGAGGAACAACTCAGAAAAGGAGGGTGAGAATGTTTGCACAGCTTGAAGAATGTAATCAATGTCACTGAACTGTACATGTAGAAATCGTTGAATTTGTGTATGTTTTGCTGTGTATATTCTCAATAACAACAACAAAAGGCCCTACTGCTTGGGGAAAGGCCTCACTGTGTTCCCCTACAGGAGCAGGCAATGGGTCGGGGTCTCTCCCAGGGTGGTTAGGAGACAGCATTTATGCAGGCCCTGTATCAGAAAGGGTTCAGGTTGGATTTGTAGGCAATTCACCACGGAGTGAGAACTCAGGCAGAGGAACAGGGGGTGAGGAGAACTATCTCCTAGAGAAAGAATTTCCACCCATCTGAGAGGGCAGCTGGCTGGTGAGATGATTTCTGCACCCCAAACTCAAGACTTGGAGGAAACTGACCCCTCCTTGCACCTTTTCCTCAGCCTGGGGCCATGACTGTGGGAGCAGATACTCCACTCCCAACAAACATCCTGTCCAAATCCTTTAGTTCTTCCAGTTTCAGTCCTCCAGCTGCCTTGAGCCTTAAACCAAAGTGTCAAAACTGCAACGATAGCAAGGGGAAGACTAGAAGTGGAACACTGGGACCACAGCACTCACCCCCACCCCGGTCAAGGGGCCAGCACCAGAGCAGGCAGCTTTTCTAAGCCGCCTAGAGCCAGGACCCCCGGCCACATGCGTGGGCTGGGGGAGGGGCCCCCAGGCAGGCTTAGAGGCTCAGCTACCCCAGATGAAGAATCTGGCATTTCCTGTGGGATAGCTCATTCCTGACCTCCAGAAGTAAAAACGTTTCCCAGCCTTTTTTTCTTCTTTTTTTTTTTGAGAAGCCTCAGCTTGGTGGGGAACTTTGAGAGGGAGGTGCTGGGGGATGGGGGAGGCCACAGTAGAAACAGGGACCCAATGAATGGCTCAGCTAGTCACTGTGAGGGCCCCTCAGGGCCATAGAATAAGTGCTCCAGGGTCTGAAGTCTCTCCTGCCTTCCTCCTTTCCTGAGTGTGTGGAGAGAGGGGAGGAAGAGGATGGGGTGGTGGGTGGTAGCAGCCAGAACCCCTGGAGGCTCTGCTCTGAGGCTGCCCTCAGTCGGCAGAGCTTCCTGACCTGCTCCACCTGGCAGGCCCAGACCACAAGTGTGGCTCATCTCCAGGTCACCTCCTCGGGGATGGTGCCTTCCGTGTCCCCTCTAAGCCCCCCAGCCCTAGTTGGCCCTCTTCTGTGCTCCCAAGTCGCCCTGAGAGACTGTTGACCAAAGCACTTCTTCCAAGCTCAGTCCTGCAATACATACTGTCTCCCCCACCCGCACTCTGGGGGCAGTGACCATGTCTCTCATGAATCAATGTTTTTCCTGAGCCTGGAATGTAGTCGAAGTAAAATAAACATTTGCTATTCTGAGACTGACAATGACCCATTTCTGTAGCAGGTGATCTGGTAGAATCTGTGCAAGAAAAGGTCATGAACACATAATCAAATACAACCTGCTGCTGGAAAAGATAATACCGTTTCTAAAAGGATTTCTAGCTCACCAGTTCTTCAAGTGGATTAATATACACCTACAGAGGCTGGAATAGTGCCTCAAACATAGTAAAGTGCATAAAGCCTTGTGTTCCAGAGGATGACCTTACCCAGGTTTTGGAGAGTTGTTCACAAGATTCCACACTGCAGGAAAATGAATCATCAGTTGACAACAACAACAACAACGGATCCTCATTATTAGATTGTGAGACGTGTTTTTTTCTTTTTTCTTTTTCTTTTTCTTTTATTGTACTTCAGGTGAAGGCTTACAGAACAAATAGTTTCTCATGAAACAGTAGTACACGTATTGTTTTATGATATTCGTTAACAACCCCACAACATGTCAACCCTCTCCCTTCTCGACCTTTTTTTTTGGTGAAAATACACATAGCCAAAGATACACCATTTCAAAAATTTCTACACGCACAGTTCAGTGACATCGACTATGCTCTTCCAGTTGTGCTGCTATTCTCACTTTAGATGAAGGCTTACAGGACAAAATAGTTTCTCATTTGACAGTTAGTACACATGTTGCCCTATGACAATGGTTAACAACTTCACCACACATCAGCACTATCTTTACTCAACCTTGGGTTCCCTATCACCAACTTTCCTGTCCCCTTCTGCCTTCTGGCCCTTGAGATTGTGAGACGTGTTTTGTCATGGAGAGGAGTCTGGCTTAGAGACAGGAAATGAAGCATCAAGATCAAAGTTCCTCTCAGAAAACAGCATCCTAGCACCATGGAGCTCTCCTTGGCTCAAGTAACAACTGTGTCCCACAGCCCAGCCAAGGTTGAGGAGCCTGAGATACCCACATGGCAGGTCTGTGCAGACTAGCTGCCTGTCCCCAGAGGGCAGGGCAGACCCAGCCTGTGGCACACAGAGCACCATGCACCCTGCAGCTAAGGGAAGATGCAGGAAGAGGATGGATGCCTCCACATGTCCGTCTGTCCCTCCAAGAACTAACAGGCAATGCCAGTCAATGGCAGTCACACCTCTTCTCCGGCTCTCCTCAGTGCTCAGCGGGATGAATGCCACACTGTTTCAGGAGGCCTGCAGGCTACAAGCCCTACTCAAGCTATGGACATCAGCTAAGTATCCTAGAAACCTATACACAGAGACTCAACTGGCTAGAGGTGCCCACAGGGATGTACACATTGATGTGGAGGGAGGACAGCATGTGAGTTTCTCTGGAGGAAGTTAATCTTGACCTTAGAAGAGGTGACAGCACAGGGCTCAGTGAAGCAAGAAAGGTTCCAAGTCAGGGAGAGAGTCTACCCAGAGGCTGGGGTGGGGGCGGGGAGAGTGCTGGATGAAGTACTTCATCTTCCCCTATAAACCACCTGAAACTACCAGCTTCCTCATTTCCACCAATGGCATCACTGTGACCCCAGTCACCCAGACTCTGACACTCAGTGATCATCCACTTCTTCTTCTTTCCCTACCCCACCTCCTTCCAAGCCCTTTCCAAGGATAATTCTATCCTTGCTTCTTGAACTGGTTACTCCCTCTCTGTGTTCAAGGCTACCCTGTAAGTCTGGGCCTCACCACCTTTTCCTCTGACCTCTTCAGTAGCCTCCTTACTGATCTCTTGGACACGGGGTCAGTCAAAACCCTAACACCCAGCTTTGTGTACATGGCTCCCTACTGTCTTCAGAAGTGAGTTTCTGAGCATGATACAGGATAAACTCAGGTACTTGCCTTCCTTTCAAGCTCAGCTGGCCTGTTCCTCAGGTCCCAGAACATGCTGTGAGCAGGCCCAGCTTTGGCGCTGCTGGTCTCCTGCCTGGAAAGCCCATACCCTCCCTCTTCCCTGCTGGTCTAAGGCCCTGGCCTGCCTTCAAGTTCAGATCAAGGCCCAGCTCTTTCACCACCAGCCTTTCTCGATGGCCCCAGCCCTTAGCTTTCTCTCCATGTCAGCACGTCCTGACACCAATAACGGGCACTTGGCTTGTATAGTGATATCACTGTGAGTGTGTGTCCTCGCTTTCCACATCTATGGAGAGAAGATCCATTCTCACCTCTCAGAATGCCCTACAGCCTGCACTGGGACCTGCCGGAAGTGGCAACTGATAAGGCCTAACGATAGGCTTTCTCCTGGGGTTCGTGTGTGAAGACTTGGAGAATAGTGAAGCGACAGAGAAGATGACAGATGGAAGGTGAGGTGGTATTTTGAGGCAAGGCACTGTTCCGTAATGTGGCAAGAACGAACAGGCCCATTTCAAGGTCTGCTTCCTCCTCCATGATACTGAAAATACCAGACACTCGGTGAGGCAGGGTCACCACCAGTCTTGCAACCTTTTGACAACTGTTAACAATGTTGAGGAGTTAGTAGCCATTAGCATTTGCCTTTGATAGACAATGCTGTTTAGGAGATTATCGTGGAAGTTTGCTCAGCTGCCACCGGTCTTCTGACATACCAACAAGGATTACTTAAGACTCATTAGGGCACAGTGGTCTGGGCTCAGGAACTCTGCCTATATTGGAATGCCAGCTCTGCTGCCTATGAGCTGCGCAACTTAGAGCTCAGTACTCAACTTCCTTGTTAAATGGGCATTGTAATAGTTGTTGTGAGGACTAAATGAGTGAGGAAGGTAAGATGCCTAGGACAGCATCTGGCACAGAGTGTTAATAAAATGCAAGTTATTCTTATTTTTAAAATGAGATTTAAAAATAATTTAGAATATTTTTTTCAAGTATGATTTGGGGCTGTCTCATGAATCCCCTCTGGTCCCTCTCCCATTCTCTACTTCTTGTGGTGGCCTTTCTTTCAATCATTCCTTCTTCCCCTGCTTTAGACCCCAGCTGTCTGAGATGGTTTTCATGGGAGGGGATGCTAGAGTAGCTGGGGTCTCTATGCCCTTTAACACTCAGGGAACAGCAGACAAAACATGCTCAGGGCTCTCTGGGCCCGAGTGGCCAGGTCTGAGTTAGCTCAGGGTGCTTTTGAGACCAGGGCTGGGGTCTGCCTTACATTGCTTAGTTGAGTGGATTATTTTTAAGTGGCTATTCGTGGCTCTGGGTTTAAACCCCATGCAGGTCCCAGAGCAGCTGCTCGGCCTTGGGCATTGCCCTCCAGCTGTCTCCCTGGGTGCGTGCCACCATGGACCTCACCTTGTGCAGGCCTACGGGACTGTGCATGTTCCAAGGATGGCAGTTTTACCCAGGGCCTTCCATTTGGGAGGGCCCCACAAGGAGTGACAGAGCAGGCTGTGATATCTACTCCCATGGACATCTCACCCCACCATAGTAATCTCCTGTGCCCATCTGTGTGTGGACCTCAGGGAGGCTGAGCTAGCAGAGGCAGGGGGGTGGATGAGATGACTTCTGGAGGACCTGGCCAATCTGGGGACATCCCTTGAACAAGTGACTGTGTCAACACATCAGCAAAAAAAGAAAACATTTTTCTCTTTCCTGGCCAATTTCTCCTTCACTCCTACAGCATTCAGATTCAAGACACTCAACTGTTCCAGATTTGCTGTCTGTGATGCGGAGTGAAGAGGGAAACCTCACTGTGAGCTGAGAGGGGTACTGTTTTCTTCAAAGCCTTCATTCCAGTATTTAAGAGGAAGGACGGACTCCAGGGCCGAGGGAGGGAGTAGAGAGTGCAGTCGTAGGACGGGAAGGAGAGCATGCACAGGGGGGAATGAGGGGTTCTGACGTCTCAGTTGGTTTGGATTTGACAAGGAATTGCCTACTCCTGTTCTGTGGTGGCCACCCTCTGCCTACCAAGGGTAAAATGCCACTTCCTGGGCAGCTTCTTTGTACCCAGATGCTGTCCAGAGTCACCAGCATCAGCTTCAGGCTCAGGAAGGACTCTATTCTACTCTGGCAATCTATCCCCATGCTGGCCACCAGAGTAGGGTATTGGATGTCTGCCCACCTAAGTGCACACCCCAGGCCTGAGATTTACAAATACACTTCAAACCAAATTGAGGGTCCAGGGAAAATACCCCTTTCAACCCCGCCTCTTCTCCAGGTATACACTGGCCCATCTGAGAACTCCAGACCCCAGAAGGCCACAGATGGCAGGATCTAGTCCCCCCCCCCTTCTTCCCACCACCTAAGAATGTGAAATACCAGCAAACAAAAGTCTCATCCAAATTAGGAAGCAAGCTGCTCTGTCCGCCTAAGTGAGTGTCATAGGGGCTGTTTGGGGTTTCTGGCTTCCCCCTCAGGTCTCGCCAAACCTACAATGTTTTCAAGACTTAAACTGCTGTTGACCCCAAATCACACTCCCATACCAGCCCATCACTGCTCACCCTTCCCCAAACCGAAAATGCTGCTGTTATGCAGCTCTTAGCTCAGAGCCCATAGCTGGCTCTGGCCTCAGTGCTCTGCAGTTTCCAAGCTTGCAGACAGAGCTGTCCATGGCAGAGCTGTCAGCACCAGCTCAAGCCCAGGGTTACTCTAAGGAGCCACAGGTGGGGAGGGGGCATGAGATGGCTCTGCCAGACAGACGCCAAGACAGACATGTGCCACCAGGACCAGACTCCTGCCCCCCACGCTCCAGCAATGGGGCATATGCCTAAGGCCCTGGGGTGGGTGGACCTAACCTGTGGGTAAGGGGGGACAGAAGCTAAGTATTCCAAACCAGGCTACTGGCTATGAGCAGCCATGGACAAGACCAAGGCTCCATGAGTCAGCCCCCCCCCCGCCCCCTGCCCTCATGTACCTTCTTGAGAGAGGATGATGAATCTGGTGGTCTTGAGCGTCTTTCCATTCAGCGTCCAGGTGATGGTGGCTGGGGGATCAGAGGACACCAGGCACTGGAGTAGCAGCTTTTTGCCCTCTGCCACACGGACATCTTGTAGCTTCTCCTTGAAGGTCGGGGCTGTCCCTTGGCTCTCCGATCTTTTTTCATTATCTGGGGCTCCTGCATGCCCCTTCTTGAAGTTCACATCATTATTAACCTCCTTCTTGAGTTCTTCTTTCCCAGTTGCTGTTGGGGTCTCGGCTGGCTCGGCATTGCCCAGGGGTTTTGGGGTCTCGGCTGGCTTGGCATTGCCAAGGGGTTTTGGGGTCTCAGCTGGCCTGGCATTGCCCAGGGGTTTTGGGG
>NW_004443962.1:9007013-9023703 GCF_000243295.1 Trichechus manatus latirostris | reverse complement strand
TTTCGGGGTCTCGGCTGGCTTGGCATTGCCCAGGACTTTCAGGGTCTCAGCTGGCTTGGCATTACCCAGGGGTTTCAGGGTCTCAGCTGGCTTGGCATTGCCCAGGGGTTTCAGGGTCTCAGCTGGCTTGGTATTGCCAACAGGTCTCAGGGTCTCAGCTGGCTTGGCGTTGCCCAGGGGTTTAGGGGTCTCGGCTGGCTTGGCATTTCCCACGGGTTTGAGGGTCTCAGCTGGCTTGACATTGCCAACAGGTCTTAGGGTCTCGGCTGGCTTGGCGTTGCCCATGGGTTTCAGGGTCTCGGCTGGCTTGGCATTGCCCATGGGTTTCAGGGACTCTGAATGTGCATTGCCTACTGGCTTGGGGCTCTCCACTCCTTTGGCATTCAAGGCTTCAGCACCGCTGCTACCATTCTCTGCCGGTAATTTCTTCTTGCTGCCCAGCACCGAACGGAAATCTGGGGTGGTAGGTTTTGGAGGTGGCACCTTCTCAGGCACTGGGGTCTTGGGTGTCCCCTTCTTGGCCAGGACCGAGCGGAAGTCCACCTGCTGGGGGCTATGCACCTTCCTCTCTTCCTCGGACACAGTCTTTGGCTTCACTTGCCGCTGCAGGTTGGCGCGGAAATCCATCTGCTCAGCCGGGATCTCCTTCAGGTCGTTTTCCGACACAGTCCTGGTACTCACCTTCTTCCCCAGGAGGTCACGGAAGTCCAGCTGCTCCACCTCCTGCTGGCGAATCGCCTCCTCGGTGTGCTGCCTTGTCTCCACGCGCCTCTTCAGCACCCCCCGCACGTCCTCACCGTCTTCCTCCTCTGGCCAACTCTGCCCTCTTGCTGGCCAGTCGGGCCTCAGGGTCCCATAGCGGTCACCACCACCACCATCAGCACCAACTCCTCCACCACAGAGGCCCTCACAGCTGGCAGGCTCCCTCCCCCTGCAACCAGTGAAGGGAAAAAGCAAAGTAGCAGGAGGAAAAGGGGCTGGGTAAGACAGAAACATCAGGGGAGAGCAAATCCCTGAGGGTGGGAGGGTAGGGAGGAGGGGGGAGAGGAGATGGGGGCTGGCCAGGCTGTGTTTATAGAAGGGAACATTGGTGAGAGCAGCTCGCTTGCTTAGTTGGGTTATTACATCGGTAATGACTTCAGTAGCCTTATAAGGGTGTGTGCAAAAAAAAAAAAAAAAAAAATTCCCCCCCCCTCCCCTGCTCCCTTCCTCATTCGCCTTCCAATCTCTCCCTCTCGGCTCTGGCAGCTTCTGGCTGGAGGATACAAACAATCCAAGGCTTCGAGGCCGGGCTTGCAGGGGCCAGGAGGAAGCAGGGTGGCCACAGAAAGGTGGATGGGTGGGTGGATGGGTGGGTGGGTGCGTGGGCAGTGGAGCGGGCCTCACGGGGCAACTCCGGAGCACTCACCGTGAAAGGGGTCTGGCAGGGCTGGTCTGCAGCATCAGTGACACCTGGCAACTGCATTCACCAACCCGGTTCCTGAAGAGTTCAAAGGATCAGTGAAGATGAAGAAGCTTCTGGGCAAAGGGGCTGCTCAGCCTAGGGCTGCGAAGAGGGCAAGGCCAGCGTGGACTCAGCTACAGGCTGGCGGGCCACCAGGGAAGATGGGTCTCGCGGGCTCAGTTGTGACCCCAACACTTCCACCCCAGATTTAGATTTAGGGTCTGGCTCCCTCACCCTGTGTTTTCTTAACTCTTGTTTAAAATGAAAAGAAAAAAGAAGCTTCTGCATAACAGGTAAGATAGGCATCAGAAGTAGGAATGTTCTATCCTCTTTTCCGTAAGTATACTGATTGGACAATAAAAGGATAAAAATAAAGGTGAAAGTTGCGGGGTCTGTGGTGGAGCTGCACAGGCTGGGCGGGAGGCTCTGGTCTGCCTGTCGGGTACCCTGAGTTGGACTTCATGTTCCCCTAACACAGAGGTGGCCACTTCCTTCTCCTGCTACCTCCCCTTCTCCTGCTCGTGAAATGAAAGCCCTCTTCTCCACCCTATCCATCTGCCAATGCCCTTAGACCAGATCAGAGCTTTCTGTATTAGAAACCTAATAAGTGTCTCCTTACATGGGTGACCCATTTTCTTCTCTCAGGTGGGGAGGGCCCCGGATTCCTCAGGTGTGTGAAACCCACCCCCATGAGGTGTATACAGCTCAGGCCCCCTCTGCTCAGGGTAGAGGGCTGCACCAAGCTTGAGTGCAGGGGCTGTGTGGATTTGTAGCAGATCATCCCTCCAGCCCCACCAGGCTGCCACCTGGTGGTGTGTCTGAGCTTGGCCAGACCCGGTGGGGAGGGTGGGGGGTGGTGGTGATGTGCAGGTGTGTGAGGGCCAGAGGACTCTTCAAGATGATAACGACTGTATTGTTTCATGGCGCCCTCCAACTTCTACACACATTATCTTTCTTGCTCCTCCTGACATCCCAGCGAGGTGGATAGCACAGAGATACCCATTCTAAAGAGAAGGAAAGGATGTTCAGGAGTTTTGGGGTGGCAGTGCTGGGACTGCCAGGGTCTCTGAGTGCCAGCGATCACATCCCGCTCACTCCCCGGGACTGGGAGTCCAGAGTCCTTACATGGCCCATCTCATTTAATTTTATGACGGCTCTGTGATATAGGGGTCAACTCCATTTTTTATGTGAGAAAAATGAGGCTTATAAAGGTTAAGTACTTTGCCTCAGCTCAGGGCTAACCAGTAGGGCAAAGGGTTGGGATCCAGGTCCACCCAAATCCAAGTCCTGTGGCCTTCCTACTCCATCATGCAGTGCTCATCAGTACAAATGTATTCTGGGATATGTGTGTATTTATGCATGTCTACATGTATATGTCTATATCAACCACACACACATATACACACGTATGTGGGGTCTACGTGACAGGCCCTGGCACATGCACACTCACGTTTGGGAATATTTGCATGCATGTAAATCATACCCACATGAACAGATCTCACTCTGCCTGGCCTCCCTCCTAACGGAAGTCCACCTCTGGTCAGATGCTAGTAGCCTGTGGCATGGCAGATAATTCTCAGGGGTCCTAGGTGTTGCCTGCGACCCACGTGCAGCAAGGAGAGGTTGATCTTTGCCACCTCTCACCTGATGGGGTTCCCTCTTTTGTCTCTCTCCCAGTGCCCTCATGCTGCCCCAGGCTGTGCCAATGCAGATACCTTCCTAGTGACCTTCACTCTTTCACTCCTCGAAGCTCAGGTTCTCCTTGTGACCAGGAAGTTTTAGGAACCAAGGTGCTCCTCTGCTCAACGAACAGCAATTGGGGGCCTCCTAAAAGTGCTAGGCCCTGGGAAGGCCCTGAGGGCTCCTTGAGAACTCAGCACTCACACTCAGAAAGGCTTATGGAGCGGGGGTCAATTTGGAGGCTATCCACAGGAGGCCATTATGGGGGTAAGGCTCAGCGCCCTGGCCCCCTGCATCTGCCAGGCTTTTCCCAATTTTCTTTCAAGCTCAGGGTTGTGGTGCCTCGGGATGGTGTGGGGCAGGAGGACAAGGCGCTTAAGGATTGTATCTTCCGGTAGATCTTTTGGATATCTCCTCATAGAACACAATCCAGATGCAAAAATCAGGAGAGATACTGACCAGATGGCACTGTCTGACCCCCGGCAATGTCTCAGAGGTGTTAAATGGTGGGAGTCACAACCTTTGAGCTGGAATAAGTTATATCTCCCCTCAGGAAAAGCAGATAGGAGCTTCTGGTGTTTTCCATTACCTGCTCTCAAGGAGGGAAGCACAGACAAGGATAAAGCCCCGTAAGGCATCTTGCCCAGCCTGCCCCCAGGTCTCACTCTGAGGCTCCCTGGGCAGTCTGAAGGGGATAGAATAAAGGTGAGGAACTTGAGTACCATGACTGGCCCACTAAATGGATCATTGCTGTTGAGGCAATTCTGATTCACAGCGACCCTGTAAGACAGAGTAGAACTGCCCCATAGGGTTTCCAAGGATGTAATCTTTATGGAAGCAAACTGCTACATCTTTCTCCTGTGGAGCAGCTGGTGGGTTCGAACCACTGACCTTTCAAGCACCTAACTACTGTGCCACCAGGGCTCCTTGGGGAGTAATTAGGAGGTAACTATTTCTGCAGCCATAAACTTAAATCTCTGCTGGGCCTTCAACATCTGCCCAAAAGCAATGAAGAGAAGGCTGAAAGGGACAGGAAAAATGGGCAGATGGAAATGGGGAACCCCGGGGTGGGGAAGAGGAGAGCGTTGACACATCACGGGGATTGCAACCAATGTCACAAAACAACTTGTGTATAAATTGTTGAATGAGAAACGCATTTACTCTGTAAACTTTCACCTAAAGCACACACACACAAAAGTAACATATCTCAATAATTTTTATATTGATTACATGTTGGCATGATGATATTTTGGAAATACTGGATGCAATAGCATATATATATATACATATATATATATATATATATATAAAGATGAATCACAGGTTCATTTGGAGCCTCCAAAGGTCAGAGAGGCTTCTCTCTTGGGACCCAGTGCCAGATAAAGGAACCAGCAGGACAAGCCACAGGGGCCATCTTTGGCATCCGTGAACACCCAGTTACAACATGAAGTCTGGGCTGAGGATGAGGTTCCCCAGCCCAGGTGCTGCCTCAGGATATGGGATAAGTTGTGCCTTTCATAAACTAACAATGCCCTTTGTTGCCCCAGCTTCCCAAGCCCTGAATAGAAGCCCAATCTTTGGTTACAAAGCCTTGGGCCCCCTCCCACTCTCCATCATTCACTTCTGGAATGAATTTCATATGCAAAATTAGTTTAAAGAACTAATTTCCTGGCAAGTATCAATATTTCCAATATTTCAATTGGAATTTGACCTTTCCCCGTTTGGTACAGGAGACAGGGACTGGGAAAGGGAAGATAGGTAAAAACTCCCCACCCATAACTACCCCACAACTTCAGCAGGGACAGGACCTGCGTTCTCCTCTCCCACCCCGCCCTCCAGGCATCCTCCTTGAAAGGCATTCTGCCCTGGATCTGACTTCTGTCAGGATGAGAAAACCTGTAGAACAAGGTCCCTGGCAGGCCTGGCACATGCTCCCCAGGAGACCTTACCACAGACTTGCTCCTTCTTAGCTGGGGACAGAGCCAAACCAGGGCAACAGCCTCCCAAAGGAATGAAGAGGCTGGACTTTGGGGAGGGAGAAAGAGGCAAGGGCTGCGTGGGTGTAGAATTCCATATAATTTCCCAGGTTCCTCAAGTTCCCAGTGCACTTGAGAGAAGCGCCCTATGCTGGGTCTCAAGGAATGGAAGGGCACGTGCATTAAGCACGTAATGGACAGCTGGTTTTTCAAGCCTGGGCTCTGCTACTCGCCTTTGGGTGGCCATGAGTAAACCCATGACCCTGAAGCCTTGGTTTCCCCCATTATTAAATGAGGAGGTGGCGAGATAGTTTCTGGAGTCTGTTGCAGCTGGGTCAGTCTCTGTTTTACAACTGTCCCCTCCCTGGCTGGCCCCAGTCTGCCTGTTACCTCGGGTACAGCCCTTCACTCTGGCCTGGTTCTCCTCCCACTGTCCTTTGCTTTGCTTTTCCTCTACTCTTTCTTGCTCAGCCTGTCCAGCATGCCCTCAACAGCCAAACCTTTTCTCACTTGCCAAGCCTCTGTCTTTCTTTTTTTTCCCCCCAATATCCCACTAAAAGCTTCTCTTTTCTAGGCTGTCTGTCTTGATTAACATGAGTATGGTCTCAAAGTACTCCTCCTTTCATACAGACAAGCTCAGCAGCAAGTATCTCGACATATAATCACCTTCCATTATTTGTCCTAGCCTAGGGGATTAACAGGATATATTCTCTCTATTTTGGTGGCAGATTTGCCTTCCTGATAATAACTGGTTCAAGCATAAGGCAAAGGCAGTTGATGTGTTCTGAGCATACTGCTCATGGTAGTAGGGGAACCAGCCGGCCCAGAGCCATCCCATCAGCTGTCCACAGATGTGTCATTGAGCTCTGTTAAAATCCGTCGAGCCCTGCCTAGATCAGCAACATTGCCTAGCAGACCTGTATACTCCTAAGAAATAATAAATGGCTATTTTTTAAAACCACTAAGTACTCAGGAAGGAGCACTGGTGGCGCAGTGGTTAAGGGCTTGGCTGCTAACCGAAAGGTCAGTGGTTCGACCCCCCCAGCCACTCTGCAGGAGAAAGACATGGCAGTCTGCTTCTGTAAAAGATTACAGCCTTAGAAACTCTATGGGGCAGTTCTACTCTGATCTATAGAGTCACTGTGAGTTGGAATCAACTCGACGGCAACAGATTTTTTTTGTTTTTGGCTGAAGTACTGGGGAGGGTCCCTGGGTAGCACAAATGGTTAAACTCTGGGCTATTGACTGAAAGGTTGGCAGTTTGAACTTACCCAGAGGCACCTTGGAAGAAAGGCCTGGTGATCTGCTTCTGAAAGGTCACAGCCTTGAAAACCCTAAGAAGCAGTTCTACTGTGTACACATGGAGTTGCCATGAGTTGGAATCCACTCAATGGTAACTGTTATTTTTTTTTTTTAAGTATTGAGGTGGTTTGTTACGCAGCAAAAGCACATACCCACAAAGGACCCAGGTGGGTGGAGTACATACTGGGTTTTGTAATTACTGGAGGCACAAGGCTCCATCGTGGCAGCAGCCTTGGCATGCAGCTACAGAGCTATCTGTAGCTCAGAGCCTGGAACATGGGAACGATTAAACCCAGGAGAGAAGCCCCTGGAAAGTGGCCATGCACCTGAGCCTGGGCAGGTCCAACTACCCTCAGGAGGCAGCACAACCTCCCATGTGCAGGGTCAAGGTGCAGTCAAGGGCTCTTCTTCAATGCTGACACCAGCCCTAGCACCCAGGGCAGGCATTCTGTCCCCATCAATCCAGGGTCAGCAGGGAATTTTAAAAGTTGGAAGGACTTGATCACTTCCATTTAACAAATATCTACCAAATGCTTACTATAGGTCGGACACTGTTCTGGGCACGGGGAATATAGCAGATGCCTTCATGGAACTCGCCGTCCCAGGGTAACCTACTAAGACCTTGAAAAGGTGGAAAAAAGGAACGGGATTATTAACGTTCCTGTGGTGGTTTTAAACTATCCACACAATCTTTGAGACTCCTCTTTTCAAGGGATGAAGCTTAACTCCCCTCCCCCTGAGTGTGGGCAGGACTTAGTGGCTCACATCTAGTGAATATGGCAGAAGCGATGCCATGTGGCTTCTGAGGGTAGGTCATTAAAGACATTCTAGGTTCCGGCTTGTTCTCTCTCCTGGATCACTTGCTCCAGGAAAAGGCAGCTGCCAGGTCATGACGACGCTGAGGGAGCTCTGTGGTGTGGTCCACACGGCAAGGAGCTGAGGCCTCCTGCCAACAGCCATGTGAGTGAGCCATCTTGGAAGATCTTCCAGCCTCAGTCAAGTCCTCAGAGACTGCCACCCCTGCTGACATCTGGACTACCTCTTCATTTAAGACCGTGAGCTTAAATCACTCAGATAAGCTACTTCTAAATTCTCAACTCACAAAAACTGTGAGATAATACACATTTGCTGTTTTAAGCCACTAAGGGTTGGGGTAATTTATTTATGTAGCAATAGTTAACAATGTACTCCGACTATCCTCCCGCTTTTCCAATTTGAATCCATTCTTCCCTCCTTCATATTTTCCATACTTCCGATAAAGGGGGAACAAAATCTAGGGTGAACTAAAACATGAGACTCTGGGGAACTGAGCTCAGAAGGAAGGTTCTCAGTAAATGTCGCATTGAACGAGAAGAAACAAACGCTTGTAGCAGCACTAGAACTGCACTTCCTTGACCTTGAGGCACAAGCCCTACATTAGTTTGTGCTTCCTCTGGCTTCCCAGTCCCAGGTTAGGCAAGCTGGGAATTTGGGGGGCAGGGGTTAAGGGAGGTTGGCAGGGCATGCAGACTCACTTGAGCAGGATCTCGTACTGGCCGGCGTGCCAGGGCTGCACATTCTTTAGAACCAGGGTAAACACATCCTCGTTCTGCAGCACCTCAAAGTGACCGCTGTCTTTGGAGAGGGCTTTGCCATCTCGGAGCCAGTGCACGGTGGGAAAGGGGTCACCAGCAATGGCGCAGGATATGAGGACGCTCTGGCCCAGGGTGGCTGTCACCGAGCGAGGCTTGCTGATGAACCAGGGCTGGGTGCCATCCTGAGGCTCTAGAAGTTGGCAAAGGGTAGACTTAGAGAGAAGGAGCCCTGGTGATGCAATGGTTAAGATCAGCGGTTCAAACCTACCAGCTGCTCTGTAGCAGAAAAGACCTGGCGATCTGCTCCCATAGAGATTACAGCCTATGAAACCCTGTAAGGCAGTTCTACTCTGTCACATGAGGTTACTATGCGTCGGAACCGACTTGATGGCACCCAACAACAACAACAGAGTTAGGCAGGAAGGTCTTTCAGCAGACAGTGTCAACTCTCAGGGTTTAAAGAGAGCGGGATACCCAAAAAATAGCCTGTCAGAAATCACTTCTATTGGGTATTCAAATACAGCACATCCTTCTTGTTGCTAGTCTGTCTTGGTTACATTCTCAGAGGGTAATATTAACATGAAGTTGCACATCCAAAACAAGGGCAGGCAGCTCAGAAGGTACAGGGGACACTGGGCTGGACTCTAATGATCTACATCAGATGCATATGATTAACAGTTCCACTTGCTTTATGTATGCTTACCTTGCCTCTCTTCTTAACTATAAATTCTCTAGAGGCAAGGACCCTAATAAGCTCATGATTCACCTCAAAGTGCTGTCACTGCCAAATTGTTGGGAGCATTACACGATTTCTGTCTTAGCACTCTGTAGCTTGTCACGAATAACCCAGAGGGCGCAGGGACTTACAGAAGACAGAGAAGGACAGCCCCACTCAGCCAGAGCTTGAGGCATAGGCTAGGAAGCTGGCCTCTGGGGCTGGGATGGGACTAGGGGAGACGAGGGTCCACAGTGGGAACAACGCAGGCTCACATGGTTTCCTCACCTCCAAAGAGTTTATGGAAAGGTCAGCCTCACCTTGCACCATGAGCACGGCCTGCGTGCGGACCTCTCCTGCACTGTTCCAGGCTTCACAGGTGTACGTGCCCGTGTCCTCTGGGAACACCTCCTGGATATAAAGGCTGTGGTGAGTGCCCTGCTGTTCGAAGTGGAAGTCTTCCGACTCCTGGATCTCCTTCCCGTTGTGAAGCCAGATGACCTCAGGAGGCGGGTTCCCTGGACCAGGAGGAAGGCGAGTGTGAAAGGGGTAGGGGGACTGGTCAGGGAGGTACATCCCTGGCCATGTGGCAATTCTGCACTCAATACTCTACTAAATACTGTACTAAGCTCTCTATGCTTCAGCTTCCCCATTGGTATATATATACATATATATATATATTTTTTATACCATTATCTACCTTATGGGTTTGCTGAGAGGATGAAATGAGTTGATACAGCACCCCCTAGCAGCCTATTAGAGTAGCAGCTCACAACAGCACTTTGCACAAAGAAAGCACTCCAGAAACATTAATTATAATTATTACTTAACAACTGGTTTGGGGAAACTAGAAAGAATCCAGAAGTGAAAAATATGATTTCAGAGATGAAAAAGAAGAGCCACGAAGAAAGGTTTTTCAAATTAGAATTCATCATGCTTGACAATACCAAGTGGTAACTGGATGACTGGGTTCAAGCTAAAGTATTTTCTGCTCTGCACTGCCTCCCACAGCACATCCAGCCCACAAAACAGCAAGCCATGTGGCAGCTCCCCTGCCAACTTTCACCATAAGAAAATCAGTATTTCTCGTTGCTACCATACAAATGTAGTGCCCAGCTAAAGATGGGCACCAGCTTGCATAGGCTTTGGTGGATAGAATTTTCAGATTTTATGAAATTTTTTTTTGCGGGGGGAAGTTTCTACGAATTTTCTGGGGTATAAAACAATGGCCACCTGTGAGGGTTTTCTCTGCACTAAGAGTTGAGCAATTAGGCTGTGATTGCGGAAGGATAAGGGGTTAGTGGTGGTTCAGTGACAGAATTCTCACCTTCTGTGTGGGAGGTGTTGTTAGTTGCTGTCAAGTTGATTCCGACTCATTGCAACCCCATGAGTGCAGAGCAGAACTACTCCATAGGGTTTTCAAGGCTGTGACCTTTCAGAAGCAGATCACTAGGCTTGTCTTCCGAGGTGCCTTTGGGTGGGTTCAAACCACCAACCTTTTGGCTAGTAGTCGAGCACTTAACTGTTTGCGCCACACTGGCCAATGCACCTCATGCACAGCCACTACCTGTCTGTCGGTGGAGGCCTGCGTGTGACTATGATGCTGAACAGGTTTCAGTAGAGCTTCCAGACTAAGATGGACTAGGAAGAAAGGCCTGCTGATCTACTTCCGAAAAATCAGCCAATGAAAACCCTGCCGACTTGACGGCAGCTAACAATGATAACAACAGAGCGAGGCAGATAAAAGTCTGGGACAAGGTAGCAGTCCCCAGAATGGGCTGCTGAGGGAGGCTGTGCAGATCACAGGCCTGGAGACCAGGTCCAGCGTGCCTGTGAGGACTCCGAGCTCTGTGAGTGGCACAGCAGCTGCAGTGTTTACTTCCCAGGCTGTGTGTGGGGGCTGGGGGGTGCAGCACTCTGCCTGGGATTGTCAGATTGTCACGGGGTTGCCTCCAGCCTGCAGGAGCGGGGGGCTCATCCTAGGATCCCTAAAAGGCTATGTCCCCGGGTTCTCTCATAACGTATCTTTACTGCTTCTGCAGTCAAGAGGAATTGAGACACCGGGAAAGCGAGGCCAGGTTGTCAGTGGGACTGATCAGTGGCTGAACAGGGCTGTGAGGGCCAAGAACCACTTATGCAAGTAACGACAAACTACAGGGATGGCCCCAAACACCAGATCTGTGCCAGGAGACTCCCAGGCTTCTCTCCCTCACCTCTAGTAAGCACTGCGGTAAGTCAGATTGGGATGCTAATCACATGCTCTTGTTACCCCTGCCCCTGTTTTAGAAGGACCTCTGCTCCATCTTCTCACCTTACAATTTGGGTAGAACAACTGAGAATATCTTCCAAGAGTCAGGAAGTTCTTACACAATTTGACTTTGCACCAGTCTTCAAAACCCTCCAGCTACATTGTCCACATGACGTTTTCAAATCAATCCCTCTTCCGTCTAGCCATGGTTATCTTCTTCCCCTGCACCACTTAACCCTGAATCCAGAAAACCCTACCCAGAGAAGGTTGAAAAGAGAGGCCAAGAGGTCACCATTTCCTTTGGGTCTGTTGCCTGGTAGCCTCTTGCTGATTTTCTGGTGGATCAATGATCTGAGAGGTCCCTTGGAGAACAATGCCCATGTTACAGCCGTGACCATTTTCACATACACCCCAAGAAGAGAGATGCAGAGACAGACCTGACACCTGGACTGTCATGGTGACCTGGCTTCCATCCATAACTTTGAGATCAGAGAGGCCCTGCAGGAAGACGGGCGCAATGGGCTTGCTGGGAGCCACGGGTAGAAGGTATTCACTCTTCCTGTCACTCTTCTTTTCTGTGGTAGACAACAGAATGTGGGTTGAACATTCATTCGTTCATTCAACAAACACAGATTAAATGATTACTTGGTACAACAATGACTGTCTTAAGGCTCAGGTTCCCACCAGAAACTGACTGCTAACAGATAAAGCTTTGGTGGCCAGGGAGATCATTGAGTCCCTGGGTGATGCAAACGGTTAATGCACTGGGCTGCTAACCAAAAGGTCAGAAGTTCAAGTCCACCCAGAGGCACCTTGAAGAAAAGCCTAGCGATCTACTTACAAAAAATCAGCCTTTGAAAATCCTAGGAAACACAGTGCTACTCTGATACACATGGGGTCACCATGAGTCGGAATCAACTCAGTGGCAACTGGTTCAACTGGAGATCATTCAGAACAAGATGTGCGCTGTTTCTCTGCTTGGCACAACTGTGCTCTTTCCTGAAAGCAGGGAAAGAACCACAGACTTCTGCAGAGCCATGGCTAACCTAGGCTCTGTTTCCTCAGGAGAACTTCAAGGGAAAGAAGCCAATACTTGGAATCTTACGAGATTTTTTTCCTTAAATTTTATTTACTTTTTTGAAGAAGCGATACATTCCCATGGCACAAAATTCAAAAGGTATCAAAGAGTATGTGTAAAGTCTCCCTCCCATCCCTCTCTCCCAGCTATCAAGTGTCTCTGCCCAGAGGCCATCAATTTTCTGTTTCTTGTTCATCTTGCCAGAGGTAGTCTATATGTATAACATAGACAAGCAAATACGTGTATTCTTTCACTTTCTTTTTTTAAAACAGAAAATGATAGTTTACTCTACACAATGATTGGCCTCTTGCTTTTTTACTTAACAATAAATCATGCTCTCTCTCATAAAACATAACTGAAGAGCTTCCTCCTTCTTTTCTATGACTGCAGGGTACTCTACTGCCATCTTAGGAGATTTTAGACACCTCAAATTAAAAAGACATCCCAATACTGGTGTTGGCAAGGATGTGGAGCAACTGGAACTCTCATGCACTGCTGGTGGGAATGTAAAATGGTTACAGACCCTTCTGAAAACCATTCGGTAGTTTCTTAAAAAGTTAAAGGTATACTTACCAAATGATTCATTCATTCTACTCCTAGGTATTTACTCAAGAAAATGAAAGCACATATCTATACAAAAACATGTACACAAACATTCTAGCAGTTTTTTTTGTTTTTTGCAATAGCCCCTATGGTGTGATGGGTTGCTTTTGTGTGGCCTTTCTCACCATGGTCTTGTAACTCCCACTCAAATGATTGGGCAGGACTGTGCAAATAAGGTAATTATGGCCCATCAAAGGGATTGGTCAGTTTTGCCATCCCACTAGGCTTAAAATGAGCCATCCCAGAGGTGGGAAAGAGAGGATTCCATCACCAAGGAAAAAGGGCTAAGAGTGGAGCGTGTCCTTTGGACCCGGGACCCCTGTGCTGAGAAGCTCCTGAAACCAGGAGACCAAGAGAGACAGCAGTAACACTGAAGATGGCGAGAAGTGGTGGCAGAGAAACGGCAGCAGGACAGACCAGCAGGAGATGGTGTAGTGGGCTTCCCGGCAGGAGGCTTACTGGTGGAGTAGGGTGCCTCGGGTCACTTATTGCCAAAGCTAAAACAGCTTCGTAACACTTTCCAGGGCAGGGCAGGGCAGAGGCTGAGGGCCAGAGAGAGGCGTGCCTGTGAGCTCTGCTGCGACGAGGCTATCCTGATGGAAGAACTGTATCCTGAGTGTTCCTGAACCTGAATTGTAACCTGTTACTTCCCTAATAAACCCCATAATTGTGGGTATTGTCTGTGAGTTCTGTATGGCCATTGCAATGAATTATTGAACCCAGCAGAGAAGTAGAGAGTGCTGTGGGAGGGACGATTGGTGTCAGAATTGGTAAAGATAGTGGAGACAGGAGGCATGTCTGACCCCCCCGCCTCATAGGAATCAGCCTTGGGCTGTTGATCTAGATTCTCCCTCCTCCTTGTGAAGTTACAGGAGGTCAGATGCCACCTCCACGCTGGTTTTAGAGCCCCAAACTGGAGACAATGCAAATGTCCATCAACAGGTGAATAAATAAACAAATTGTGATATATCCATACAATGGAACACAACTTATCAATAAAGAGGAATGAACTAAAGATATATGCCATGATATGGAGAAAAATCTCAAAATAGTTATGCTGAGTTGAAGAAGCTGGACAAAGAAAAAGTACATACTGGATGGTTCCATTTATATAAAATTTTAGAAAATGCAAAGTATAGTGACAGAAAGCAGATCAGTGGTTGCCTGGGGGCGGGGGTTGGGGTGCTGTATTGCAAAGGGGCATGTGGAAATGTTTGGGGGTGGTAAAGATGTTCATTTTAAAAATTGTGGTGAAATTGCATGGGTGCATGTAAAATTTATCCAATCAAACACTTTAAATATGTGCAGTTTACTGTATATAAATAACACCTCAATAAAAACTGGAAAAAAAATTCTCTCTCTCTGAGAGCGAGAGAGAGAGAGAGAGAGACAGAGAGAGACAGAGACAGAGAGAGACAGAGAGAGAGAGAGAGCTAGTGAGCAAGTGGCTTGAGATCGGGACGAAACCCAGCTGAGGTCTCTGCCTGCAGGCTGGCCCATTCCCTCCCATTGAGTCTTTTGTGAGATGGATTAGCAGATAGGCTTTCCATTATTCTTGGACGCCTCCCCCAAACTGGGCTTTGAACCTGCCTCAAATGAGCAAATGGGAAGTGGCAGCAGAGTGGCTGAGTCTGTTGTCTCATCGCATGTCACATGCAGGGTAGCCCTGGTGCAGGGCCCGGTGCTCCTCTTTCTCTTGGTCTGCTAGCCAGGTGGCTTTTACTTTCAATACTTTTAGCTTTTGTTGTTGTTTTTGGCAGGGGCAGGGGTGGGAGTAAGAAGGGCTAGGATATCTCTAACTTAAACTCTAAGTTTTGGGTAACAGGACTCTGGTATTTTGGAGCACAGGGCCACAGACACCAGGTCTTCTCTGGTAACTCAGAAGCCACAGGAGTACATGTCCAGGTTGGTGCTTTATAGAACTGAAAAGGGCCTAGTGCCAATTTTACCTCCGAATTTTTATTTGCTGCCACTGAAAACTAAACACGGCCCACTGCAAAGCTCTCCCGGCCCAGCCTCTGGGCATGTGTATGGCGAGAGGCTGGGAAGGCCCACAGGCTAGAAGGAAACAGCATAGGTGGGCACAGGGAGTACTCCAGAGAAGGCATGGTGAGAAGAGCCTGGGGTCGGAGTGAAGGGGTCAGGACGGGGCAACTCCCAGGGTGCACAGCCGGCAGATGGGACTCCCAGGCTCCCTGCTCCTCCCCCTGCTCCGCAAAGCCCCCTCCCCCAGCTCAAGTATCGCTGCCTTTGTTGGAGGGCAGCCTGGAGGCCTTGGCAGAGGCCCCCCAAGTGGGCTTGGGGGCTAGGATTAGTGATGCACAGATGTCGATCCGACTGGGCTGCAGAGGCAGGGAAAGCTGGCTGCCTCGGGAGAGTTGAGGAATTTCCTGTCTTGCGCAGACTGAGAGGACTCAGGACAAAATGTTTTTGCCTCTCCAGAGTACTAGTTCCCTGTTCCGCCTCTCTTCTGGCTCAGCCTGAATCCCAAGCTTCACAGAAGCTCCGGGCAGATGCCGCTCTTATTCCTAGGTGCTGCGGGGACATCAAGAGCGCGTAGCTCTCTCTCCTTCAGCTAATTGACAGTTTCTCTTTGACCCCAATTGTCTCTCAGTTCTTTCCACTGCTCTATTTCCCAGGCGTTCATGGCTGGGGTTTTGGCTAAGCCAAGTCACCCTATGAGTCTTGACCACTGGGGACTAAAGTCATATCTGCACCTCCCTCCTCTCAGAAGTGTTTCTGAGAGGGTGGTCTGGGTGCTGCCTCTCACATCACAGCTCACTGACTGACAGCCCAGTGTCTGCCTGCAGCTGTGGAGTGGTCAGCCCGTGGGGGCTCAGCCCTGGCCTTGGGCAAGTCACTGCCTCTCCCTGAAGCTCAACTTCCTCATCTGCAAAGTAGGAAATAATAATAGTGTCATCCCAGGACTCCGGGGACTTTTAAGAGCCAATGTGTGAAAACACTTTGTAAAACTGTTTTTGTTAGGTTGTTAGGCGTTGTCAAGTCGGTTCCGACTCATAGCGACCCTATGTACAACAGAACGAAATGAGACGGTCCTGCACCATCCTCACAATCATTGCTATGCCTGGGCCCAATGTTGCGGCCACTGTGTCAATTCATCTTGTTGAGGGTCTTCCTCTTTTACGCTGACCCTCTACCTTACTAACCATGATGTCCTTCTCCAGGGACTGGTCCCTCCTGATAACTTGTCCTAAGTACTTGAGATGAAGTCTCACCACCTTTGCTTCCAAGGAGCACTCTGGCTGTATTTCTTCCAAGACAGACTTGTTCATTCTTCTGGCAGTCCATGGTATATTCAATACTCTTTGCCAACGCCATAATTCAAAGGCATCAATTCTTCTTTGGTCTTCCTTATTCATTGTCCAGCTTTTGCATGCATATGAGGTGACTGAAAACACCATGACTTGGGTCAGGTGCACCTTAGTCCTCAAAGTGACATCTTTGCTTTTTAAAGCTTTAAAGAGATCTTTTGGAGCAGATTTGCCCAGTGCAATACATTGTTTGATTTCTTGACTGCTGCTTCCGTGAAGCCCTGTGTTTATGGATCTGAATCAGCATTAACTGCACATGTTTATACACGGTGATATCAGATGGGGGGGGCAGATTCAATTAATCATGACCATGTAATAAAGCTCTGGACATGGAAGCTCCACGGGCTTCCTGGTTGGTGAAAGACATTGATGCGTGGAAGCTCTGCATGGGGAACTCTCCCAGACCTTGCCCTATGGGTGTTTTCATTTGTATCCTTTTTGCTGTAATAAAACTACAATTGCAAGTATAGTGCTTTCTGTGAGTTCTGTGAGTTGTTCCAGCAAATAACTGAACCCCAGGGAGCAGTGGGAGCCAGCATGTCAGAAGTGAGGGGTCTGGGAACTCCTGAGCCTATGGCTGATACTATTTTTATTTTTATTTTTCAGTATTTTTTTTTTATTGTTGTAGTTTAAGTGAAAGTTTACAATTCAAGTCAGTCTCTCATACAAAAATTTATACATACATTGTTATGTGACCCTAATTGCTCTCCCTATACTGTGACAGCACACTCCCCCTTT
>NW_004443962.1:8942885-9006913 GCF_000243295.1 Trichechus manatus latirostris | reverse complement strand
GTCTCTCATACAAAAATTTATACATACATTGTTATGTGACCCTAATTGCTCTCCCTATACTGTGACAGCACACTCCTCCTTTCCACCCCTGATTTTCCCTTGTCCATTCAACCAGCTCCTAACCCTCTCTGCCTTCTCATCTCACCTCTGGACAGAAGCGGCCCATTTATTCTCATGTATCTACTAGAGCTAAGAAGCACACTCTTCACGAGTATCATTTTATGTACCACAGTCCAGTCCAATCTTTGTCTGAAGATTTGGCCTCAGGAATTGTTTTAGTTCTGGGGTGACAAAGAGTCTGGGGGCCATGCTTTCTGGGGTTCCTCCAGTCTCAGTCAGACCATTAAGTCTGGTCTTTTTATTAGAATTTGAGTTCTGCATCCCACCCTTCCCCTTCTCCATCAGGGACTCTCTGCTGTGTTCCCTGTCAGGGCGGTTATTGGTAGTAGCCGGGCACCATCCAGTTCTTCTGGTCTCAGGATGATGAAGTCTCTGGTTTGTGTGGCCCCTTCTGTCTCTTGGGCTAATACTTTCCTTGTGTCTTTGGTGTTCTTCGTTTTCCTCTACTCCAGGTGGTTGGGACCAATTGATGCATCTTAGACGGCTGCTTGCTAGCTTTTAAGACTCCAAACACCACTCACCAAAGTAGGATGCAGAACATTTTCTTAATAAACTTTGTAATGCCAATTGACCTAGATGTTCCCTTGAAAGCATGGTCCCCAGACCCCCATCCCTGCTACTCTGTCCCTTGAAGTGTTTGATTGTATTCAGGAAACTTCTTAGCTTTGGTTTAGTCCCATTGTGCTGACTTCCCCTGTAGTGTGTTCTGTCCTTCCCTGCACCTAAGATAATTCTTGTCTACTATCTAGTATGGCTGATACTGTGATGGGATAGAGGGAACACCTGAATTGTACCCAGCAGGTTAGATGCGAGGGTGTCACGAGGACTCCCAAATTTGTGGCTGGTGTCTGAAGTTTGGGCCTATTTGGCAGTCTGGAAGACCATGTCCCTTAACTTGAGATCGCTGACCTAGCTTCAGGTGGTTAGGGTCAGAGGAGGAAATGCCGCATGGGCAGCTGGTGGCAGAACAGAAGTGGCAGAGTAGTGAAAAGTGAGGATTTGATATATTCTTACAGCATCCAACACCCTCATTTGAGGAGCTCTGCAGGGGTTCTCCCCAGTAGAGGGACCACTGCCTATTGCTGTCACAGCCACTAATGAAATCCCACTCTCAGAGATTCAGCCTGTGTCAGAAACTTCTGGATGTACAGGTGGTCACCTAATGCAAATGGACGTGGAATGTCCCTTCCTCTAACTACCCCCAGTCTCCCTTCCCCTCAAATCTCTCATACAGACATACACCCCTCTTGAAAATGCATAGCTGGGGGGAGAAAAAATGATTGTCTTTATCTTGGATCTACTGAAGATTTTCTTTAAGTTTTGACCCTGAGCTATTTTGTTTAGTTATTACTCTACAAAATACCATTCCAGCAGCAAATCTGATTGGCTCCAAACCCTGTTATGCTATGGAAATTCAATCAATCACCACTGAAAGGGAGCTCTGGAAGCACAGCCCTCCCCTCTTCCTTTATTTGGTGCTCAGAATCAGCATGGTCCAGGGATTCCAGGCCAGCCTCCTCCTTTCCCTAAATTCCAGGATCATTAACTCAAGAGCACTTGTCCTTATTAAAGAAGGGTCACTTTCATCCAGCTGAAATGAAGCCCAGCCCCTTCCCATTTCCAGGGAGCTTATGCAAGCTGCAAATCCCCAGGGAGGTATGTGAATTCCCTTCCAAGAAAAGTCTGTCTCCTAACCAGATAGAACCTACTTGGAGGGTCAGCAAAACTGCTGCTACTTGGGCATAAAAAAAAGAAGACTCTTTCTCCCATGGCCTCGCTCTTTCTTGGCCCTCCTTCCCCCGCACGGGCTTCTCTAAAACCTAAGAAGCAAATGGGAAGAGAAAGGTGTCAGGAAAATAATGAAAGGAAATGACATATGACATACCAAAATATGTCTCTGCCCAGTAATGGCAGGGTCGCTAGACGGGAAGCAGGAATCATTACACCACAGCCTTCTTACTGTCTTAGAAGTTACAATCAAACTCTAAATTTAAAAGTCTAGTATCCAAACTGCCCCAGTGTTCTTCCCAATGAGAGCCTGGAAACCATACTCCCCACCACAGTGTCATAACATGCATCACACTGTGCCATTAGGAACACAAAGCTATAATCTGGATGGCATTCTTGACCAAGGACTCCAAAGCAAGTAGATGGTAGCTATGACCCACAGTGGGCTGTAGAAGCAGACAGTTACTCAACTCTGTAATCACTCAATTAGTAAAACGAGGCTCAAGTTCTATGACATGGACACAAATGTACACATACCTATTCAGAAGTCTCCCTGTAACATGAAGGAACCACATGGTCCACAAACCCAACTCTTATGTTCAGTCTACATAACACTAAAATATTGGTTATAAATTAATTTAACGTTTAGTTAATTGCTTTACTTCTTAGGATTTAAAAGGCTTGGGACAGATGTTTTGGGTGGATGAAGGTTCTTAATAAAAACCAACAAGCTAACACTGATGCTTATCCTCCTCCTCTAATAAATGTCTCTTTAGCCAGCAGAAGTATTAAAAAAGTTGTCACTGCTTTAAAGCTCATGGAGGAATCCTGGTGGCGCGGTGGCTAAGTGCTCAGCTGCTAACCGAAAGGTCGGCGGTTTGAACCCACCAGCCACTCCACAGGAGAAAGACGCAGTAGGCTTCTTCCGTCAAGATTTACAGCCTTGAAAACCCTATGGAGCAGTTCCACTCGATGGCACACAACTACAAAGCTCATGCTGGGGCAGGGTGCATACCTCCCACCATCTGGATAGATTATGTAATGTTCACAGGGACGGAGCATAACTTGGGACGAGAGGAGGAGGCAGCAGTGTCTTCCAATTAAAACGATCTTCTCCAGTAGTCAGAGGCTGTCACTGCTCAAAGCTGCCCAACAGAGTGCCTGTTACTAATCTGAAAATAGACGGTGCCTCCACCCACGCCTTAATTGTCCAGTAAATGGTCCACTTCACTAGCACTTCCTGTCTTCATTAGGGGCTCTTCATCAAAACAACTACTCTAATTAACATGCCTATTAAGTTTTAGTTCTTACTCTAGAGATCAGGGTTTTTTCTTTTTTCTTTTCTCTCTCTCTTTCAAGCTTTAAGTTTATCCACACTTTATGTCTTAGGTGACCCTAGTAGGCCCAGCAGGCCATCAGTTAAATAAACAAACCATTAGGCTGAGAAGCTGTGTCAAAAGAGGCACAGTTATCAGGTTATTAATAAATCTAGTCACTTAAGAATTTTAGCCTTGACAAAGATACTCCAATCCGAAAAACCAAACCTGTTGCCGCTGAGTCAATTCCAACTCATAGTGACCCTACAGGACAGAGGAGAACTGCCCCATAGGGTTTCCAACGAGCAGCTGGTAGATTCAAACTGCCAACCTTTTGGTCAGCAGCCATAGCTCTTAACCACTACGCTCCAAAGATACCCCAGGCAGAGATAAATTAAAAATATTCTGTTCCAAAGAAGCCCCCCTTCAATGCCTCACTCCAAACGCAGTGAGCTATTTACTCTGTTTCAGATCTTCTTGGACTCTGCAGGAATTTGAATGAGCCATTCTTTAGACTCTATCCTGGGTCAGGAGGGAAGATTTTCATCACCTGGTTGACTACTTGTACTTGGGATTTCCACTCCCCACTCTCCCCAGTTTGAGCGGAAGGAGGCCTGGTGGTGCAAAGGTTAAGTACTGGGCTGTTAACCGAAAGTCTGGCGATTTGAACACACGTAGCGTCTCCGCAAGAGAAAGACTTGGTGATCTGCTTGCGTAAAGATGACAGGCAAGGAAACCCTATGGGGCAGTTCTACTCTGTCACCTGGGGTTGCTGGGAGTCACAGTCAAATCAACGGCACCCAACAACAACAGTTTGAGGGGAGGAAAAAAAGAATCTTTGCTGAGACACTCTTGAGAGCTAATTTGTGGATTTCCTGCCCACTCCAAGGAGCACTGAGTCCCCAGGTGATGAAGGAAGTCAGCAGAAGGCCTCCATGCTTTCCTGGGGATACACGCTGACCTCAGACTGCTGTCATTCATTCACTGAACACAGGCTTATGTGGGAAGCCCGTCCTACATGCAATAGTGAGTAAAACATAGTCCTGCCCACAGGGAGTTTACAGTCTAACAGAGAAGACAATTAAACTTTCAATTAAGAGTAACATTTCAGCGTTAGAATAAACGCCTTCTCCTTACCCCTAGGGGCCCTGCACCATCTGCCCCTCCCTCTCTCTGAACTCATCCTCTGCCACCTGCTCACCTTTTCCAGCCACACCAGCCATCTTGCTGTCCCTTGAATAGCCAGCCTTGTTCCTGACTCAGGGTCTTGGCATCTGTGTACCGTCTGCTTGGAACACTCTTTCCCCAGTTCATTTAAGTCTCTGATCAAATGTCACCTCCTCGGAGAGAACTTCCTTCACCATCCTAGTAAAAAAGTGCCCCTTCCATCATTCTGTATTCTCACCCCCTGCTTGGTCCTTATCATGATCTGAAGTTAAGCCAGGTGCTGACGATTGTCTGTCTCCTCATCCGTGTAAGTGCAGGAGGGCAGGCCTTCTCAGTCCTATTTGCTGCCATTTTCCCAGAGCAACGCCTGGTAACAAACTGGTGCTCAATCAAGACTTTTGTCAAATAAGTACAGTGATAAGGGGAGCATGGGGTGTCAAAGGGACTCGTTCTGCAGTGATGTGTGAAGGTCTCCCAGAGAAAGCGACATTTGTGGGAGTTACCCAGGTTTTTAGGGGGAGGGAGCGCCAGAGGAGGGGAAGCAGAGAAAGCAGGGAAGGGTGGCCACAGAAACTGCATCAGAATGTTGGGCCAGCAATTTCTGGATGATTGCAAAACCTTTAGCAAAAGGCTAAAGAGGTGAGAAAGAGTCCCCACATCTGGCCTTCAGCAAAGTATCTGCTGACTTTGGACAGAGCTTGCCCCCAGCAGAGCGGCCCCCAGAAATGGCTCCTCAGGGAGACTGGCCATTTAGAGAGAGAGGTACTGATGAATGGCGCCATCTTGTGGCCAGAGTCCTTAGAGTGAGTTGCCTGAGACTATGGTTTCAGGTGTCTGGCCCAACACCTCCCATCTCTGATTCTCTCTTCCCCTTACCAAAGAACAAAAAACAACCCACTGTGGCAAGGTTGATCCTTTGGTAAAACTGCTCCTCAGTCTTGGTATTTTTAACTATTTTATCTTGTTCAGAGGTCTGGGCTTTGTTGGACAATCGTAACACTAACTGAGCACCTCCTCTGTTCTCAGGACGTTATGTATATGGATTCATTTATACTTCACAGTCCTGTGAGGTGACTATCAGTGTCCCCATTTCCCAGAAGAGGAAGGTGAGGCCCTGGAGAGTTAAACAGTGGCCCAGGTCGCAGGGTTAGTAAGTGGTGGAGGCAGGCTCCCCACCCAGGCCAGGCCATCTGGTTGCACAAGCCCTGCTCCCCACCGTGGCCCAGAGATCATGAGGGAAGAGAAAGGCCTGGGCAGCCAGGGAGAGGGAGGAACAGCAGGCTGGTACAGAAGGGAACAAATGCCTGTGCTTCCATTGCGGCAATCACCTCCCCACCCCCATAAGCTGCCCCCAGAGGACCCGGAGCCAAAGGAACCACCAATAAAATAAGAAAAACTCCACAGCCAAGGACAGCACAGGAAACAAACTTGAGCCTCCTGAGTAGCAAGGGGCACGATGCCAGAGGTGTCACTGTGCCAGGCGGCCTGCCCCAATCCTGGGCGGGAACAGCCCGAATGCTGCCGGGCCTAAGCGCGTGGCTGTGCCTCTCAGTGCGTTCACCATTTATGGTATCTGAGCCTCTGTTTGGCCTTCACAGGCCAGTAAATCCCCCACACCAGGAGGGAGTTCTCACTTAGGTGAGACTGTTCTTACAGCAACTCCAAACAGCCCTGGCTGAGTTCTTGCTGGGGTCCCCTGTGTTTCTGCTTTAAAACATGCTTGTGTGGGTGACCAGCAGCCCCAGTCCCCAGGGGCAAGAAGAATGGCCCCTAAACTTCTTGATCCTTCTTCTGGGGACCCCCACCTCTGATGGGACTATTGCTCAGCTGGGCCTCTCTAATCCAATCTAAACAAAGGCAACTAGGGACAGGCCCTGGATTAGCTGGGACGTGGGCTGGACTAGCAGGGAGCAGCTCAGCACGCCACTCTGACTCTCTGCCTAGCACTGGATGTTGGGGTGGGCTCACTGGTCACCAAGAAGGACCCCCTGGTAGGAAGGTGATGGGGGGAGCTGAGAGCTGCTCCCCTGGCCCTGGAGCTGCCGTTCAGATCTGTTCTCTTTCCTCTTAAATCTTAACACCACCATTTCCCAGTGCCCCTCACAGGGCCACGGAACTAGAACTGTTAGGACAAAAGGGCTAAATGCATCAGCCCGAATACTGGCGGACAAAGTCCCCAGACCAGAGCCAGGCTCTGACCCACGCGGAGGGCTTCCTGGAAGGCCAGGGTAGACAGTTCATGGACGACCCACTTCAGAGAAGCCAAGGCACGTCAGAGAAGTCGGGAAGTCCAGGGAACGTGCCCACTCCCAGCAGAGCACTTCACGGAGCCAGTGTTGGCCACATTTTGCATCGGTGCCAGTTCCTTTATCCCTCGGGATTGGCACTGCCCAGCCCAGGTGGCCAGCCTCCTGCTTTGGGCCAGAGGACTGGCAAGCAGGAAAAAGGGCACCACACAGGGATAAGCACAGGCTTCAAAGTCACAAGGACCTGGGTCCAAAAGCCAGCTTCCTTAGTAGCTTGGTGTGCTTGGGTGAGTTACATTAATGTCTCTTATTTATTTTTATTATCGTACTTTAAATGAAGGTTTACAGAACAAACTAGCTTCTCATTAAACAATTAGTACACATATTGTTTTGTGACATTGGTTACCAACCCCACAACATGTCAACACTCTCCCTTCTTGGCCTTGGGTTCCCTATTACCAGTTTTCCTGCCTTCTGTCCTTCTAGTCCTTGCCCCTGAGCTGGTGTACACTTTTAACCTCATTTTGTTTGATGGGGCTGTCTAATCTCTGGCTGAAGGGTGAACCTCAGGAGTGACTTCAGTACTGAGCTAAAAGGGTGTCCGAGGGCCATAGTCTCAGGGTTTCTCCGGTCTGTCAGGCCAGTAAGTCTGGTCTTTTTCTGTGAATTAGAATTTTGTTCTACATTTCTCTCCAGCTCTGTCTGGTACCCTCTATTGTGATCCCTGTCAGAGCAGTTGGTGGTGGTAGCCAGGCACCATCTAGTTGTGCTGGACTCAGTCTGGTGGAGGCTGTGGTAGCTGTGGTCCATTAGTCCTTTGGACTAATCTTTCCCTTGTGTCTTGTTTTCTTCACTCTCCCTTGCTCCTGACGGGGTGAGACCAGTGGAGTATTTTAGATGGCCGCTCACAAGCTTTTATGACCCCAGACGCTACTCACCAAAGTAGAATGTAGAACATTTTCTTTATAAACTAAGAGTTATATTAATTTCTTGAGACATCCAGGCTCTTCTGTATAAGATGGGGACCCCCCCCCCCCACCAAGCTGAGGTCTAAACAAGATAGTACAGGCAAGATGAACATATTTCACACTGTAACCAGCAAATTTTTTTTTTTTTTCCTCAGTGAAACCATCTCCTGCAGCCTCCCAGAAAGTGGCTGCTGCCACTATGGGGGACTCTCCCCAGGGGCCTGAGCCTGGGAAACAGAGGAGATGCAGTCTCCTGCTAATCTGATGGGCAAAGCAGAACACACCCTTCCCAGTCCAAGTACCCAGAGGACCCAGCCATGCACAGTAACTGGGGCCCAGGGCAGGGTGAAGTGGGAAGTCAAGCTTACCTGAAAGCCCTGGGCCCAAGCAGCACCTCCCTGGGAACTGTCACCATGCCCACCAACACCACAGCCCAGAAAGATCTGTCTGGAGTCCCCGTGGCTTCACTGGGATTTCCTAGGACTAAGTGCTTGGAGCTGATCAACAGATGACCATGTAATCAGATTACTCGGACATCAGGCAGGTGGTGGACAAAAACAAGCCCAGAGTAGGGGGGCAGAAGGGGGGTAACCTGTGACCCTCAGAAGCCTTAAAACCCACACTCTGTTACCCATTGTCCCCAACCCTTAAGGGGCCATTCATGAGACTTGTGAGGCCTAACAGAGATATGAGTTCTCCTCCTGAGTCCCCTTTAAGTGTATGCTGTTTGTTTTCCCACCAGACTGGGAGGTTCTTGAGCTGAGGGAGCCCTCGCCTCTTTCCTCACATCTTCCCACAGCCCCGTGGGGTGGGGTAGTTGTGGGGGGGTTGGCCTTTGCATGTCTGTCTCCCATGGCAGATTGTTGTCACTGTGAACTCCTGGAGGCCATCTCCTCTACCTGCCCGCCTTCAGGTCTGCTGTCCCACCTCCACAGCAGATGTGTCTACAGGTAATGTGCTCCTAGCAAGGTGCCCAGAGGCTCCTACCATGGACGGTGACCCGGGCACTGCAGGATGCCTGCCCCAAGGTGTTCTCCGCTACACAGGAATAGATGCCATGGTCCTCCGGCAGGGCATCCTGGACGTGGAGCTCAGCCACGCCGGCCTCGCAGCTGGAGTGAGCATACTGGATGGGCTGCCCTGTGGGGGGAAGCACAGGAGGCTCAGACCCAGGAGCACCATGGTGCGGACAGAAGCACCACCGCCAGCTGTTGTGATGCTGACGATGGTCATGCCGCTCACATCTACTGAGGGTCCATCCCAGACGGGCTTATAGGTGGAGAAAGGCAGGCACTAGGGCTACGGAGGAAAGGAAGCATTACTGTGTGAGGCAGAGGAGCCTGACTGGGGCTGGAAGGATGCAAGGAAAGGAATTCTGGGGGAATTTAGAACTCAGGAGGGAAAGGGACACCATTCTGGGCATTCTGTCTTAAATAGTCCCCCAATCCACACACTCCCCTTCATAGAATTCTGAGCCTGGAAAGAATCCTACAGGGTCAGCTGGTCCACAGTCCAACCTCAGGCAGAAGAGACCTCGCCCAGACTGAAGTCGAGGCTCCCACTTCCTTTAGACGTCTCCAGAAACGACATTCCATTCCCATTGCAGATATGTATCAGAAAGCAAGTCTGGCCACAACGTGATGTTGCAATTAGGTGCCTTTCCTCTGTGCAATTTGGTGCATTTTAGGGCTCAAGGACAAGCTAAGTATGGGGCACTGAAAACGACTCTGGCCCCTTCTTCCCAGAGTCCCTTCTAGGAGAGGGCTTTACATTCAGGCCACATAAAGTCCTGCCTGGAGACAGAAGTGCATGCAATGAACTTCTGTGGCTTCCTTAATACTATATGTTGTTCCTGGGACTTTTGTCATTCTAGGATGTAAGTTTTCATTTCTAGGAAGAAAAAAGAAAATCTCATTACTGGAGATTCTGGCCTTAGAGCAGGAATGTGTCCACTCGCCATATAGGAAGCAACTGTCAGCCTGCACTTCATAAAAGTGGGGGTGGGCGGCGAGGGCGGAGACAGGACAAACGAAGTTCTCCCCCGTATGCAATGTTTTCTTCTGCACACAGCAACACTTAATGTCTCCCTGACAGTGTGGCAAAGGGACTACCCAGCATGCCATAGGACCGTAGGAGAGATTCTGCCCAACCTACTACACTTCATAAAAGTGGGGGCGGGGCTTGGAAAGGCAGGGACCAGGGTCCTGATGCTGAGAGAATTGAACGCTGCTCTTTGTTTTATTTTACACCCCAAACCCCTTCTTCACTGATAATTCCCGAACATTCCACGACTGCCCTCAAAGTGCCTCTACTGCCAAAACATGCATTGACAAGTGTTTTGAGAGCCATCCTTTTACTGGTGCATAATTCATTTTAGCCCTCCAAACATGGGATGGAATAGTGGTCCCAGAAAGGAGTTGTTGGTTTAGGGCACATCAGGATTGGGAGAAAATGAACGCTTCCAGCTCCAAGGCTGCATGGTACCAGTTGGCTGCCAAGGAAACCCAACTTAAGCATGGGCGCCCTCTAGTGGGAAGGATGTGGAAATGCCAAGATTCAACATGAATAAGGTGAGGTAGTTTTCAAGTTCTGAATGGTTTAGATCAGGGGTCAGCCAACTATGGGTGGTGGGCAAAATGTGATCCACACATGTTTTTGTATGGCCTGTAATCTAAGAACAGTTTTACACTTTGAAATAATTGAAAAACTCTAAAGGAGAATATTACATGATGTGTGAAAATTACATGAAATTCTAATTTCTGAGCCCAAAAGTAAAGTTTTATTGCAATACAGCCATGCTCATTCATTTACATATTATCTATGGCTGCTTTTGCGCTACAACAGCAGAGGTGAGTAGTTGCTACAGAGACTGTATGTCCTGCAAAGTTGAAAATATTTACTATCTAGCCCTTTACAGAAAATGTTTGCTGGCCCCTTGTTACGATTAAATTGTGTCCCTTCAAAAATGTCTGTCAACTTGGCTAGGCCATGATTCCCTGTATTGTGTGGTTGTCCACCATTTTGTGATCTGATGTGATTATCTTAGGTGTTGTAAATCCTAACCTCTATGATGTTAATGAGGCAGGACTCAATCTACAGGATTAGGCTGTATCTTGAGTCAGTCTCTTTTGAGATATAAGAGAGAAGCAAGCAGAGAGGAGAGAGACCTCATGTCACCAAGAAAGAAGTACCAGGAGCAGAGTGTGCCCTTTAGACCCAGGGCCCCTGCGCTGAGAAGCTCCTAGATCAGGGGAAGATTGATGACCCAGAACCGACGGAGAGAGAAAGCCTTCCCTTGGAGCTGGTGCCCTGAATTTGGACTTCAAGCCTGCTAGACTGTGACAGAATAAATCTCTGTTAAAGCCATCCACTTGTGGTATTTCTGTTATAGCAGCACTAGGTAACTAAGACACCCCTGGTCTAGACTATCAGCCATAGAGAAATGAATCCATTTTACCCAGATCCATTGTGATCCCTTAATCTCCACTTTCTGTCCAGCTGCCAGGCAGCTGCCTCCTTGCAGTCAGCGCACAGGGCCTGACAGGAACTCTGTCCTTAGGTGTGGGTGGGAGGGAAGGGAGATCTCCCTTCTCACTTACATACTCAAGAAGACCATATATTGGAAATGACACAGCACCCCTTCTCACTGACTAAACATAATTTCTAGCAAAGCCTGAGCAAACCATAACCAAGGAGGAAGGTTCACAGGTAACATGTCAACGATGTAGCTACAGCGGGGGGCGATTTGCTGTGATGGGCACTGCTTCTCCCTTAGAAACGTGTTCCAGCAGACGTGAGAGCTGGCTGGCCCCTGACCTTCTGTTCCAGCCCACCTCCTCACCGATAAAGAAGCCGACGTCCAGAGAAGTAAAGTGAGCTGTTCAAGGTCACCCGACCACTCGTGGGAGAGAAGGACTGGTGCCCGTGTCTCCCCTGAGTCTTGGCGGGTGCTTTCTCATCCCCCCGTGGGTCCCCAAAGCATGCCCTGCTCAACTTCGTCAACTTAACGAACTGTTCTCAGTTCTAACATTAGACCTCTTCCACACTTTTGGCATTAAAACTTCCTCTTAAAAAGGGAGAGGTGATAATATTTGGTAATCAATTTTTTTAAAAGTCCTTACTTGGCCAAAAAAAAAAAAAAAAAAGGTTGGCATGCCTCTATTATAACATTAAAAATAGTTATTGGTCTATGAATCCCAAAACCACCTTCCACTAAGTAAAAGGCAAGGTCTCTCAAAAAACTTAAATAGCTTGTTAGTTTATTTGTTCATTTGCTGCCAACTCGACAAACACTTATTGAGGGCCTACTATGAGTCTGGCCATAGGAGAAGGAACTAAATTGCTTGTGCACCTACGTGCCATGCACCTCATTAAGCACTTTATAGAAATGATCTAATTTAATTTCCACAACTACCACTCTGCAAGGTAGATGGCATTATGCCCATTTTACAGACGGAGAGCTCAAGGCTCAGACAGGAGTAGTACCATGACCGGTGGCCCACAGCCAGTCAGTAGCAGACTCCAATTCCCAGGCTCTGTCTGAACCCCATGCTGCCTTCTTATGCTACTGGGATGACTGAGGTATAAATGGTTCAGAGTGATAAGTGGAGGAGCCAAGTAAGAATGCAGAGATAGCAAAAGGGGGGGGGCGTGGAGCAGGAGGCTGGGGCAGGGGGAACTCACCATTGAGCAGCCAAGTGATTTGGGGCACTGGGGTCCCCTGCACGGAGCACTGCAGCACAAAGTCCTGGCCCTCGATGACGGTGCAGTCCTTCAGGACACTGGAGAAGGAGGGGGCCACCCCCGCCATGGCCCATTCTGTGAAGGCAAAGAGCACACAGGCCGCATCAGCTCTGCAGTTTGCCCACTGTGACTGAACGCAGTTACTCCAAGCCTCACACAGAGACCCCTCCCTGCCCTGGGAGCCCAGCACTCCCTCGGAGGCCTGTCTTTGCCTGCATCTATCTTCACAGTCGGGGAAGCAGGCAGCACTACTGGTGTACAGACCAGGAACCTGAGGCCTAGTGACTGGCAGGGGCTTTTTCACAGTCACAAAATATGACTCCATCTGGGAGGGATCGGAACCCGGGCCTGCTTTCTCTCCTCTGTGACTCTGGTACCTACAGTCTTGTCTTATGTCAAACTATCCTGGAGCATCCTGAGAACTCTCTCTTCCTGTCTTTCTTGGTCTACTCTATTTTTTAATGTCTCTTATCTTCTTTAACAAGGAGCCCTGGTGGTGTGGTCATTAAATGCTTGGCTACTAACTGAAAGGTTGGTGGTTCAAATCCACCAGTCACTCCACTGGAGAAAGACGTGGCAGTCTGCCTCTGTAAAGATTACAGCCTTGAAAACCATATGAGGCAGTTCTACTCTGTCCTATAGGGTGGATACGAGTCAGAATCAACTCGATGGCAATGGGTTTGGTGTTTTTTGGTATCTTTTTTAATGTGTCTCATCTGTGATTACAGTCTTTTGAATATATTTTACTTGTACAGACCACACGCCCACTGGTGAAGACATTTCAATTTTAAATTATTATAATTGTTTTTTTCTATTCTAGGGTTGAATTAAATGACAAAGCTAACACGTGTTATGGTTTTCCAAGCGTGGTGTGAGGCCTAGCCTAAGCCAATGGTTCAGAACCTCTGGAGGCCTGGGAATATGCATTTAACAAGATCCTCCCTCGCGATTCTGGTGCACGTTCTACTTGAGAAAAACTGAGCTGGACTTTCAAAAAGCCTTCTAGGGGTAGATAATCACTTCTACAACAACCGGAATATGCTGCAGAAATGTCAAGGTGGCTGTTATCTGAGAAAAGATAACTGGATTTGATGATTAAAAGATACTCCCACTCTTCACTTATCCACATTGTTAGGTTCCAAAGACCAGGTCATTATGTGAAAATTGGTGTTATGCAAAAATGGAGGATGAGCACATCAGATCACAAAATGGAGACTGACTAACATCATTACATGACTGCCAAATTACATCTTACATAACAGCCAAACCTGAGAATCATGACCCAGCCAAGTTGACACATAACCTTAACCATTACAGCCTTGGCGTTCGTTACTGCCAGATGTATATTGTCAATGCACAAAATAGTCGGATAGTAGATTTTTTACTATTGTCATAAATACAAAATGTTGGACAACGAGATAGTCGATAAGTGAGGCATAGGTGTTTATCATATTGTCATAGCTTTTCAAGAGAAGCTGTTCAACACAGTGGTAACGGGAAAAGCCATACTATATTGCAAGGGCCTGAGGACAAGATGTGACTGTGACAATGCCATGAAGTTGCTATCTTTGGCTCACCTTTAGCTTGTCTTACACGTGAAGTTAATAATTTCCCATAGTCAGGCTCAATGGTGAAGCCAGGCTTTACAACCAGCTCTCTGACTCTACGTCCACAATTTCTGCTCTAGAGCTGAGCTCCCTTAAGGGGAAAGTCACAGTGGGAGAGCAACTACAAAGTGGATTGATGGCGAACAGGCCTGGCTCTGGGGAAGGGATTTTCCAGAGAGGTGTGGGGAAGCACTATCCCTACCCCTTCCCCTGGCCAGTATCAAATTCCCTCATTAGAGCAATGTCTTTGGGCATCAGTGAAAAGAATATAAGCTTTAGTGTCAGGTCAACTAAAACGAATACAGTCTATCTTTTACTAGGCTTGTGATTTGGGCAAGTCATTTAACCTTACTACTGCTCAGTATTCTCATCTAGAAAATGGTTGTGTGTTGTAAAAATTTAATTTTATCCAAAAAATTTGGTCTTTGTCCTTGGTTCCTGAGGGATAACCTTAAAACCTTGGAATTTCTCCAGTGATTGAAGTGTCTTTGATGAGGCCTCCAGACCACACCTGAGGGTTTATGCTAATGTAGTGCCTCTTGTATGTGGGCTGGCCAGGCCAGAAAGACCCATCATGCAATGTCAGCTGACCTCAGGGGAGGGGACATGATTCAGTCAATCATGACTATGTAATGAGGCCTCAGTAAAGGCTCTAGACACAGAAGCTCCCATGGGCTTTCTGGCTAGTGATAGATAACCGTGCATGTGGGAGGGTAGCGCGCATCCTTTGGGACATGAAAGAGCCATGTTGGGAACTCTCCCAGACCTTTCCCTATGCGTCTCTTCATTTATATCCTTATGTTATATAGCGAAACCTGTGAGAGCCGGAACTCTACAGGGCTGCCTTGTTTTACTGGGTCTCGCACGTTTTCCACCTCGACAGGGTGAAGTCTTACCATTTTTCTATCACTCTCTATTAGTGGAAACTATTTGAATTTTCCTTCTCTGACAGGTTTCCACCTTACATAGCTTCCAGATTTCACAGGTTTTACCGTAATTAAACTGCAATAATAAGTATAGCGTTTTCCTGAGTTCTATGACTCATTCTAGTAAATTACCAAACCCAAGAGAGTAGTGGGAGCCGGCAGGTCAGAAAGAAGGGAGCCCGGGCTTATCGCTGGCATCCTGAAGGGATGGAGGAAACCCCCAAATTTACAGCCAGCAGGTCAGAAATGAGAGTATCAGGACTTCGAAGCTTGCAGCTGGTGTCTAAAGTTTTGGGCCAACCTGGCAGACTGGTGGACTGTGCCCTTTAATTTGTGAAACCTGACCTAGATCCAGGTGGTCAGGGTCAGAGGAAGAAGGACTGCAGGGGCAGTAAGTGTCAGAATTAAATAGAATTGCATTGATTGATCATTACAGGTTGTAACTCTAATTATCTCATGATATTGTTGGGGGAATTAAATGAAATAATGCAGGAAAAGCATTTAGCACAAATTCTGGTACATAGTACGTACTCAACGAGTATTAGCTATTACAGGTAGTCCCTGACTTATGACGTATTCGAGCTACAATGAACCGCGCTTATGACTGTCTGTTTTTTTTTTTTTAACATCTTATCATTAGTAATGTGTACCACATACAATGTTGCAGTGCATAAAAAGACCATACAGACAACTCTCACTGATTTCCTGACTAGAAATGCCATCCCCATTCCCAGGAATAATACAGATGGTCCAGAACCTTCCACAAGTAGAGTTATTACTGCAACTGGCAGAACATCAATGTCATCCATTTTTCTCTGGGTGTATTTTTTTATGTATGTATGTATTAAAATATATCTTTAAGTTTATATGCAATGTTTCCAACCCTCAAAGACAAATAAAGATTGAATTTATAGAGATACTGTCAATAAAAGGCAATAATAATGAAAATTAAAAAAAATGAGGTATTCGACTTACATCAGAACTGACTTATGACGGCGTTATCAGAACGAAATCCCATTGTAAATTGGGGACTGTGGATTTAGATTACACTTGCAGCAAGTTTGGGGTGAAAAGCAGTAGAGAGATAAGGTGGTAGCCTGAGGGACAGTCAAGCAGAAGGAACGTTTCTTTCTTTTTTACCATAGGTAAGACCAGAATGTACTTGTAGGGAGGAAGAAGGAAACTCTAGATAAGGGGTGGGGATAGGTTGAAGAAATTGGTGGGAGAGTAAATTATGATTAGATAAGATCTTAGAGGATATGGGAAGGGATAGAAACAGAAGTATTATAACGGTGTCAGACAGCTTTTCTGCAGTGACAGAAGTAAGACAAAGGTGATGCTGCAGGGGAAACCACAAGAACTTGCATCAGATGCATCTTGGTAAAGTTGTTTTCTGAGAGTGAACTGGGTTTTCTGTTTTTTGATTTTTTTTGAGGTTAGAGAAAGTTTAAAATAGCTAGTGTCTTCAAGGAGGCAGGGAGGTAGGAAGCATTTCTGGGACGGCAGAGTAAGGACAGCCAAAACTCTGCTCCTCCATAAAAGCAATGAGAACACTAGAAAAAATGGCCAAATCAACTTTTTAAGAACTCTGGATATTAACCAAAGGCTTGCAACATTCTGAAGAGCATTCATTCAAGAAAAACAGCTGAATCTCAGTAAGAACAGCAAGCCTTGTGGCGTTTTAAACTTGCTTGATTCCCATTCCTGCTGCCCCCACCCCATCCCCAAGCTCTGTGGTAGCCTTGAAAACCAACAGCCTTGCAACTATGGTAGCTGTGAAAACCAGCAGCTTAGCAGCCATTGGTTGGGGGGGTGGTGCATAATGGCTTTGAAACTCTTCAAAAGCCCCATCCACAGAGAACTTTCATTTTTTCACCTGTCTGGCAGTTCCCTGAACAGCTCTATTCTCAGAACTGGCTTTATTAGACCTAACTCAGAGCTTGCTCAGTATGAACAGCTCTATCTCTAGGGTGTTTGTCAAAAACAATCAGTGGCAATTGTTTAACACTACAGCTGCCTGAGGTAGAAATACCAGTTGGGGCTAACAAGAGGCCAACCACAAAACTTAAAAGGAAAAACTGGGGAATGAGATGTCCATAAGGGGTCTTGAAAAATCTTCAACAGAGTCCTGGGAACCTAAAAAGCCACACACATGTGCAAGGATGTGTGTATTCCCAGGAAAAGCCTGAGTAGACCCTAATCTCTAACCTCTAGCTGATCTTGAGGCTCTGCAGAAGAAGGAAGTAAAGACTAAGGTAGAGTTGTAAACTGTCTGCTGCAGCATTGAAGACATGCTCAAACATATACACAGAACCTCTTGCAAAGGCTGGGAGACTTCTTGACTCAACATATTTAAGGAAATATCCATCCATTCATTGGCTGACCACTAAGTAAACTGAGCACAGACTTCAGTGGCCACACATGACAAATAATACAGAATTTACAGACTAAGTCCAGAAAAGGCACTAAATAAAGAAACAACATCCACCACCACCAATAACAAACAGCAACAATAAAAAAATAAAATAAAATAGAAAACCCTGGGGAGGAGGGAAATCTTATTTCCAGAGTTGCCACATTATATTATCTAAAATGTACAGTTTTCAACAGAAAAATCACAAAACATGCAAGGAAACACAGATATATGACCCATACATAGGAAAAGCAGTCAGTAGAAACTGTTCTTGAGGAACTCAGAGATTGCACTTATTAGATAGACTTTAAATCAGTTATTGTAAATATGTTCTAAAAATTAAAGAAGACAATGTCTTAAGAATTAAACAATGAGAACGATGTCTCATAAAATAGAGAATATCAATAAAGAGAGAAAAATTATATAAAAGAACCAAATAGAAATTCTGGAATTGAGAAGTACAATAGCTAAAATGAAAAATTCACAAGAGGGGGTTAACAGCAGATTGGAACAGTCACTAGAAAGAATCAGTCAATTTGAAGATAGGCCAATTGATATTATCTAGTCTGAGGAAGAGAAAGAATAAAAAAATAAATAAAGAAAAATGAACACAGCCTCATAGACAAGTGGGACACCATTAAGTGTACAACATATGCACAATGTGAATCCCAGAAAGAGAGGAAAAAGAGAAAGTAACATAAAATATTTGAAGAAATAATGGCTGAAACTTCCCGTATTTGATAAAAATAATTACTCGGCACATTTGAAAAGTTCAATGAACTCCAAGTAAAACAAACTCAAAGAGATCCATGTCTAGATACGTCATAGTCAAATTTTCCAAAAACAAAGAATCTTGAAAGCAACAAGAGAGAAGCAACTCATCACATACAAGGAATTCTCCAGTAAGACTTACAGGTGACTTTTCATCAGAAATCATGGAGTACAAAGGCAATAGGATGACATAGTAAAAACGCTGAATGAAAAAGACTGTCAACCAAGAAGTCAATATCCAGCAAATCAATCCTTCCAAAGTGAAAGAAACATTAAGAAATTCATGATAAACAAAAATGGAGAGCATTTCTTGCTAGCAGACCTGCCCTCCAAAAAATGTCAAAGGGAGTCTTTCGGGAGGAAACGACAGGACACTAGGCATGAACTTGAATCCACAGGATAATGTAAATGAAATGTGAACGTAAAATGGTACAGTCACTTTGGAAAACAGTTTGGCAGTTCTTCAAAAAATTATACATAGAGTTACCATAGAACCTAGCAATTCCACTGCTAGGTATCTACACAAGAGAGTTGAAAATATACCTCCACACAAAAACTTGTACACAAATGTTCACAGCAACGTTATTCACAAATAATTCCAAATAGTGGAAATAACCCAAATGTCCATCAACTGATGGATGAATAAACAAAATATGGCATATTGTAATATTATTCAGCCATAAAAAGGAATGAAGTACTGATATAACATGGATGAACCTTGAAAACATTATGCTAACTAAAAGAAGCCAAACACAAAAGGTCATACATTGTGATTCCATTTATATGAAATGTCCAGAATAGGCAAATCCTTAGAGACAAAAAGTAGATTCGTGGTTGCCAGGGGTTTGAGTAGGGAGGACGTGTGATGGTGGGATAGGGAGTGACTGCTAATGGAAGTGGAGTTTCTTTTTGGGGTGATGGAAATGTTATAAAATTAGATAGTGGTGATGGTTGCACAACCTTATGAATATAACAAAAACCATTGAAGTATACACTTTAAAAGGGTGACTTTTATGTTATATGAATTATATCTCAATAAGGCTGTTACAGTAAACAAAAGCAGATAGGGAGCCAACCTGAAATAAATTACCCCAAGATTCGAATAGGTTAAAATGATATTTTACAAGCAGAAAGTAAAGGCTAAGGTAGAGTCGTAAATTCACAGATGATGATAAATTCACAAATGAGGAAGCTTTAGGAGAAAACAGGTTTTCTGGGTATATCATTAACCTTTGGTAGACACGATACCACCTGTCTGTCTCTCGACCAGACACAGAGCCCTGTCTGGATGATGAGGCTCAGGCTCTTAGACCTGTGAACCCTGCCTACAGGCACTCATATTCAAAATCTCCTGATCAGGATCTAAGCAAGTCCTTATGTCGCGATTGTTGATATTGTTGACATATCTTTTAATCTAAGTTTCCTATAAGCTGCCTTTCCCTTTCTTTTTTTGCTTGCAATTTATTTGTTGAAAAAAATAGGCGAAGGTTATTTGTCTGTAGAGTTTCCAGCAGTCTACAGTTTGCTGGTTCTATCCCTGTGGTGCTGTTTAATACATTCCCCAATGGTATGACCTTACACCTATGTCTAAATGCTTTCAAAGAATATTTAAAAATGTAGAAAGATGCTGATGTTACATGAGCAAATTAGGATAGAAAACAGTACAAAAAGCACAATGCCAATTTTGTTTAAAAAAAAAGTTTATGTCTGAGTCATAAGATCGTATTTTGTCTAAATTCCCGACAATAAACACACATTACTTTTATAAACAGAGTTACAATAAACATAAAATATATGTGATCCCACATTGTTATGGGTTGATTTGTATTGCCCAAAAGGATATGTTCAAGTCCTAACCTCTAGTACCTGTGAATGTGATCTTATTTGGAAATCGAGTCTCTGCAGATACAATTAGTTAACATGAGGTCGCACTGGACTAGGGTGGACTCTAAGCCAATATGACTGCTGTCCTTATAAGAAGAAGAGATATAAGAACAGAAACACAGAGAGAAGATGGCCATGTGAGGAAGGAGGCAGAGATTGGGGTTATGGTGTCACAAGCCAAGGTGTGCCTGGGGCCACCAGAAGCTGAAGCGACAAGGAAGGCTCCTTCAGAGGGAATGTGGCCCTGCTAGCACCCTGAGTTTGGACTTCTAGTCCCTAAAACTGTGAGACAATAAATTTCTGTTGTCTTAAGCCTCCCACTTTGTGGTAATTTGTTAGGTCAGCCATGGGAAACTAACACACACATCATCTCACATTACTCTAAACCCCGCATATTTAGTGAACATTTGGTTCTCTGTGGTTACAAAAGTGTGTCATGGCACTATTCTCACAGCTGAGGAACCTAAAAAAGGTAGCTCTCAGCTGGGCTGGGAGTGGGGCTGGGCATGTTTACTTTGAAGTGATCCTAATGTGAACTACTGATTAAGAAACACTGGCCAGGAGCTACATATTTGGCCTTGGCATGCAGGTGGGCATATGTTTTGTACGTAGGGTTGTATCTCCAAGATGAGGGGCTGTTGCAGATGAAATGTCCGCCATGTAGGAAGCACCCCGTGAATGGTGCTCTCACAGAGAACCCAGGGTGACCTAGAGGAACATACTCACTTTTCACCTGGAGGGTCCAGCTACAGGACACCTGGCCTTGGACGTTGGAAGCTGTACAGCTGTAGTTTCCACTGTCCTTCGTGCGGGCTCTCAGCAGGCAGAGGTAATGGGATCCAGCAGCTTCATAAACCTCAGTGGTGCCTTCTTGTCTCCTCACGGGGACACCTTCCAGGAACCAGGCCACTTCAGGCTTTGGGACCCCTGAAACTACAGGGCCAGGTGAAGAACATGAGACCCCTGGAGAGCTCACTGTGCTTGTGGGCAGGGAGCACCTGAAGTGGAGGGAAGGATCAGTCTGGAGTGTCCTCCTGCTTTCTTACCCCTCAACCCTCCGCTCCAAAAGCGTGGACATCATAAGACACAGGCAGGGGCCTTGGGGAGGAGGAACACAAGAGCAATAAGTCAGGCCTCTGGGTCAGCCAAAGCTAGGAGAAGGGAAGAAAGAGAAGAGGAGACCCTGCAGCCCATTCTTGGAGGAGGGTGGTGGTGATGGTGGGAGAAATTAGGGCACAGGGCCGATGCTCTATTCAGCAATGAACAACGGGCATCTGACGTTTCTCCGGAATAAGGGACATTACTAGGCCGAGTCCTTTCTGAGGGGAAGACCCCTGCATGGTGGCTTCCAGGGTGGCCTAGTCTAAGGTGATGGGGTAGATATTGGAGGCTCGGAACTAGCTGTGTGCTGAAGGAGAGAAGCAACCACTCAGGGGCTGCATTTTGGCAACCAGGGACCCTAGATAGCTCTACTCACCCTCACATCTGAACTTGACTGTTTGATCCTCACTGACTTCCTGGTTCTGGGGCTTGCTCTCAAATTTGGGGACTGTTGAATCCCTCCAGCTCTCCATAGGGATCTTCCTGGCAGCAACCTCGCTCGCAACTTCTTGGCTTTGGAGGCCAGACTGCCTTGTGAGGAGGGTAGCTGGAGGGGGCGCCGCTGGCCTCTTCCTCTCCTCTCTAGAGGGAGAGAGGGCCCCCGAGGCTGGTGCTAGCTGCTCAGGCTGGACTTTTGCAGCCTGCAGGGTGATGGTGCTGGAAGTCTTTTGAAGGATGGGGGTCCTCAGGACCTTTCTGGGTAAGTCCCCAGTCGGTTCCAACTTGGATTCCCTTAGGGGATGGGGCTGGCTGTTGGTGGCACAGGTGGCAGAGGCGTCTCTCTGGGCACTGGAGCTGTTCTTACTTCTGGCTGCAGTCTCCAGGCTATCCAGTTTTGGCCCCTTGGCGATTCCATTGGTTGCCTCCCTCCTGGTGTCTGCATTGGCAGCCTGTGCGCCTCTCACAAATGACCTGTTTGATGGTGTCGTGGAGGGGAGGGCAGTAGGAAGGAGAACAGCATGACCGTCTAGTTACTCACAAACATTACTCAGCACTGCGGCAGATTCCAGGGATCACAAAAGCCCCACAAATCAAGAGACAGTAAGAGCAATTTTTCTTTCTTTTGCAGTTTTCTCTGTTTCCCAAGCCAGAAAACCGGCAGCCATTCTTGACAGTTCCCTGCCCCTCCTCCCCTAATCCAGAGCCCTGTTTTATCTACAGTTCTTAGATCTGCCTTTTCTCCTCACTTCCACTGGTGCCCTCCTAGTTTAAACCACTCTGCTGGTTTCCCCTTGCCCACTCTGTCGTTCTCTAATCCGTTTTCCACACAGCAGCCATAGTCAATCTTTGAAAAGCATAAATCAAATCATGTCATTCCAAACTTAAGGACTCTCCAGCAGCTTCCCCATTGAATTAAAAATAAAATTGAGCTTCTCAAGACGCCTACAAGGACAGCCCAATGTGTGCCGGCTACGGCTGCCTCTTGAACCTCAGAGACACTGTCCCCGTGGCACACCAAGCTGCAGCCACACAGGTGTTCTCCTGGGTTTTCACACATGCCTACTTCTCATCTCAGTGCTTTCACACTCGCTATGGCCTCTTGAAGGTGACTTCATGGTGCAGCAGTTAAGCGCTTCGCTGCTAACTGAAAGGTTGGCAGCTCAAACCTACCCAGTGGCTCTTCAGGAGAAAGAAGTGGTGATCTGCTCCCATAAAGCAGCCTAGAAAACCCTATGGGGCATTTTATTCTGTCATATGGTGGTCAATATGAGTTGGAATCCACTCGAAGGTACACAATAATAATAATATTCCTTCTGGAACACTTTCTCCCTGAGTTTTCTTCACCTAGTTATGATTACGCTTTGTAGTTCTGAGCAAATATCAAGTCTTCAGAAAGACCGGACACGGTCATCCTAAGAAACGCTGCTCTGTTATTCTTCCTCAAAGTCTTAGCACGATTTCTAAGTATGCACCCACACAACTCTGCTTAAAGCCCTTCTCAACACTAGGTTGTCTGCTCACCCCTGTATACCCAATGTCTAGCACTGAGCCCCACACAGGAAATGACACTCCTGACAAGTATTTGCTGAATGAATGAATGAATGCATTATGGCCTGAAACATGTAAGGCACCCTTTTCCGAGTGGAGGGCCTTTTGGAATGATGGCTGGCTAATGAAGATACCGAGTAGGTACTGAGAAAGACGACGCTGAAATGGCTAATCCTATCTTTGAGAGTCTCAATACTGATAGGATCCCTGATATGGAACCTGTATGGCATATTATAATAGGAGAACAAAACTAAACACCCAAAATAAAAGACTGCCACCAAAACAGCCAATTCTTCCTCCCTATAGGGTGACTTAGAAATTCAGGGCATTCCTCTATAACAAGCTCTCTGTCCCTTGCAGGGCATTTCAGGATGGAAAACATAATAATGACAAAGGTTTGACATACCTGTTGGTGTTGTCCAAACCTGGGCAAAAGGGGGAAGAGTAGGAAGAGTGTTAGTGGGATAATTTATACACCAAGAAGGGAAAATGATACAACGACAATCCTTTTCATTGTTGCAGAGTTTTCACTTCCTAAGCATTCACTCATCACCAATGGTCTAACTCGGCTCTCCTGGTCCTGAACTTCTGTGGTCAATCTGATAAACCCCTCCTGCCCTGGACCACACTGTCAGAGCTTCCGGTGCTGTCCTTCTGGCTGGCACGTGGCTGGCATGTGCTCTTTCCTACGGCCTCTCCTACCACACCCTGAGGGTATGGGACCTGTTCCTGATCACTAGCTTACAGAAGCCAACAAAATCCAACCTAGGGACACCAAAAATAAACATCCACTGAAAATTTCAAACCAAACACCGTTGAGTAACAGTGGTGTCCGCAAAAACAGACCACCAAAAGTGATCAGTTTTGACTAATATCTGCCTTAAAAATGTACATGGAAGTGTAATTTCATTCAGTTCTTCGAAGAAAAACACATGCCATATATATTTTTTGTGATACATTCTTTAAAAAATTTTGTCATGGAAAATTTCAAAATATATAGTAGTAGAGAGAAGGATATAACAAATCCTGAAAGGTATTACCCAGATTAAGGCAATATCAACATTTTGCCATCTTATCTACCCCTTTTCGTTTTTGTTTATTTATTTTTTCTGGAGTATTTTCAAGCAAATCCAAGACGATGTATCATTTTGTCATTAAGTACTTCTGAACTGTACAGTTTTTAACTCAATCCTAGGACAGTATGGAGTCCCTGGGTGATGCAAATGGTTAATGTGCTCAGCTGCTAACCGAAAGGCTGGGTTTAAGTCCATCTGGAGGTGCCTTGGAAGAAAGGTCTGATGATCTCCTTCTGAAAGATCAGCCACTGAAAACCCTATGCAGTACAGTTCTACTCTGACACACGCGGGGTTGTCCATGAGTTGGAATCGACTTGTCGGCACCTGGTTTACTTTTTTTTTTTCTATTTTTTTTGGGGGGGGTGGTTTAGGACAAGTAAAGGGAGAGTGACAAAAATATTGCTCTAGACACTTAACAGCAGGTCCTTGTCCAGTAGTGGGTTGTGAGGCAAATTCTCTGGTCAGGACCAAGATTTTTTTTTTTTTTAATGGCTTAGAATACTTACAATGTACTGTACTAAGTATTGTTTCATGAAACTTGTTTCAGTTAAGTGTGTTTATAGACATGTGTATGTTCTGGGCTGCAATGTAAAATAAATTTCTTTCTGTGGGTTATGAGAAATAGGCAAAAGAAAAAAAACAAAGAGAGCAACGAGGAAAAGCTTCTGAAAAAGGAAGGACACATGGGAGAGAGAAATTACAGAAGAAGAGAAGCTAAGAAAGGAGGAAGAGAGAGTGAAGGCCACCTCCTTTCACCATCCCCCAAATCCCACCTTAGTCAAGGTTTCTGCTCCAATGAAGTGACGTCAACCCCTTTCCCCATCCACATACTCCGGCTTCCCCAGGCTGGACTTGGAGGAGTTGAGGAGAATGGAAAGAAGCAGATAGACATATTAAAGAGATTTCGAAGAGAAGAACTGACAGGGGCTGATGACTAAAGCACAGAAGAAGCGGGGGTCAGATGTGATGTGGGTGGAAATGTCCAGTCTGCGTGAGAAGGAAAATGGGAGCCCTGGGGTAGAAAGAGCTAAGTTGAGGAAACACCTGATTTGAAGGGCAGAGTGGATGATGAGTTATGTTTTAAATAGGTTAAATTTGGAATGATGTCAAGATGTTAGCAATGTCCGTTTTTTTCAACCCAGAATTACAGATATAAAAAAGGAGTTTGAGTAAGAAGAAAGGACTGAAGACACTCACGTGGAGGTGGAGAGTAGGGATACGAGTGAAGGTGGCAGCCTGCTCATAGCATCGTCCTCTGTGGCTGTGTCTGTGCTGCCTGCCCCACTCTCCTTTCTTCTGATTAAAGACCTAGCCCTGGGGAATGCGTGGGTGTGTAAGCGTGCAATGTGTACGCATACAGATGCATAAGGAATAAGGGTTCAGATACCAGGGACGACTCATTATGCACTACCCTTCCCCACCAGGCCATACCTTGGATGGAAAGCTCAGCTGACATGGAGGCCTTCCCTGACCCGTTTGCCACCATGCATGTGTATACTCCCACATCATCTTGGTTGACTTCCTGGATTTCCAGAACTTGCATCCCATTCTTCTCAGACATGGACACACGGGCACTTGGCTGCAGAGCAACATTTCCCTGTGGATGGCAATAGGGTAGTTTGGTCACAGAGACCTGCTCACTTTTTGGCATTGTCATTCCTTCCTCCCACTTACCCTGGTGGGACAGACGTCAAGGGACGGGTACAGAGCCCTCTGCTCTGAGGCCCTGGCAACAGAGTTACAGAGCAGTCTTTGGACAATCCAAGGACCCTGACTTGAGGTTTGTGTATGTGTGCGGTGTTCAGTCCAGCTTAGAGTATATGCCTGGAAATGAACTTTAAAGGAGTTCTAGTTTGAGGTGGGATATCCTATATTTCTCACTTCAGTTTTCTTTTTCCTCCCTCTTCTTTTTCCAGGATCAGTTCAGGAGAATTAGGAAGTAGGTTAAAAAGTGTCCCATCATCCCTTTTTAGCTAGAAGTTTCATCTTTGAAAAACCTACTCTCTTTGGTCTTGACCTCAGTTGTTACCTAAGGCTCCTCACTGCCTTGTTTAACTCCCACTTGTGCTGCCCCTGCTTCTGCTTTCACCACCACCTCTTCCACCTTTATCTTTGTCCAGCACTGAGTGACTTATAAAACACTTCATGGAACCTCCCAACAGTATTTTGAGTAGATAATACTATCTCTTCCTTACAGATAGAGAAACAGGGGTTCCAAGAGGTCAGATGACTTGCCCAGTACCACATGCTTTGTGAACCAGGGAACCATGACTAGAAACCTAGCCCCATAACTTCAAATTCCACTCTCTTGAAATTGCCAGATCTGTGTTGACTTAGAAGTTTCACGCTATGTTGTGAGAGTGAGAATTATGAGAACATTGTGGTCTAAGTGACAGAAAGAGTGTGCAAACAGGAGCAAGAACAAGCATTGCTATAAAACATGTAGAGAACTGTCGAGAATCACCTACAGTTGAAACAACAGGAACTGACTGGAAAGACAGACTCCCACTAGTCCAAGGGTCTAACCCTAGCTTTCATGGTCCCCAGGCCTGGGCCAAAGTCAGAGCAGATAGATACCTCACCTTGAGCCAGGTGACCTGTGGTTGGGGCCGGCCAGTGATCTTGCAGGAGAATCGTCCCATCTGTCCTTCTTTTACCACCACTCGGCCCAGCTTGGTAGCAAACTTTGGTGGGCACTCTCCCCAGATGCTAGGACGGGTCTCTACTGCAGGGACTGCAAACCTGTCCCTGGAAAGAAATCAGCGTATAGACAATCCAGCCCCAAACAAGGTAGCAGTTCAGATCCTTCTCTCTCTACCCCCATGCAAGTTGGCATCAGAAACTCATAAAGGGTAGTCATTCTAATTTTATGGGAACACAGAATTCTACACATTAGAAACACATTTCTAGTATCCCTTCTGGAAAAATCTGTGGCACCAAAATCTATTTCCTCTACCCCTGGGCATGCAGCTAGACTTCATTTATCAATTCCTCCCTTGAAGTTAGGTATACCTGAATTCTACTGAGCTCTGGACAAAAGCCTGGGTTCTTGCCAATGGACTGAGAGAAGAAGTGACGTTTGCCACTTCCAGGCCTGATCCATAAAAAAACCTCCTGTGAGATTCTCTACACTTTCTCTCGTGCTCACTCTGCTGGCTAGAAGCAAAGGGTCCAGCACAGGCTCCAAGACTCTAGAAGAATGGAGCCACAAAATGGGAGGATCCTAGGTCTCTGAAAGATAACATGGAAGGCCCTCCACTTGTTCAGGAATATCTGAATTGGACCTTGCTTGAGTAAGAAATAAACTCTCACTGTGTTACACCATTGCCATTTGGGAGCTTGTCTGTTACAGCAGCTATTGTTACTTACCTTTACTAATAAAAGTTTATTTTCCAGGAGAAGAGTCACATAGTGATTGCCTCCTCTAAGTTTTCCTATTTATGTTTTCTGACTATTGACTCAATTTTTAGGGGTCATTGCAGATTATGGCCACATCCCCCACTTCCTTAGCTTTCAGCAGCTGAGCCAGTCAAAGGGGCTACCCACAGAGGCTGCCTAGGTCAGGAGGCTCTGTGTGAATAACACATTATACCCCACTAGGATCCCACCCATTAGTTACTATAACCTAGGATGCCCAAGAAGACTTACTCCCTAGACCTATCCCGGTCAAGTCAGCAGGAAAAGCCATTCCAACCCTTACCCTAGCTTGAACATCCCAGAACTTACCCCAAGGTTTTGGAAACAACAGGCTGACCATGCTTCTTTACAACGTCCCCTACAAGTAAGAAGCACACAGAAAGAGGGTTGAAGAGTTAGGCTTTAGCCACCAACTTGGAGTAATGAAATTCAGGAAGATTCAACAATAGGGGTGGGGTGAGAAAATGATGGTGACAGTTAAACCTGACTGAGGTGTACGGGGTCAGGCCCAATGGTAGGTACTTCACATACATCATCGCGTTAATTTCTTGCAATGATTTGATGAAGCTGGTAGTACATTATCTTTTTATTTTTTAAACAGATGAGAAAAATGAGATTTAGAGAGGTTAAGTCAGCCACACAAGGTCATGAAGCCAGTAACAGTGGGGGAATCAGGAAGGCATGCAGGTCTGCCCGGTTCTGGAACACTCAATCACCCTGCTAAGCTGTTGTGATGGTTAAGATTGTGTGTCAACTTGGCTGGGCCATGATTCTCAGTGTTTATATGTGATCACTTCCATGATTGAATATGCTATGAGTAGCCAATCAGTGGAAAGGGAGTTTCCCTGGGGGTGTGGCCTGCATCTGAATATAAGCAGACGTTCTGGCTTTTTGCTCGCTCTGGATCCTGCGGCTGCCTCCTGTTCGGCTGACCTCCGGTTCTTGAGACTTGAGCTGTTAGCTTGTCTGCCAAACTTGGGACTTGTTGATCTTCACAGCCTGTGAGTGGAACCTTGCTCTCTGACCTGCCAATCTTGGATTCACCAGCCCCTGCAGCTACGTGAATCAGGAGAAACCTTGCAGTCTTGCCTGCCGATTTTGGAATTCGTCGACCTTCACAGCCTGTGAGCGGAAGCCCTGCTCTCCAACCTGCTCATCTTGGGCTCACCAGCTTCTGCAGCTGCATGAATTGGGAGAGGCCTCTACCCTGATCTATGGACTTGGGACGTTCTAGCCTCTACAATCGTGTGAGCTGTTTCCTTGATATAAATCTCTCTATATATTTATACACTTTACTGGTTTTGCTTCTCTAGAGAACCCAGCTTAAGACAGCTGTCCTATATCATGCTGGACCTTCCACTTTGGGGGTTATCTGTGGTAATCCAAGACCTCTCCCAAAAATGATGCAGCTGAAGGGAGGGAGGGAGATGGAGGGAGATGCATATGCACATCTCTTACTATGTGTATGCACAGCTGACATAATCAACACTCATGCTTCCACTCAAGGCCCAGCCAACAGCAATAGGCTGCAATGGAGCAGGACAGATTACTGAAGATGAGCTACAGTGGTTCCAGCACCTCACTCAGAATCTGCAGTGTGCTGCACTGGGCACAGCTAGCCCTGGGTGAGGTGCTGTGAGTCCTGAGTGAAATGTTGGCATACTGGGTGCTGCCAATCATGGGTGAGGCACTGCTAGCCCTCGGTAAGGTACCATCAGCCGTGCAGTGCTGGGCGCTGCAAATCCTGAGTGAGGTGCTGCCCACTGGGCAGGAAGCAGTTAAACAGTAAACCCAGCAAGGCAGCTGAGGTCAGCTCCTCTTATCCAACTGTTGCAGCTGGGCAGAGACAATTCATAATGTGACCAGGAAGTAATTATAAAGTAGTGTTTTTTTTTGACGAGTGGAGGGGTGCGGGGAGGGGCAGGGGGAAGCATTTTTGAGATGGTGATTAGTCTAGAAGTTGTTCTCTCTTTGCCACAAGCTGGAAGTGTTTCTAAAACCCCACATAAAGCAGCCATGGAAAAGGGTAGAAGTCACTCCCTCGTATTAACAGGCAGCTGCTAAGAGGAATTTGCAGGGTGTTTACTGGAAAGGGGTAAACTTCCTTAAATGCCAAGCCAGATCACATCAATATGAATGCACAGGAACATAGAAATGAAGCAGGAAGATCATGACTGAACTATTTCTCTTGGCCGTACCTGGCTTAAGGTTTCACCAGAACTTTAGTGAAAAGGGACTAGTAATCGACACCGGCATCACCGTTAAGTTGTGGCTCCACATGATTTTCAATCATTGGGCATGCATTTCTGTTTAACATAACGATTTTGTAAGCTGTGCATAGTTTTCATTCCATAATGTGGGTTCGCTTCTTGTCATCCAACTCCCTGTCAAGGTTAACAGAACTTCTAAAATGATGACAGGAAACACCTTGTGGAAGGACCCACATGACATTCACGGTCAGGATTCGAGGGCCCTTGGACACTGTGTGAGGAAGTGCAAGCCATGCAGCCCTTTTGGAAGGTATTTTAGCAATTAGGAACCATAAGCTCTAACGATGCTCTGCTCTGGGACCAGCACCTCCCTTTCTCTGACTCCATTCAAAGGAATGATGCTAAAAATAGAAAAGGAAGTTTAGAAAGCTGCTCGCTTGATCTTATTTGTAACAGCAGAAATCGAAAACAGCATAAATAGAAAACAACACAGTAGAAAGACTATAAATTATTAAGTAAAATAGTAAAATGTACAATTAGCCATCTTATGTGGCCATTAAATTATGTTTAAAATATGGGAAACATGCTAAAATATTACCCTATTTGCTCCTCAGAGCAATCCAATTGAGCTAAGACCTTCTCCACTCCCCGAACTCCAACCTGACCTCCATCTTACCAGACCCAATGGTCAATCCTCCGTCACCATATCTCTCAGATGCTCAGTAGCATTTGACACAAGGGGCCACTCTGCTTCCTCCTGGAAGCACTTTCCCCTCTAGACTCTCCAGCTTTTCTTCCTCCAGGTTGCCCACTCTACCTCACCCTCCTCCTCTGCTCCACTTTGCATGCTGGCATCCCACAGAGTGTTGGGTCCCTCCTCAGCTTGCTCTACTCTCCTCCTGCAGGTAATAGCTTTAAACACCAGCTATGCGCTGATGGCCCCCATGCATATCCTCAGTGAGACTTCTTCTCTCATCAGAGGCATCTAGAACAGTGCCCAGCACGTAGTAGATATTCAAATATTTGTTAAATAGATGGATTTTATGGAAAAAAGAAGAGCAACATACAAAATCATTTACTCAATGTGCTCACAATCATATAAAAATAAAATTAAATACCAAAACATGAGGAAAAGACTAGAAAAAAGTCATCAATATGTTGTTAATAGTGATTGCTTTTATGTGGAGGGACTCTGAGTAATTTTATTCAGCTGTGTTTTCTAAAATTTCTATAAATACAAAAGACTTACTAGTACAACGGTAAGTACAAATAAATCTTTTGTATTTATGGTCTGGGTCACACACACACACACACACACAAAAAAAAAAAAAAAAAAAAGAAAGGAAGGAAGAAAAAGGAAAAAGATCCTGGTATCCAAAGAGAGGAGCTTTAGTGGCACAGTGGCTAAGAGCTCAAGCTGCTAACCAAGAGGTTGGCAGTTCGAATCCACCAGCTGCTCCCTGGAAACCCTATGGAGCAATTCTACTCTGTCCTATAGGGTCGCTGTGAGTTGGAATCAACTTGATGGCAACAGGTTTGGTTTTTTTTTTTTGTTTTTTTTGGTTTTATACGACAGCATTACTCACACTCCCAATCACTAACGCTCCGGCCTAAAAAATAGCCTATGTATTCATCTACTGCACTTGTAAATTCTGCTGTATCACTCATACCAGCTCATCTTGGAGTAAAGATTTGATAAAAAGTTGACTGAGTATCTTCAAAACTCTTGGGAGCTAAACACTTAATTAATTCCTTAAAAAATAAAATAAAAGCAAAAATATGGCATTTCTGCAAAACAGCAAAAGAACGCTGCTTGGAGTGTCTCCCATGTCAGGGAGAGAGCAGTTTATGGTTTCTCCAAAGGTCACACATAAAGCCAGGGGTGGATTATCCTATACCACATCATCTGTAGTGAAACTGTTCACCACAGATTAGTAAGTGAGCACAAGTAAGCCCGCGCTTACCTTGCTTACTGGTCATCTGCCCCTGTCAGGGAGAGTAAATTGGAAAAGGGGCTTTGATTCTGTAGGAAGGCGCTGTGGGGTTGGGAGAGAGACAGATGCCAACCATATCTAGAAGTCGAATCTTCAATGTGGTGAAAAATATGAAATAGTTTACTACAGATGATCTGGTAAGCAAGGTAAGCACTGTGCTTATCTTGCCTAGTGAATAATTCACCCCTGCATAAAGCAGTCAGCTAAAAATGGAACTGAGGAATGCTTATCTTAATGTGAGTTCACACCGCAGAGTTTACATCAAAACAAAAAAAGAATTTAGGCTGAAACAGCAGGATCTATTTATAGGAAAAAATTTGAGGTTGCACACTGTCAGATAAGGCAAAATTAATTTTATGAAAGAATGAAAATCTGGCAGAACAGTAAGGCCATGTAGAAAAAACGTGGAGAGGGGAGTAAGGTAGAAATACCAAAAATAGAAGAGGAAAGAGAATTGGTGAAGACAGGAGCAAGCTGGTGAAGGAAAGAAACAGCCAAGACAGCGAAGGTATTTTAAACAGTTAGGTTACTCAAGGACGAGTAAGGGAAAGTGCTGGCACGTTCAGGACTCAAAGGTTAGTGGTGGGGGGGTTACAAGCAGACCTAGCGCTTTTTGTCAGAGGACACAGGAAGACTGAATCGAGACCGAATATGGCTCAAAAAGTGAAGAATGCACCCGAGACTATAAGGAGCTGATGTGTGGGGATACCATTTATCATCCAAACAGGGACTTTGGACAGTGAGAAGAACAAAACAACAATTACGCCAGGATAACAGGCGTACACCAGGACTGTTCCAGGCAAACCAAGGGGCAGCCTCCTAATGGTAGCCAACTTCCAAGGGGATTCTGAAGACTGCTTAAGATAGTGGTTCTCCACTCTGTCAGACTGCTGTCCCACTTTTTGTAACAGATATCTAGTAACTCCCCCTTTATCATCCTGAATGGAAGTTTACTGGTAACCATCCATACAGATAATCTAAAAAAGAAAATAAACGTAAAACCCTAACTATAATATCAAGAAGAAATAAAAACAAAGTGAATTATGATACACTTATTTCAATATGAAAATGTTCAGGTGTGATTATTTCAATATGTAAATGCTCAGGCACATTAGAAGACATAATGAAATTGTCATAACGAATATTTGGATTTAAAAGTGAACGATCAAAACCGCACAGTACGAGTAGTATAGGAAAGTGAAAGAGCACAGGTATATAGGTGTACAGATATTAGGACAAACATTAGTGTTAGGATAAATAGCCGAGCAGACATATTATATCTAAGAGAAAGAAGAAAATAACCTTAAAAGCAGACAGCATAGCAAGGCAAGTTACAGTTACAGACAAGTGGAGAAAACAGGAGGGAAAAAGAACCACACTTACAAGTGTGGGGTCAAAACAATTCTCTGTTTTATGATTTAGGATTAGGTAGTAAGAAGTAACCACAGAAAACTTGGTCTGTTTCTTCAAATCTCACCCTATCTTGAAATATACATTCCGTGTATGGTTTGTTCAAAGAAACAGTAATAATACAAGAGGCTATAGAGAAGTTGGGTGTTAGAATGAAAAACAGCAGCAACCCCAAAATGAGTAACTTGAATGAGTCATTTTTTACAACACGGATTTCTTAGCATTATACTTCAAAATTTTCAAACATATGTGAGATGGCACTAAAATTCAATGAGATGCCTACAGCTCACGTGTCTCTACTAATTTAACAATATTTGGCTCTAAATTTGTTAAGAGTCTCAGGTCTCCTCTGATCTAATTTTCAGAGCAATAGTGCAGTTACATTATATATATATAGAAATGCTATATTTCATTTAGAAGAAAAAATGTGTGCAGAGTAAATTTTTCAATAATTTTGATGCTACAACTTCATTCCTCTTAAGCTACCCTGTCCATAATAATCATCTTTTAAATTACTGGGCTCTTTTTTTTTGCAATTTTTTGAAAACCTTTCTTCACATTATTGAAGACTAAGGAATTGTCTCTCTATATTTGTGGTGTGTCTATTTTGGCAGGACATTGGACAGTCGTAAGGAAGGTGGAAAAATTCCATTGTGTAGTACTACCCTGAGCACTGGACAATGCCCGGCACCCCTGGTCCTCGCCCATTAAATGCCAACAGCTCCCCCAATCACTGGGAAACCAAAAGGGCTCCACAAATTTCCTAAGTGCCCTCTAGAGGGCGATACTGTCTTTATTTAGAGTCACCGGCTGGAGGAACCCTCTGGAGAAATGCCCAGCACCATGGCTTCTGGTTAAATATTAAACTTGATATTTAAGAAAAGAGAGAATGAAGAAAAGTAGAAACTAAAGGTCACTGAAATTGCTCAATGTGGATAATGTTTTTGTAGAAATTCTGCAACTAGATGTCTCCTCTTCCTTCTTTGAAATATTTTGCCTTTCTCTTCAGTCTCAGGTGTTATTCTAGTATTTGTTATTCACATCTGTGTACTTGTTGAAGCCCTGACTAATGCCTTATACATAGCAGGGGCTGAGTCAGCATTTTAGTACAGATGAGGTCCTAATGAGAGCCATACAGGGAGCTGATCAAGACAGTCTACAAGCGTTTACTCAGCTCCTGCTATGGGCTTCAGAGCCCTGGTGACGTAGTGGTTAAGAGGTTACCTGCTAACCAAAAGGTCAGCAGTTCAAATCCACCAACTGCTCCTTGGAAACCCTCTTGGGCAGCTCTATGCTGTCCTTTAGGGTTGCTGTCAGTCGGAATCAACTCGACGGTAACGGGTTTGGTTTGGTTTTGGTTTAGCATTGGCCAGGCCCTGTGCTAGGTCCTAGGCACGGGGGATTCTGGAGCTGATAGAAGAGACATGCCTTTGCCTTCATGGAGTTTACAGTTCAGTGGGGAAGAGAAATACTAAAAAAGAAAAGAGAGAAAATACTTATCTACAATCTGAACACAAAAAATTTCAAGTGTACATAATGGAGTACTGTGCAACGAGAAAGAACAACGATGAATCTGTGAAGCATCTCATAACATGGATGAAACTGGAGGACATTATGCTGAGTGAAATAAGTCAATCACAAAAGCAAAAATATTGTATGAGACCTCTATTGTAAAAACCCATGAAAAAGTTCACACACAAAATGTTAACAATCTTTGTTGGTTACCAGGGAAGGGAGGGGTTGGGGGGAATACTAAATAGGCAATAGGTAAGTGGTATCTTGGGTGAAGGGTGAGACAGTACACAATACAGGGGAAACCAGCACAACTTGTACAAGGAAAGGTCATGGAAGCTCCATAGACACATCCAAACTCCCTGAGGGACTGAATTGCTGGGTGGAGGGCTGTGGGGACCATGGTCTCGGGGAACATCTAGCTCAACCGGCATAACACAGTTTATAAAGACAATGTTCTACATTCTACCTTGGTGAGTAGAGTCTGCGGTCTTAAAAGCCTGTGAGCAGCCATCTAAGATATTCCACTGGTCTCATCCCTTCGGGAGCAAGGGAGAATGAAGAGAACAGGATACAAGGAAAAGATTAGTCCGAAGGACTAATGGACCACAGCTACCAAGGCCTCCACCAGACTGAGTCCAGTACAGCTAGATGGTGTCCGGCTACCACCACTGACTGCTCTGACCAGGATCACAACAGAGGGTTCTGGACAGAGCTGGAGAAGGATGTAGAACAAAATTCTAACTCACAAAAAAAAGGACCAGATTTACTGGCCTAAAGGAGACTGGAGAAACCCCAAGAGTATGGCCCCCAGTCACCTTTTTAGCTCAGTGGCGAAGTCATCTCCGAGGTTCACTGTTCAGCCTGGGAGTGGACAGCCCCATAAAACCAAATGGGACTAATAAGGTACAGCAGTCAAGGGACAAGGGCCAGAAGGCAGAAGAGGACAAGGAAGCTGGTGATAGGGAACCCAAGGTTGAGTAAGGATAGTGTTGATGTGTTGTGAGGCTGTTAACCATTGTCATAGGGCAACATGTGTACTAACTGTTAAATGAGAAACTATTTTGTTCTGTTAGCCTTCATCTAAAGTGAGAATAGCAGCACAACTGGAAGAGTGTAGTTGATGTCACTGAACTGTGCATGTAGAAATTTTTGAAATGGTGTATCTTTGGCTATGTATATTTTCACCAAAAAAAAAAAAAGGTTGAGAAGGGAGAGGGTTGACATGTTGTGAGGTTGTTAACCAATGTCATAAAACAATATGTGTACTACTGTTTCATGAGAAACTATTTGTTCTGTAAGCCTTCACCTGAAGTACAATTAAAAAAAAAAAAAAAATTTCAAGTGTATAAAGAACTATGAAGAGCTGAGTGCTTTGGGAGGGTGCCTAACCTAGACCACCTACGGATGGTGAGGGAGGGTCTCCCAGAGGAAGTAAAGTTTAAGCTGAGGTCAGAAGGCGAAGAGGGGAGAGAGCACTCCAGGAAGAGAAGCAGCACGCGCCAAAGCTTTAGCTGAGAAAGAGCTTGGCATGCTGAAAGAACTGGAAAGGTCTGTGTTGCTGGAACGCAGTAAGTGACAAGGGGTCTGGAGAAGCAGAGAAGAGCCAGATCACCAGAAAGGGCCTTGTTGAGGATTTTGAGTTTCAACTTAAAAGCAGCAGTAAATCACTGAAGGATTTTAAGTGGAGGAGTGAGAAAATCCGATCCAAATATTTTTTTTTCCAATGTGGAGACTGGAGCCCTGGTGTCACAGCGGTTAGGAGTTCAGCTCCTAATCAAAAGGTCAGCAGTTTGAATCTACCAGCAGCTCCTTGGAAATCCTATGGAGGCAGTTCTACTCTGTCCTATAGGGTCGCCATGAGTTGGAATTGACAAGATGGCAACGGTTTTTTGTTGTTGTTTTTTTTTAATGTGGAGATTAGAGTGGAGCAAGTGAGGAAGTGGGCAGGTCAGCTGGAAACTTTGGTAACAGGTAAGAGATGGTGGCATCCAGGACTGGGATGGTGGCCATGGGGATGGAAAGACATGGACGAGTGAGAACTATAGGAGCTGGCACAGCTGGGTTTGATGACTGACTGGTTGTAGGGGGAGGGAAAGAATCAGGTGAAGCTGCCCTCCTTTCAAGGAGATGTGGGTTGTTACTTGTCATAAGGTTTCAGCTGTGTCACCTTGGGGGCAATCAAAGTCCCAACCATAAATGTGAATGGGCCTCTTTGCCATGGGGGCCTCGTCTCATACAAACTGTTTGTTCTACAGTCTCTACCTATGCAGGAAGCTGTGGAGTTCACTGTTGCAATCCACTCTTGCTGGTGTGTTCATGGACATGTGTGGTACATTTACTCTGGGATACTCCATACCAAGTACATCCCTCCATAGAGGCTAAGGGAGTAATACCAGGGAGTCAAACAGTTATTTCAGGAGTTCTGTTTGGGGTTCCAGGAAACTGAAGCACTAAAGAATCAATTATTGCTCCGGGGGTTGGAATACATAAAATATACCTCTTAGAAGACAAACACTTCCCTGGTCATTCATGGATACAGCAGTCATACGTCCTACCCAATCAGTAGTAAAAAGGAGTAGACACAAGGTTAATTTTTGGAGGGAGGAACAGTCCAGTAAATTGTTGCCAGTAACCTCTTAATTGTCTTAAATAAGTACTCTAAAGAGAAATTTCAAAAATAACCTCAATAAGGTGAAGAGGGGAAAGAACATTCCAGTAAGAGAAGCAGCACGCGCCAAAGCTTTAGTTGAGAAAGAATTTAGAGTCTTCTTTTAAAGGCTAAAAACTCCCGGGCATCACAGTTTCCTTCTCCGGAGCCACTTTCCATTGTGACTCCACAAACAGCACCGAGCCAAGTAGCAGGTATTCCCTTTAGTACTTAAGTCACAGAGGCTGATTTTACATCAATTTCTCAAAAGAAAACAGAAAATGTGTACCTGATTTGACCCCCCCCATCATCCCCACCCCAAGTCTGATGTAGTGTGAGTCATTTGGCTGCCGTTGTCAGTATAGCTGTCAGATCAGAAGCCACTCCATGGGCAAGTGCAGTGTATGGGAAGGTGATTTTAAGCTTGGATCTGGAGAAATTCACTGCACTAATAAGCAACCCATTTTTGTTGGGGATCACTCAAAATGGTGTATCAGAGACTAATGAAATACATGATAAAACTGTGATCTGAGTATCTATAATAAGTCCATGTGTTCAGAAAAATAAGAAGAAGTTCACAAAGATCCAGGAGACAAAGGTACCCACACAGTGTGTAGCTGTGGCTTGGGGGGGCAGTTCTTTGCATGCAGTATAAAAATAGAAAAGGAATGATTAATGGGCAGAATCCTGTCTGCTCATTCTTTGGAATGGAATCAACTCTAAAAACTGCCTGGACTCATGCTCCAGACCTTCTATAGTCTCTTCCCAATGTGTCCTTCCCGATTTACTTCCTACTATGCTCTGATTGAAGGAGTCCTGGTGGCGCAGTGGTTAAACATTCAGCTGCTAACCCAAAGGTCGGTGGTTCAAATCCATCAGCCACTCTGAGGGAGAAAGTTGTGGCAGTATGCCATCTGTAAAGATTTATAGGCTTAGAAACCCTACGGGGCAGTTCTACTCTGTCCTATAGGGTCACTATGAGTCAGAATCGACTCAATGGCAACAGGTTTGGTTTTGGTACCCTCTGATACTACAGTCTCCTTGGCCCTGAGCTCATTCCCTCTACCCCTGCTTACCTCTCTCCACTTGTCTCCCATCCCCATCATCCAAATCACAATTTGTCTGTCCAAATCCTACTCATTTTTCCAGGACTAGCTCAAGTGCTCAAGGCCCTGTTCCTTCAAGAAGACATTCCAGACCATTCCAGCCTCCAGAGATCTCATTCTCTTCGGAACTTACAGACCCAATGTGCCAATTATTTGGCAAATAATCACATGCTGATTTGTGACTGGCGTTGTGCTTTTATCGAGCTCTTAATGTGTCCATGTCTTAGCTGACCAACCAGGCTCTTGCAGAAAGATCTGACAGAGTATTTTGTCTCTCACACAGTACCATACAAACTTAGTAAACGTGTCATGATATTGAATCTTAATTATAATATAATAATGAAAAACAAGGTCTAGAAAGTCTGTCTCTCTTTTTTCCTTTAAAGAACTTTTTGTTGTTGTTGTACTTTAGACGAAGGTTTACAGAGCAAATTAGTTTCTCATTAAACAATTAATACACATATTGTTTTGTGACATTGGTTGCCAACTCCACGGCATGTCAACACTCTCCCCTTCTCGACCTTGGGTTCCCTGTTACCAGCTTTCCTGTCCCCTCTTGCCTTCTCGTTCTTACCCCTGGGCTGGTATGTCTCATTTTGTTTTATGGGCCTGTCTAATCTTTGGCTAAAGGGTGAACCACAGGAGTGACTTCATTACTGAGCTAAAAGGGTGTCTGGGGTCCATACTCTCAGGATTTCTCAAGTCTCTGTCATGCCAGTAAATCTGGTCTTTTTTTGTGTGTTAGAATTTTGTTCTACATCCTTCTCCAGCTCTGTCCAGGACCCTCTGTGTGATCCCAGTCAGAGCAGTCAGTGGTGGTAGCCAGGCACCATCTAGCTGTACTGGACTCAGTCTGGTGGAGGCCTTGGTAGCTGTGGTCCATTAATCTTTTGGACTAATCTTTCCCTTGTATCCTGTTCTTTTCAGTCTCCCTTGCTCCCGAAGGCTGCTCACAGGCTTTTAAGACCCCAGACACTACTCACCAAGGTAGAATGTAGAACATTGTCTTTATAGACTGTGTTAATGCCAACTGAGCTAGATGTTCCCCGAGACCATGGTCTCCACAGCCCTCAGCCCAGTAATTCAGCCCCTTAGGGAGTATGGATGTATCTATGGAGCTTCCATGACCTTGCCTTGGACAAGTTATGCTGGACTTTCCCAGTATTGTGTACTGTCTTACCCTTCACCAAAGTTATCACTTATCTATTGTCTATTTAGTGTTTTTCCATCCTCACCCCTAGAAAGTCTGTCTCTTGAAGGAAATGATCAAGTCTTAATTGCTCTTTATAATCTCAGAACAATGTTAGCACATTCAATAAAATTTGCAAGTAAAGAAGAAGACAGAACTATAAGCAACTGGGCAAAGCACAAATCCATAAAGGGCCAGGGGTGGAGATGAGAGAAGAGGGTCGGGGAGTAAGAGATGGGAAGAAAAGAAGGCAGCATCAAAGGTCAAAATCAAAGATGGGCCAGCAGGGCATACCAGTGTGTATTCTGGAGGGAAAAAAAAATGCAAAGACAAAGTGGAAAGTGAAAATAAAGGAGGGTAAGGGAGTCCAGGAGCCCTGGTGGCAAAGTGGTTAAGAGCTCAGGCTGCTAATCAAAAGGGCCGGCTGTTGGAATCCACCAGCCGCTCCTTGGAAACCCTATGGAGCGGTTCCACTCTGTCCTATCGGGTCAACAGCACACAACAACAACAACAAAGGGAGTCCAAGTAAAGGAGATTTGCAAGTCATATTTCAAGAATAGAACAAGACCAAGAAATTTGTCGTCTAACTCTTGTGTAGCTCAAGAAGTCTAACTCTTGTGTAGACCAAGGAAGTCTAACTCTTTGTAGACCAAAGAAGTGAGGCTTCTGCCAAAGTAGTCTTGACACATAACTATTTCACAGCAAAGAGACTAGTGGGACAAGATGAGTAATTTTCATCTCTACCACATTTATATTATTAACATTGATGAGGCAGCAAAGAAAAAAAACTCAGAGCCTTCTAAGTTTCTGTCTGGGGTAAAAAGAAAAAAAAAAGAGTATATGCCTCTGTTTTGGATTGAATTATGTCCCCCAAAAATACGTGTTGTAAATCCTAATCTTTATGCATGCAGTTATAATCCCATCTGGGAATGAGTTATCTTTGTTATGTTAATGAGGCAGGATCAGTGTAGGGTGTATCTTGAGTCAATGTCTTTTGAGATATAAAAGAGATTAAACAAGCGAACAGCAGAGATGGGGGAAGAGAGATGCCAAGCCACATGAAGATCACCCAGGAGCAGAAGATCAAAGAGACAAGGACCTTCCTCTAGAGCCGACAGAGAGACAAAGCCTTCCCCTGAATTCGGACTTCTAGTCTTCTAAAGTGTAGGTGAATAAAGTTGTTTGTTAAAGCCATCCACTTGTGTATTTCTGTTACAGCAGCACTAGATAACTAAGACAGCCCCTATACAAAGAAGTCATTAGGGAGTTTTATAGATTGAAAAGAGTTTATAAGGACCATAAATGGGAAATATAATCAATTACTGGTCTTTAATAAAAGCAGGACAGTTAGATAAAGTAAGACAGCACAAGTGAAACCAGAGAACTAAGAAACAAAAGGGGAACCCTCACAGACCTTTTGGAGGAACACAATCATTTAAAACTCAGCCAATACAAATAGACACGGGGCTAAAATGCATAACATTACCAATCCAATCCAATGTCCACAAATTACTGACACTCCTTCCTTCAGAAGATGGAATCTAATTCCCATACTCTTGAATGTGGGCCACAAATCATTGTAATATCTAAGACCTCCCCCCTCAAAAACCAATTTTTGCCCCCTTTGGGGCTATTATCACCCCTGTTGAGAAAGCAGGCTTGAGGGGAAGCCAGCCACCATGAACACAAACAGACTGTGGAGAGGCCTAAGTGGAGAGAAACTGAGGCCTCCCACCAAGAACCGGAGCTCCAACGTGCCAGTTATGTGAATGAACACTTTGGAAGCTAATCTTCTAGCCCTAAGGAAGCAATCAACATAACTATATTCATCATTTTTCATTGGTTGCTGTCAAGTCAATTCCAACTCATAGCGACCCTACAGGACAGAGTAGAACTGTCCCATAGAGTTTCCACTGGGTGGCAGGTGGATTTGAACTGCCGATCTTTTGGTTAGCAGCCAAGCTCTTAACCACTATGCTACCAGGGCAGCCCTGGCCAATATCTTGACTGCACTCTCATAAGAGACTCAGGGCTAGAACTGCCCAACTATGTTGCTCCCAAATTCCTAACCCATAGGAACTATGAGGATAATAAATGTTTGTTGTTTTAAGCTACTAAGTTTTGGTGTAACTTGTCACACACCAATAGATGACTAATACAGGGTCTCTGCACTTGCTGTTGCCTCTTCTAGGATGTTTCTCACCCAGATGTTTGCATGGCTCCCTGTCCATTTCCTTCAGGTCTCTGCATAACTGTTACCTCAGAGACTTTCCCTTGACCTGAGTCACACCCAGTCCCCTTACCTCGCTTTAAATTTTTTTCCCTAGCACTTAATCCCACTAGAAGTGTTATATTTTTGCTTGTTTATAGTCTCTCTCTCTCAGTGGAAAGTGAACTCCATGAGGGCAGGGATCCTGCCTGAATAGTTCCCTGCTCTATCTCCAGACCCTCGAACAGGGCCTGGTACTGTGGCTGGACGAGCGGTGAATGGAGCCGTGGAGGGAGAGTCTGCTTGTCACTCATTTTAGGATGAGGAATATGTCCTTGCTTTTTGATAGGGAAAGACAAAAGTGGTTGGCCTCAGAACCTATCACCACGGGGGGAGGAAGGCGGGAAAAGAACCCCACAGGAATGGAGGTGGAAAAGAAGAAATTTGCATGAAGGATAAAAACCAAACCAAACCCGCCCAGCTGAGTCGATTCCAACTCACAGCAACCCTATAGGACAGGGTAGAACTGCCCTAGAGGGTTTCCAAGGAGCAGCTGGTGTATTCCAATTGCCGGCCTTTTGGTTAGCAGCCGTAGCTCTTAACCACTGTGCCACCACAGCTCCTGCATGAAGGATAGGGCACCTAATAGAAAAGAAAGAATGGATGCCAGAGAGAAGGGGGGAAAACTATGTTTTTGCCCTCCCACTATTTATTTGAAAGAAAACTCTACAACAGGCCAAAGTCTCTGGCCAAATTTATTTCCCAGTGAATAACTTGTTTCTTTTTTTAAATTGTTTATTACACTCTTACATAGAGTGATTAATGAATTGGAATTTATTTTTCAGAGGTGAAAATAAACTTTATCTACTTCCTCTGAAACTACTGTTCTTGCCACTCCTCTTTTGGAATAATCCTGTACTTCTCTTCATCACCTTTAAAGATCTACTCGCTGCCCAGTGCACCGATATGCCAATCATGGCTAGCGTAACCGTGTAATTTATTTTCCAAACTGGGACTCTCCTGAAAGTGAAAGGAGTTTCTGTTTATAATTACCTTGGCATAAACTGGGACAATGGTCACCCTGGTAGCACCTGCTGTGACCATGGGCCTGTAGAAGGGGCAGCCATTTAGCAGCTGTGTTTTATGCTCACTACCCACCCCCCACCCCATACCCCTGCCATCTATCCTAGGATGACCAATCCAAGTCTTGCCAGTGACATGCAATAAGGGAGGAATGCAAGCTAGCTATGATCATATTATTTTACAGCTGGCCAGGGAAAGGTACCTGTGAGCTTGGCTGAAAAGAAGCTGTCCTGATTGAAGAACTGTATCCTGAGTGTTCCTTAAGCCTAAATTGTAACCTGTTACTTCCCTAATAAACCCCATAATTGTGAGTATGGTCTATGAGTTCTGTGTGGCCATTGCAATGAATTATTGAACCCAGCAGAGAAACAGACAGTGCCGTGGGAGGGATGTTTGGTATCGCTGGTAAAGATGGTGGAGAAAGGAGGTATGCCTGACCTCCGCCTCATAGGAATCAGCCTTGGACTGTTGATCTTGATTCTCCTTCTCCCTGGTGAAGTTAGAGGAGGTCAGACACCGCCCCCAAGCCATTTTTACAGGTAACCACTAGCCCCATAGGATTACTGAGCACTTGAAATATGGCTAGTCTGAAATGAGATGTGCTATAAGTGTAAAATAAACTCCACAGGTTGAAGGCTTAGTAATAAAAAGAATTCAAGATATCTCATTAATGATTTTTATACTGATTATATGTTGAAAAAATCTTTTGGATCTATTGGGTTAAATAAAATATTTTATTAGAATTAATTTCATCTATTTCTTTTTTTTATGTGGCTACAAGAAAATTTAAGATGACGTGTGGCTAGAGAACAGGCCTGTGGCCCCTCACTACAGAGAAAGCTCCCTGAGGCAGCACTATGTCTCTTCCTTGCTCAGTACCAAGCCTCAGTGACCAGCTCTCTGCTGGTGGGTGTCAGAGCTGGTGTCAGAGGACCTTTCCAGGCGTTTATACCAGGGTTGCTTCCCTTTGTCCAAGGTCCTGAACAACTGCATGATTCCATTGTTAAGGTGCTTGTCCTCGTGGGAAATACTGCATGTTTCTTGCCCTGATTACCAAATTGGAAGGCAGATGAGGCCGTTGTCTCCTTTGCTATCCACATAAGGATTGTTGTCACCCCTTTCCCTCTGTAAGGTGGTCGAAGGATGTTAATAACAGGTTCGTTGGGTGTCTACTATTTGCAAACGCTACGCTTATCCTTACCTCAATCACCCTGTTGGAGCAGCTGTTAGCTCCAGTTTACAGAAAAGGAAATAAGGGCAAAAAAGGTTCATTTCTTCATAGTTAGAAATTAGTAGAGCTAAAATTCAATCCAGAACCATTTGACTTTCTGTTTATTACACAACACTACTCCTAAACTTGACAGCTAGGAGGTTAAAAGGCTTCACATAGGCATTATCCTCTTAATTACAGACCTCTGCTCTTTCCCGGTAAAAAGCACAGCACAGAGAGCTGGGGAGAAGGCAGGTGGACTGCTCGATTCCCTTTGTAGAAGTGTGGGCGAGTGTGGCACAGACAACAGCTTAGCCATGGCAGAAGGGACAGGAGCACAGTGGATCCTTCCAGGCCTATTGGTCTACGGGATAGCCTCAAACCACACATCAGCTGAAAGTCGCCTTTGATGCAGAAGCAGGATGTATAGAGGGCCCACTAACATTTAAATAGGCTGCAGCCTTCAGGCCGTTCTCTGTACCCCAGGGTTCGAAGGCATGAAGCATCTTATAGGGTCTGGGACTGAGTGTCCTCAAATGAAACCCAAAGAGAGGGACAGGGTCACCAGCCTTGCCTTCTCTCATTCTTTTGCAGGTCTCATATCTTGTTTCCTTTGCCCTGCCCTGAGTATCATGACCTACTAAAAATTTCCCTGCTTGGCTGAGCCATCAGAACGAACTTCTGAAATAATGGGAACTGAACAAAAGGTTTTCAGATCATCTGGGTTTCATATATCCCCCCTGCACTCCCTAACCTGTTTCAATCTTCTCTTAACATGGATCACAGAAAACCAGGGCTAGCTCAGGCTGTACAGACCACTGAGTTCAAACCCTTTATTCTGTAGAAACAGAGGTCCAGAGATTTAAAGTCATACATCTACTTGGCAAAAGTTGGGACCAGAACCTTAGACCCCTGACTCATAATGCAATGCTCTTTCTACTTCTCCAGCTCCAACAGAGAATTAGAAAAGGAGATAGAGTGATTTTTCTTTGCAGGGCTCAACTCAAAGTTTGGGTATTGAAAAGTGGGTGAGGTGGGGGAATGCATGGCACCAGGATGGCAGAGGTAAAGTCCATCCCCAGCCTCTGACCAAGGGCCACTTTCCATCTGGAACACCCTAGCCCACAGGCACTGAAGGTCATTAAAATGAGTGAGTCACTCTTAAAGAATTTGGGGAAAGCAGCCAATCTATGCATGCTTTGCCCTTCCATGGATGTGGGGAAACAGGAAAAACAGTGGCCACTGGCCCAGGTGCACCTTGCCCCCTTCTGGAACCTTCCCTGGCTACCTCAATCTTCCATCCATTATCCCTCGCACTTGGTGTTCCCTGAAAACCAGGTTGGAAGGATTGTCTTCTGAGCGAGGAGAAAGTGAATCTAACTCCCTGGTTTACAAGCTCTTAGAAAGCCCTGGAAGGTTTGAGGGAACCTTGCCTCACTTCTGAGGGACTGACAGACCCCATGTCCTTTTAGATGTTAGGCTTTTAAGTATCAGCCAGTGGCCTCAACTGGAAATGTTCTCACCATGGAGAGGCTTCTTCAGGTAAGAGACTACATTAGTAGCAAAATACATAGTTTTACTTATGGCCAAATGTTTCTCCTGAAAGTTTTAAAGTTAATAAGATGTTTTTTTAAATACGGGGGGCGGAGGCAAGGACAAAATGACTAACCAGTGTTAACACAATGCCATGTTTGTCTCCTATATATTTCCCTAAGCTTTCCAATTTTTTAAAATAAAGGGAATGTGTTACTTTATAATGATGATAATGATAAACATTGCTCATTCATTCCCCAAATATGTCAGTATCTATCATCTAGATGCTGGTGACACAGCAATGAATAAGACAAAGTCCCTCTCCTCCTAGAGCTCCCACTTAGTGGTGGAGGGTGGAGGAGATAATATAACGTGAGGTAGCAATAAATCCTAGAGGAAAACACTAGAGTGGGAAGAGAGAATGGAGAGTCATGGGGATGAGGCGGTCAGAAAATGCTTCTCTAAGGAGAGCAGTTGAGCAGATACCCGAAGGAAGTGATGACCCAAGTGAGGTGAAGATCTGGGGAAAGCGTTCTTCCTTTAGACAGAGGGAATGGAGAGGGTGAAGGCCCTCAGGCCTTGCTCAAGGAAGAGCAGAAGGCCTGCTTGACTACAGCGGAGTGAGTGAGTTCTGGAGTGGTTGAGTCAGATGCCACCTGGCTTTGTAAGGCCATAATAAGGAGTTGTGTTTAAGTTTAAGTGTGAGGGGAAGCCATGGGAAGGCTTGAGCAGGAAAGTGAGGTCACAGAGTTTGACAAGGATTTTTCTCCTGGGATGCCTCTCTTGTTTGCAGGGAACACACCTCTCCCACTAGATTGGAGGGTGCTGAGTCCAGGTGTGCTTTCTCTGGTTAAGTTCCTCCATCCCTCAGGAAAGGGCCTAAAAGCAGGAGTAGCTGAACTTGGGGGAACTGAGCTCTTGTCCCCACAAGACTCTAGCCTCTGGTACTCACCTTCTACTGTCAACTCCACTGTCACCTGGCGGGCACCACTACCATTGGTGGCTTCACAGGTATACTTCCCTTTGTCCTCCTCACAGACAGCATTGATCACAAGGCTGAAAGTCCCCCGGATACTACACTCTAGCAGGAAGCGGCCCCCGCTGGTAATGGGTTGCCCATTTCTGTGCCACGTCACCTGGGGTTCAGGGTAACCCCGGACCTTCAAGGAAAAGAAGAAAAGGTGAGAGTTTATATTTAATGAGTACTTACTCTGTGCCAGGTATTGTCCTGAGTGCTTTACATGTGATAATTCATTTAATCCTCATAACATCCCTTGAAGCAGAAACTACACTTATCTCCATTTTACAGATGAGGACATTGAGACGCAGAGAGTTTGACAAACTTCTCAAGGTCTTGAAAGTATCAGAGTCAGGCATCTTGACTCCAGAGCCCACTACACAAGTGACTCTCAAGCCTGGTTGCACATTAGAATCACCAGGGGAATTTTCAAAAAAGTACTAGTGCCCAGGCCTAACCACAGACCAATTACCATATTTTACAAAAACAATGCACGTGTTATATGTGTTTTGTCAACCACGCAACCCCCTCGCGCATTATTTTTCTAGGCACGCTATGCACGTTTTATGTGTGGGCGCGTTATTTGTGAAAAAATACAGTAAATCAGAATCTCAGGGGGTGGGAAATGGGAATGAGGATTCTAGACTAGGGCTTCTCACTCTAACATGCAGAGTCACTTGGGATTGTGTGAAAACGCAGATTCTGAATCTATAGATTTGGGGTGGGGCCTGGGATTCTGCAGTTCAGACAAGCTCCCAGAATATGCTGACGCTGCTGGTACCTGGAACTCACTTTACGTAGCAAGATTCCAGGCTTGTGCTGCCCAGTATGGTAGCCACTAACGACATGTGGAGACTGAGCACTTGAAACATGGCTAGTCCTAATTGAGCTATGCTCATTTATGCTGTAAGTGTAAATTACACACTGGGTTTCAAAGACTTGGTATGAGAAAAAGAATATAAAATAGCTCAATAATTTAAAAATATTGATTATATGCAGGAAAGATAATATTTTTGATTTGTTGGGTTAAATAAAATATATTACATATTAAAATTAATTTTACCTGTTTCTTATTACCTTTTTAATGTGACTACTAGAAAACGTGCAATGGCATATGTGGCTCGCATGAGATTTCCAGAGCAGTTCTGCTCGAGATCACTCTGCTTTTCTCTAATAGTTAGCAGCTTACATTTGTTGAGGGCTGAGTGTTAAGCACTTTTTTAAGTACTTGACTCATCTGAGCCTCACAGCAACGCTTTCAGACAGAAGATATTTCCTAAGAGGGGGGTAAATGCACAGAGAAATTCCAATCAAAGAATTAATTTTGAATTTTAGAGAAGTTTCCCAAGAGCTCTCAAACACCTGCCACTCAACAGGCCCTTCAGAATGGACTCAGCTTTGCAGGAGCAAGGGTCAGACTGGCTCATCAATGCACAGCCTGGGATATAGGACTGTGGGATTTTAGCACAGAGAAACACACAGTAGATGTCATGGAAGCCTCCTGAGAATAAAGTTGTTTGCATTACAAAATGGTGGTAGCAGCAGCTTTAGTCCATGTATCTAAAACCTAAAAACCAAACCCATTGCTTTCAAGTCGCTTGTGACTCACAGCAACCCTTATGACAGAGTAGAACTGCCCCATAGGATTTCCAAGGAGTGGCTGGTGGATTTGAACTGCTGACCTTTTGGTTAGCAGCCAAGCTCTTAATCACTGCGCCACCAGGGATCCAATCCATGTATCTAATTCCAAGACAAAAGAGAATGGATATGGATAAAACCAAAATTCACCGGATGACCCCAAACTGCATTTATAAAGAAAGTCCCCAATGATCTATAGCAATAATCCTCCCCACATCCCCAAGCAATGTCGGAGAGTGATGCTGTATCAACGATGTGGGAGCAAGAGGGAGTTGGAGTAGCATGTACAGGTTCGCAGCTGCTCCCCATGCCCCACATGAATATCCAATAGAGAGAATTCTCTAAGCACACTAATGGAAGAAAGAATTGTGTGGAAAGTATCAGTAACTGTGCCCAGGTCCCTCCCCAGCTGTTCAGCACTCAGCCCATCCTTAGACCTGATTCTCAGTTGCCAAAATGCAAATTTCTTCCTAGGGAAGGAAACCTAGAATTACAGTGAAAACCCCCCAGAGTGAATAACCCCTTTTTGGTTATTCCATATAGTCACCCCTTCAGTGCCAGTTTAAGGATATCATGAGATTTGCCTCCTCACCACCACTAATTTGTAGTCAAAACAAAACAAAAGACAGAATCAATATTAATGACCTTATTTACAATTTCTGGAAACAGAAGAATCTCTTCCCTAAAAAAAATCAAAACTGTAGTCTTGAGAGAGACTTGAGTACCTGGGAGGAAAGGCTTAGATTCTGAAGTCAGTTACCCCCAAAACCACTGTAGTCTCACCAAGGCAAATATATCATATCTTAGGTTGAACACGTTGGAGGGGGACCACAGCAATTTGGACATATATGGTCCCACACATCTGTTATAATATGAAACAATGTGTTAACAATGGCTGTCTCTGGGTGGATGAGATTGTGAGTCTCTCCTCTTTTCCTTTTACTTGATTATTATTTTCTGATATTTATGCAAATAACATGTCTGGTCTTTGTAAAACAGAAAAACGTTTAAATAAAAATATGCGTTCCTTTTATACTAGTGTATCTGTATAATGAACATACAGCACATGAATTCATTAATTTGTTGGAGTTATCAAGGCACTTAACTCTAGCAACAGAAACCAAAGAGTTATACAAATAAACACAATGCAATTCTGAAAGCCATGGACCCTTATAAAATCCTGTTATCTTGTGGCCCTACTTTGGCAGAAAGGTACATGTAAAGGAACATCATTACCCTGTTAAAGTATTATTCTTCTCATTTTCAGGAAACAATTAAGGAAAGAAACCTTTTCCTACAGAAGGAAGTTCCTTGGGAGTCTGGCCACAGAGTAAATTTGCAAACCATCCTATCTTCTCCTCCCCCCTGTGAAGCAGGGCCAGCCTAACCTCCAGAAGATGATCACGCACCCTTCTGCTGGCTTTGGAGAAGGGGAGCGCAGAACATTGCCACGGGGAGGAGATAAATCATTAACTGCGTCAATGGCATCCTTAGCATTCCATCAGCAAGCACGTTGGCCCCCTGCAGCAGGGCCAGCCCTGGTGGCCCATCCAGCCCGGAGGCATCAATGATTAACCGAGGACATTGCATGTGTTCCAGACCTCAGGGACATGGATTTCTTTCTCCCTTTCTCTTTTCCCCTCATTTTCTACAACACACACACACACACACACACACACACACACACACACACACACGATTTATCTCTAAAATGTGCTGGAAAGATCACTGTTAAAGTATTTAGGGATTTTTTAAAACGTTGAAATTGGCACCACTTACAAAGCTGCAGTTTGCAAATGGCACTTTTATAGCACCTTGCATCTGAGGCAAAAGCAGGAATTTCTGTGACCTTGTTTAGTTCCAAGGTCTGAATGATCTGCAACTTCAATTCTTGTCCCCCCAATAAGGTTGAAAAACTTGTTCAACCACTCCCTAAAATTACCTAAAAATTACTCAGCCTCAAGTCAACCCATTTTTACTGTCTGCCCACTATAGTGGGCTCCTGGGTGGGGAAGCAAGAGAAGCCTTGGTTCACTTCCTTGGGATGCACACAAGAGCCTTGCAGCAGGAGGGCCAGTCCTAGCCCTGCCCTCCCACTGCCTTATCAGCCTTCTTCACTGGCCACAGCTGGGATTTTTACAGGAAGGATCTTCACCAAGACAGCAGTAACAACCCACTGACATTTAGTTTTCAAAGAGGCTCCATGCATAGAACCTTATCGGATTCTTAAAACACTATGAGGCATGGGTCTTAGGTTGGGCTCCCCAGAAGGACAGCCTTGAAACAGGGATTCAGAGAACCCTGTCTGCAAACTCTTAGCAGTCAACACTCAAGGTAGCTGGGGGTTGGGTGTACAAGCGAAGAGAAGCTGGATGGGGCATCAACAGTGCCCGTGACAAAATCCAAAGCCGATTGTGGACAGGTTTCAGCAGAGCTTTCAGACTAAGACAGACTAGGAAGAAAGCCCTGATGATCTACTTTCAAAAATTAGCCGACGAGAACCCTGTGGATCACAGAATATTGTCCAAGACTTTGACTTGCTTACTTTAGATGCATCATCAGGTGGGACTGACTGCTGGAGAAGGACATCATGTCTGATAAAGTGAAGGGCCAGTAAAGGCGAGTGAAACAGTCAATAAGATGGACTGACACAAAAGCCACAACAGTGGACTCAAACATACCAATGATCATAAAGATGGCGCAGGACCAGGCAATGTTTCCTGCTGTTATACATGAGGTCACCATGAATTGGAGCAGACTCAGTGACAACTAACAATAGCGTAACTGAGAAAAGAGGCCTGGGGAAGTGGACCATTTGCTGGTGAGCTCATGTGGCAGAGTAAGTGGCAGATCTGGGACCACAATTTTGGTCTCCAAGTTCAGTGATCATCTCTCTATACCTCATTATAAGTTTGCGTTTTTTGATGCGACAAATACAGTAGCACCCAAAGCACTGATAAGTGTCTATCTCTAATAGACCATAAACCTCTTATATATAAAGCAATGTCTGCTCCCTACATCTGGAAAAGGCCGAAAGATATGGGCATGCCATAAGCAAGTCTTCGGCTTTTCCCTGGGATTCATAGTAGGACAAGACTGGTGCCACACATGTGCCCAAGACACCCCTAGAGGAGTCGGTGCAGCTCAGAGAGGGCAGCCTGAGAGCCGGGGCCTGAGCCCTGCGTCTGGCTTGGCTTCCAAACTCTCCAGACTGTAATGCCTTTCTTTTACTAATGAGAAAACAGCCCTTGATTTCTAAGGTTCCTTCGATCTCTGAAATATTATGGTTCTACGGAGTGACCCACTTAGCTTCTTGGGGAAGAGTATTTCTTGTCCCCTCCATTCTCCTCTGGGTCCAGCCCATAGCGCTGGAACCCTCTAATCTTCCATACTGGAAAACCAAGTGACCACAGGAGAAATGCTCACAACTGTGAACAGGCAGTCCTAACGTCTCACCATAATGAGTTTCTGGAAACAACCCCAAAGAGGTTCATCCTAAGGAGAATCATATTTTTGCCACAGTAACCACATTTAATTGCAGGTTGTACTCTTGAACAAAAGCCCAGTATCAAATAAATCAACAACTTGTCATAAAAATATATAGTAACAATAACCCCTATAATAATTTAAATAGTATAACTGTGCTCCAGCTCCATAAAATGTCCGTAAAAACCTTTATGGCCTCAGAAGGCCTTTAAAAGGAATGGGGGTGCATTCTGTATTTGTTGGATGGACAAGGAGAAGGATGGGCTGCAGGCCAGCAGCAGCTTGCCTGGTGCATCTCACCTCCCTGTATCACTCAATAGACATGTTTCAGAACCTGGTGCTGTCTTGAGATGTACTTAATGACTAAAAGTGAAATGTCCTTAAGGGCACTAAGTGTCTTGATTTTTCTCTAATAGGTGTGAAGGGTTTTCAATCAATTCCAAGCTTCCCAAGGCAGGCTGAGCCCAAAGCACTCGCAGCTTCTCAGCCCCCACAATCCCTCCAAGACTCAGGGCAGCACATGTGCCTTCCGTTAGCTTGGCGAGTTGCAGAACAGAGGTGCTTTTGCTGTTCCTGATGATCTTCTGGTGTCTTTTGTTCCTGGGCAGGGCTCATCTCCCTGCAAGCACTGTAAGCCCGCACATCTGCAGGGCAAAGCTGCTGGGCCAACAATCAGCCAGGTCTGGGCAGGAGGACAGAACTCTGGCCAAGTCGGGGATGGAGGGAGACCAAAAGGAGAGAAACCAGGATTGAGCTGAGGCCAGGGTGAAAACAGACTGCTCAGCAGGATGCGGAGGGGTTCCCGGGAAGATACAGCAAGAAGACTCAAGCACTGAGCTGAGATCTCTTAAGGGCCAGGAACAATAGACTCAATCAGTCACTCATTATGTCTTTACCTGAATCTTGTTGAGTAATGGAATCTGATGCTGGGAAGGACTGAGTCTGTAGGATGGGACATTAAGAAAACCTTTCAGACAGACACCTCCCTCAAGCTGGACAAAACTCGATTCTGCAAGACTGTGGTCTATACACTCAGAATCGCCTGCCTGTCGGTAGACCATTACCCTGAAACTTCTCACCGTGTATGTAACTAGGCAGGTTCCTTCATTATAAATAAATTCTATTACAAATGACTATAGCAGAGCTGATGATTAGAAACTGAAAAACAGGAGGAAATAAAATCCACGGTGCTGAGAAATTAGTTTAAAGAAAAGAATCATCAGCCCCATCCCCAAGTATAAGCTCACTCGGATAAATGGACATGGATGCACAGAAAAGGGAATTAAATCGTTAACACCTAAAACAGGTCAGACCACACAATAGTTACATAAAGCTTCCACCATGGGATATAATGAGGGTGAAGAGTGAAGGGCCAGGCACGGCATGACCAAGCTTAGGGCCTGCGTCCGTATCAGCAACTGGCTCCTGCCCTCATAGACAGGCAGGCACTTAATTAAGGCTTTGAATAATCCTGTTGTCAACAGTCAAAAGCCTTACCTGAACCCACAGAATATATCGGGAAGAGATCATACTGGTTAAAAATGGCAATCAGTGTGAGGCTTAAGCTGCTGGATGCCCACCCCTGCTGCTCAGTCCAGCTTGTGAAACAGAGATGACCAACGTGCTTCAGTGAAAAATAAAACCAGAATGCAGAGTCAAATCTCACTGGCCCAGCAAATGCCACATGGTCTTCAGTGACAGCCACTCTCACTTTGGATGGCACGTTTTCTTTTCCTATAGTGCAAGACGGAGCCCTGGTGGCACAGTGGTTAAGAGCTCGGCTGCTAACCGAAAGGTCAGCAGTTCGAATCCACCAGCTGCTCCCTGGAAACCCTATGGAGCAGTTCTACTCTGTCCTGCAGGGTTGCTGTGAGTTGGAATCGACTCGACGGCAATAGGTTTAGTTTGGGTTTATGCTCCAAGACGTGGAAACCCCCACACCCCATACCTGCAAATATGAGGATTTCTTGTTTCTCCACTAGAGGGCACTAGGCAAGTTATACAGCTTGGCAGCCTTGGTGTCGTTACATCTCAAGCACTTTTGAAATCGCTATTTTCCTCTCCCCCCAGAAAAAGATCTATTTCCTTTTATCTAGATCAGTACATGCAGCCTTTTGGCTCCCTTTTCGTAATACAAGCATCTGAAACTTTTTGAAGCAGTCCAACAAAGACATAACTGCAGTCGGGATCCTCTCACATTGATGCTTTCCTTGTTTCTCCAAATTCATGGTTTTCATATAAAAAAAGGTCCTCCTGGTTGAACTTCCAGTTCCTCTGGGATGCCTGTGGGATTCCGCCTCACTTAGGAGGCTCTCTACACAAAGCTCTGGGGTTTTGGCTGTACTCCCTCTCACAATGTGTTCCCAAGGACACCGTGTCCTTAGCTGGTGTGGCTGGCCCAGGAGATCACCCTCCTGTGGTGCCCCTTCAGTTTCTGCTACCAAGTTGAGATATACTTTTAGGCACATTAAATGTTAATAAGAAACATGTGGTATTATAGAAGGAGCCCTGACGGTGCAGTGGTTAAAGTGCTTGGCTGCTAATCAAAAAGTCAACGGCTCAAACCCACTAGCTCCTCTGCAGGAGAAAGATGTGGCAGTCTGCTTCCGTAAAGATTCACAACCTTGGAAACCCTATGAGGCAGTTCTACTCTGTCCTGTAGGGTTGCTATGAGTCAGAATCAACTAGATGGCAGTGGGTTTGGTTTGGGTTCTGGTATTGTAGAGGTTCAACAAATAAGTATTGTGGTTTGCTTTTGTTTTGATTTGCTCAGGATCTCCTGGTCACTTTCTACCATGTAAGCAACATACCCCTTCTTTGGAGGAACTGCTCCTCTCAACCCATTATATGTGATTCTGTGGGGATGTCAATCAGTGATCTGCCTCCTGGCCAAAGTGCTTGGTCTCAGAAAATGAGCCAATCAGAGCACTTTCCTGAAATTTTCTCTTTGAATATCAGGAGACTGAAATTATTTTTCATAGGGATCCAAAGCTGTGATGTTGTAAGCCTGTCTGTAGCCTTCCTCTCCCGCCGCAGTCTCCCATATTCTTGCCTCCACCCAAGAGGAGGAAGTCATCTGAAGTAGAGTAAGACCTCACACATACCCAGGAGGAAAGGAGAAATGAGACACTGCTTGGCAGTCATGGTGGACTCTGAATCCACTCAGTCACACTTGACTATACATTTCTTTTGCTGCTTAATCTAGCTTGAGTTAGTTTCTATCACTTGCAAATAAGAGTCTTGATTAATTCAGGAAGATACACGGCCTCTGGAGTCTATACCAATAATCAGCTGCTTGTCCTCGGGCAAGTTACTTAACTTACCTTGCCCTCAGTTCACACAACTGTAAGATGAAAAAGCACATCATGTTTGGTAGAGGGTCAGAAAAAAAGAGGAAGACCCTCAACGAGATGGATTAACACAGTGGCTGCAACAAAGGATTCAAACATTTGTGAGGATGGCGCAGGACTGGGCAGTGCTTCGTTCTGTTGTTCATAGGGTTGCTACGAGTCAGAACGGGACAGCACCTAACGACGACAACAATGAGGGGGAGATAATGGCAGCATCCACTTCCATGGAAAAGTTTATCATCAAATGAGATAGCACAAGCACGTTGTTGTTGTTGTTAATCAACTCGACTCGTGATTGGTCTTTCTTGATGACATGTCCAAAGTAGACAAGCCACAGTCTCACCATTATCTCTTCTAAGGAGCATTCCATCTGTACTTCTACTAAGACTGATCTGCCCATTTTTCTGGCAGTCCACAGTATCTTCAATATTCTTCGCCAACACTACAGTCTGAATGCATTAATTCTGCTTCTGGCTTCCTTTTTCGTTATCCAACTTTTGTGTGCATATGAGGTGAGTGAAAATACCATGGTTTGGGTCAGGTGCACCTCAATCATCAAAGTCATATCTTTGATTTTTAAAAACCAAAGATGGAGAAGTACAAGCACAGTAGCACATTTATATATCTGAAAGGCTAGATCCTCCCTCTTTTCTTTAAAGTCAATAACTCTTTATAAGAAGACACCCCAGGGACAATTTGGCTCCCTGCTTTGTTAACAGCATCAAATATTTTTGCTCTAAGAAATACAACCCACTCCGCACATATCAACATGGTTAGGTTCCAAAGATCAGGTCATTATGCAAAAATCGGCATTATGTGAAAATGGAGGAATTTTTTTTCTGTTTTCATCTGTCCAATTTTTTATTTAGAAAATATGATCATAGAAATAATGATAAAAAGCCAATAAAGCTTTTTTTAAAAAAAGCCAAGATGTACTGATGTGCTCATCATGGTGACGAGTCCAGTTATTCCTCTGTGGAGAAGGAGGCTTGGAGGAGAGAAAGCTGGATAAAGCCCAACTGTGTGACCGGAGGGGCCATGGCTTAACCACTTCACCTTCCTCCTGTGCTAGGTCAGAGCTTCGCTCGAGGATCTGCCTCCAGAGCTCCACTCCCACCCATGCAAGCCCTGCATTCACAATCCGCTCTGCCCTCTGGGGCTGGTGAGTAACCGAAGCTCCGGGCTTCCTGTGAGGGAGCTGAGAGCCTGGCAGAGCACCTGGTCCCACAAAGGTGGAGGCTTCAGGCCCAGTTTGACTCACTTTGGGATGTTGTTAAGCACACACATTTCTTCCAAACACTCTCTCAATGTCTCTTTCTTTCCTCCTTTCCCGCCCCGCAGCAATTTTGAGCTGCAGGGCCTCAGGCCGCATAGGAGCTGGGAACCCAGAACAGGCGCCGGCTGGCTTGGTGCTGCATCTGCATCTGCCAGGAGGCCATGGCCAAGGAGGAGGCAGGCCCTGTGGGCAGCTGGATGCGGCAGGGAGCTGGCAGGAAGGAGAGGAGGGCGCAGGGCAGCATGGCCCAGCTTCCCGGAGGCCTCCAGAGACCCTCCTCGAGGGAGGGGATGCTCCGAAGCCGTTGCTGCCATGCCTGCCACTTCGTTAATGTGCAAAATAGTCAGACAGTAGATTTTTCACTATTGTCGTAAATGTGAAATGTCAGATAACAAGACAGTCGGTAAGTGAGGAGGAGGAGGTGCATTCATATTTATGAACTTATGGCCTTGGTGTGCCTCATCTTATACAACTCACATTCTTATAGACAACTTCAAGGTTATCACACTCTCAATGAGGTAAAAACTCAACAGTTTAACTGAGAACACCTTCTTCTCTGGCCGAAGTGGCTTATTATTCTTATTGAAAGAGCTAAAGCCCATTTGAAAAGTGATCATTGTTTTCACACATTATAAAACACATTTTAAAACAAACATCCAGTCTGCAGTTATGTCTGTATCATCATCCAACTTCTGTAATAACTTGTGCAACTTAGAGACTGAGACCATCCCCTTGATTTCTGCTTCATTGACTAATGCAGCCCTGGAATTTCAAGGGGCGTGGGTGAGCGTCAGGAGGGAATAAATCTGGGGTAATAAATCTGGAGTTTCTAGCCAGTCAAGGTTGGACCTGGAGAGAGGGACATAAATCACTGGCAGAAGGGATGAAGCAGAAGGCTGCTCCAAACAACACAGAGACCATTCAGCAACTCGCCCTTACCCCTCAAACGGCGGAGTCCAGATGCCACAAGACTCAAAAACTGGCCACATACTGTAGTGGGAAGGTTCCGTCCTATGAGGACTTTCTGAGAACACGAAGTTATTCTGTTTAAAGGTAAGAGTGGGCAAAAGTGACCTGGAGGGTCCCAATAACCTGAGAACATCATGACTTGGCCTCTTTGGCTTCATTTCAAAATTTCTGGTCTCTCCATCCTGCTCTCTGCTCCAGCACCTTCTCCACATGTACATCAACCAAGGCTTTCCTGTGAATGCTGGGGCACAAAGCATGCATTCTGCTGCAACTCTCCCAGGTGGCAGGCTGGAAGGGAGGGCGCTGAGCAGGTGGGGCTTTGGAAGCAGGACCTTTCATGCCACCTGTATTAATGTGGCTAGGAGAACATCTCTGTGACTCTGTCTGCAAATACCTGGCACAGGTGGCAGATAGCAACCATATGGAGACATCACCTTGGGACAGAATGTCTACCCCATGACCCTAGCTGCCCAAAGGCATCCTGAACTGCACAGAGCACCACGCCAGAGAAGGAATCAAAAGTTACTTTCATGCAGTGTCAGTGTCTGACGCCCCACAAGGCTGTAAATAAACAATCAAACATGTTCCCTTAAAATATTTTTAATCTCACCAAAACAATACATGTACATGGTTAAAATGTCAATTGGTACTATAAGTCATAACAAAAAGCAACAAGCCCTACTCTTCCCCTCCCTACCCCCAATTTCCACTTCCCTGCGGTAATCACTTTCAACTCTGGTATTTTCTCCCGTATTTCTAGAAATGGCCTTATACAATTACTATTGTATTCTTTTAATTTTAAGCATTATTGCTTTCCATAGTTCTGGAAAATGGCCTTATACAACTACTATTTTTTCTTTTAATTTTAGAAATTACTTCCTTCCATATTTCTAGACAACATCCTTACACAACTATTATTTTCTCTTTTAATTTCAGGCATAATTTCTTAACTTCTCTCTATGGGATATAAACATTTAGCTAGCTCTCAATCTCTCCCCACATAAACCCTTTCCACAAATTCTGGTTATGTCAACGTACAGTGTTTACTACATTTTAATTTTGTTCATTACCAAGTCACATAGCATATGACCATGACATTTTGTGAACAACTTTTCATTTTTCCCGTAGTTAATACCTGCCTTACTTTTTTGTTTGCTTCACTTTTTTAAGGACCTCAGCTTATCAAGAGAACTGGAAATTTTTCTCAGTTATGGTCAACTGCATCAGGTAATCAATTCATCAGTTGTTTTTGTCTTTTTTTTTTTGCCATTGGAGATCTCTCTCCCTGGAACGCTCTGTCCTCCTCCTCCAATCTAACCTGGTTGCTTTCTAGCCTTGATGTACAATGGTTATGGGACATCCCTTCACCATCCCCTTGGAAATTTCTTGGTGTATGCTACCATTTTGGTAGAATACATCCTCTAGTGGTTTCCTAAAAATGAATGCACATACTTTTTTAGACCTGGCATTTCTGAACGTTTCAATATTATACCCTTATTCTCAACTAATAGTTTGACTGGAATGGAATTCTAGGTGAAAATGATTTTTCCTCAGAGTTTTGAAGGTATTGCATCATGGCGTTTGCAAGCAATGTTTCTGGCACTCGGTGTTGCTGTTGAGAAGTCTAATGTGATGGCTCTCAATCCTTCATCTGTGACCCGTTGTGTGTGTGTGTTTTCCTTTCAAGCTTTTAGAATCTCCTCATTATCTTGGGTAGTTTAAAATGTCTTAATAATCTGCCTTGGTGTACTTCTTTGTTATATTCATTATTTTGGGTGAATGAATCACCCAAGGTGACCAAGGGTGGTAGGTCCTTTCGATACTGGGAATGTATGTCCTCCAGTTTAGAGGAAGTTTTGTGTTTTGCTAATTCTCTCCCTACTGTTTTCTCTGTTCTCTTTATGGAACTCCTATAAGTTGGATATTAGAACTCAACTGACACTGTACTTTTTTTTTCTCACTAATTTTTCACTATTTTTGTTCTCTCTGGGATATTACCTCAATTTTATCTTCCAATCAGTTTATGGAATTTATCATGTTGGCTACCACTAACTTTAAAAAAAAAAATCTTTATTTTTCAGTTTTTGGAAAATTATTTTGAATAGCTTCCTCTTCTGGTTTAATGTAACATCTTATCTCTAAGGTAAGATAAAGCTTCTTCAAAGTTTTCTGTTCTCTGTAATCTGTCTCTGCTTGGCTCCTTTTTGTTTCTGTATGTCTCTTTCAAAACATAGGCATTGCTTGGAGATCTGATGATCCTTCCCTGATTATTCATATATATAAGGAAATAAAAAGTTCTCTGTGCACAGATGAGGCTTGTTGATTGTCAATCTTCATAATAGAGTGAACAGCCAAAAACCCCTAACTATCATTATCTATGAATCTTCTGTCTTGAAATGATCCACAAGAGAACCCTTCCAACTAGCTGCTTTGGTGATGGTGGTAGAGAGGAACAGTAATTAAGTCTGTCTATCACGATTTAGGAAGTGGTGTGAGGGGAGGCTGTTGAGGACTTATTTCAGTATGCTGACTTTCATTTAACCCCTCTCCCTTTTAAGTAAACTGTCTCACTCCTGCATTAGCTGTGCCTTGTGTCCAGGAGTCAAGAGTCTGTGAGGATGAGTCCGTCCACAGAGTGACCTTCAGTCCTCTGTGGATGTAGGGGAGGAGCAGGCCCAGCTGCATGAACTACAGGAAGAGACTGGGAGGCCTAAGTACTCCTTATTGGACTTTTAATCAATCCTTCAGTTTTTAGCTTCATTCCACAACCCAGGCTTTGAAAGCACTTTAGCTTAGCCTTTTCAGGAATTTTCTTAGCATAAGAATTTTCTTGCACAAACAGGTTTACTTCTTATTGTCGCCCACTCCTCCTAACCACAGACATCTAGCCCAACACAGAAAGCCAAAAGCTCAGTCAGCCACCCAGATATTTTCTTTCCATCATCCATCAATGTGTTCATATCTCTCATCTGCTATTGTCTTTTCTTGCCTCTTTTCCACTCTCTCTGTCCTTATAGGTTTATAAGTGAATGTTTTTGGGTTTTTCTTTTTCTTTTTTTTTTTTAGTATTTTAGAGGTGTTTAGGGAGGGACTGGGGATAACTGCATGTGCTAACTGCATGGTTAACTTGATGTTACTTATCTATACGTTTTAGAAACAAACATTATCTGCTACATCACCGGAAAATTTGCAACTTGTTGGAAAAAGTGTTAAGTTCCAGCAATGTCTAGAGCTGTACAGGAACGCACAAGGACAGCCAGAGCCTCGGAGATAAAAATGAGGATTCTCATTTAACATCTGAGCATGGTGGGGAAGAGGGGGAGAATAACAGAAAAGTGTGTTGGAAAATGCGTGTGGGAAAATCCACACGACATAAGTGACAGAGAAGGGAGTAAAGCAGCATGGAAGTGGACATCTTGGGCATTTGAGTAAATTCTTCTAGAAGTTCTGAAACAGATTGATGCAGCTGCATGAGGTGGTTGTTGTTGTAGGTGCCGTTGAGTCGGTTCCGACTCATAGCGACCCTGTGTGCAACAGAATGAAACACTGCCCGGTCCTGCGCCATCCTCACAATCATTGCTATGCTTGAGCCCATTGCTGCAGCCACTGTGTCAATCCATCTTGTAGAGGGTCTTCCTCTTTTTCGCTGACCCTCTACTTAGCATGCATGATGTCCTTCTCCAGGGACTGATCCCTGGAGGATCATGGGGTAGAAAACTTCGTTTTTGCAAGTTACAAGTTTGGGGGAAACTGCCCCGTTTGAATATGATTTGGGGTCTGTGATGCACCATTGGAAAAAAATAATCAAGCTTTGAATAATTTCCGAATATACATAAAAATTACTTCGGATGAATAAATGTTTGGAATAGCCCCCTGGTATAAAGGATCCCTGTGTCCTATAGACTAAGCATTGTTTATTTTTCGTTAACATGCACACAAATCCCCATCTCTGCTCTTTTCAAGTCACCAACAGCACCTCTGGGCTGAGGCTGTGGGAGAATCTGACAAAGCATTTGTCCTGGGGCTGACACCTGAGCCGAGAGATGAGGATCACCCATTTACATAGTCCATGGTCATTCCTGGAGGCCCTGGAGACCTCACACAAAGCAGACTAGCACGGTCCTTTCTCTTGAAGGATTCTCAGCCCAGGGAGAAGATGGTACTGAACAACAGTTATCAGAGGGGGAGACGAATGGTACGAACCGCACAGAATCTTTGGCAAGAGGGAAAAATCGGCCTGTGGGAGATGAAGAAACTGCCAAAGAAGATACATCTCATCTGAGTTTCCTGGGCAGTGGAACGAGTGCACACAAAGGCATGGAAGCCAAATGCATTTTAGCAAGGCTCGGAGTGTCATACATGAGTGTGGCCAACAATGAGGCTGGAATGGCAGGCAGGGGACTGCTGTATGGGCCCTGCTCCCCTGGACAAGGAGTTTTATTTGTATCCATGGACAATGGAGAGACATGAGAAGCTGAAGCAAGAATGTGACAAGATGGATAAAACTAGAATATAAATGCCCCGGCCCCTAATCCATTCAGGACTTTGCCTTCGGCTGCCCTGGGGCATAGCCAGTACATATTAAAGAAATGACTCCCAACCTTTTAGAAGCAGACATCTATCTATCTGTCCATCTGTCTGTCTGTTTATCCTACCTATTTACAACCCTATGCACCTCCCTACATTGTAAATGCTGTTGTTGTGTGCCCTCAAGTTGATGCCAACTCATAGGGACCCCATGTGATAGAGGAGAACTGCTCCATAGGGTTTTCTAGGCTGTACTCTTTACGGAAGCAGATCACCAGGTCTTTGTCCTGCAGAGCTGCTGGGTGGGTTTGAACAGCTGACCGTTTGGTTAGCAGCCAAGTGCTTAACCACTGCGCCACCGGTGCTCCTTACACTCATATGAAAATTACAAATATCATCTTGATAATTTCATCGATGCCTTAAAATAACTAGAGATATACATATCCAGGGGATGCCAGGAGATACCATGTTGTGAAAAGAAAGCATTAGCTGTTTTCAACTGAGAAGTATCTAGAATTGTTCTAAGAAAATATGCTCTGTCAACCTAAAAGCAAAAGGCACAAGAGGACATTTCTCACTACACTTCAGCACCATTTCCCAAGAAAAGTTACTTAACACAGATGCACCAATGCAGAAGGGGCTAGGCAGTAGGATTCCAGACCTCCGGTTCTCTCGTATAATTTTCCCAGGCTCTCTCTCTCCTTGGACTCATTCAATTACTATGTCTGTTAATTACAGAGTAAGGTGTCAGGTACTAGACCAGGCTCTTTACCACCCTAGCCAGCCCTCATTTTTATAGCAGCCTGCAAGGTGTGGACCACAACTGAAGAGGCTGAAGTTCAAAGAGCTGTAAAATAACCTGCTGACAGTTACAAAGCTGACAGCAATCGTAAAATGAAATTCAAATCCAGAATATGAGCTCAAAAGCCTATTTCTTTCCAACCTAGTCCAATACCTCCCTACAAATATTTTTCAAACCCTTACTGTGTGCCAGGCACTGTGAGGGATGCCTCTAAGGAATTAGTCATCTAGCCCTCTATAAGGGCTTCCTCATTAACTCCACCTTCCCTTCTCTCTCAGAATGCACACTTGTCTACACATGGGAGAACTAAGGGAGACTTCAACGAAGCAACAACTTCCTCTGCGTTTTTGAAGGATCTCCCAGGTAGAGAACTAAAAAGTGCAAGAAAAACCCAAGAGTTTTCCTTCCTTGTTTCCTTTCTCCCCTTACCCTCCATACAGCTACTCCATCAACAAGCACCGTGGCTCTACCTCCAAAACATACCCTGAACCTGTTTACTTTTCTCCTTCTCCATTCTTACTACCTTAGTACAAGCCCCCATCACCACTTACGTGGACTGAAATAGCCTGCTAACCACCAACATCTAGCAGTCAGTACAATACTTTAAAAATGTTAAACAGATTTCTGCTTCTGGGAACATGGAATAGATGCATTTTCCCCTATTACTCCCTCTGAGTACAACTAAAACCCTGGGCATTGTATATAAAACAAACTTAAGAAGACTCTGAAGGGTGGAGAGAAGAAGGCAGACCAGCTAGGGATGTTGGGACCCAAGCAACAACATAGTGGTGGATTCCCTGGGTTTTCTTTTTGCCCCATATATCCCAGACCTGGAGATAACTTCAACAAAAATCTCTCTAGTCAACGGGCTAGAAAAGGGGCAATGGTGGTTCAGTGGTAGAATTCTCCACCTTCCATGCAGGAGAGCTGGGTATGATTCTCAGCCAATCTACCTTATGTGCAGCCATCACCTGCCTGTCAGTGGAGGCTTGTGTGTTGCTTTGAGGCTGAACAGGTTTCAGCAGAGCGTCCAGACTCGGTGGACTAGGAAGAAAGCCTTGGCAATCTACTTCCAAAAACAAGCCAATGAAAACCCTATGGATCACAATGGTCCAATCCACAACCGATCATGGGGGATGGTGCAGGACTGGGCAGCATTTTGTTCCATGGTGCATGGGGTCATCATGAGTTGGGGGCCAACGTGATGGCAGCTAAAACAGGAAGACAGAAAACTTTTAGACAATAACTGCTCTACTTTAGTAAAACACCATAGAAAAAATCTGTGCCCCACACTCACCCACACCAACAAAGGCTCAGTGGAGAACCTAAACTTCTACCCTCCCAGGCTGTAAAGAGATGCCCCACTCCCACTGCCCACCCCACC